>NC_063229.1:13886439-14189469 GCF_020740725.1 Corvus hawaiiensis | reverse complement strand
CTGCAATTCAAGTGTAAGACATCAGCCAACCCAAGGATTTGCATCCCAATTGCCACTAGATTCCAAGACCTGCTTTTCCTATTGTAAGCATTACAGTAGTCACAGTACAAGGCTCCTCTTGTTGATCCCACAAGTCACCCTCCTAAAACTATGTTTTGGATGGGGCAGCACCATCACTCTTCTTGCTGCTGGGAATCTTTGTAGAGTTTGCTGTGATCCAGGGATGGAGAAGGACATCCTTCAGGGGCAGGCGATGGAAGGGGTTATGCTTCAGGAGCTTGGAAATTAAATCCCTCGCACCTTCCGTTACAAATGGAGGAAACTTGAATTCCACCTAAGGAGAAAGGACATTAAAAATTACACAAAAGTTCTTTAGCAATAACCAAACTATAGAACCAAAGAGCTCTAATCAACCTCCAAGTTACACCTTGAAAGCTTTGCCAGCCTTGCAGGCTGTGCATCTTCTGCCTATTAAGAAGACACCAAATCATTTCATCATAATCCTGGTTCATCATAATTCACAGGTTGTAGAAGTATTTGTGTATTACTGTGTCTGTTTTCTTCATGCTTCAAACTTAAACCTTTCTAGAACTAAAAGCACAACCCAGATAAGCACTGGCACTTACCCTGGAAATAGCTCTGTAGGTTTCCTGATAGGTTGCTGCTTCAAAAGGTGGTTTCCCTACAAGGAATTCATAGCACAGAACGCCAAGGCTCCAAACATCCACCTTTTCATCATGTGTTCTTCCCTCAATCATTTCAGGAGGCAGGTAGTCAAGTGTCCCACAGAGAGTTGTTCTCCTGAAGAAAAATCCAAATTAATCATTGATGAAGATAATTATAGGATCTATTTCAAGAGCCAGATAAAGACTAATGCTGGCAATCATCTGCACCTCAGTGCACCCACCTGAATGGGCTCAGCACCACAACAGCTGGGAAAGAAAAGCCAGCAAGACATTTTCTACTTCTCCTGCAACTAGTCTTAGCTCCTTTCTTCACCCCTTCAACACCTTCTTCAACTTGCTAGAACAAATCTGTTCCTCTCTTGTCGGGTGCAATGTCACACTCTCTAAGAAATAACCAAACTGGCAGTGTAATGTTTGAGTGCAAGTGCTGGTTTGTCATCTCAGGGACCATGGTAAGCCTGCAGTAACCTACATCTCTTTCAGGGTCAGCAAGGTTTGCCCTAAAAATCAGGATAACAACACTCCCACACCAGTTGACTGTTAAGACCTCTGTTGTACCAGCATTTTTCACCAGTATTTTAAGAAGTTCACATATAACCTCCCTTCCACAACTGACACAAAAACTAACACTGACTACAGGAGTTCACTGCAGAAGAGACTGAATTCTCACCTAGAAGATGGAGCATGCACAGACCACCCAAAGTCAGCAATTTTTAACTCTCCATTTGATCCAAGCAGCAGGTTCTCTGGCTTGATGTCTCTGTGGATCACACTCTTGGAGTGACAGTACGAGAGGGCATCTGCAAGTTCTGTGATGTACTGGGTGCAGAAAGAACAATCTTTAAGCCACAATGGCATCGTCACCTGAGTTTATCTGGCTGCAGCACAGCTTTTTTGAGGCATAATTATAGTTTTAAGTTAAAGCAATTATTCCTTAACCCTTGAAGTCTGGCAATACAGGCTGTGCCTTGCAATATTAAACAATTCTGAACATAAATTCCTGCACAGCACTAAGTCTTCCCAGTTATTCCCTGTCCCTATGCCAGCTAGCAGCTAAGGAATCTCAGTTTCTCCAGCAGAACACAGAACGTGATCTGAAGAGCTGGCACTATCCCACAGATATCCCAGATACACAGAGTAATGATAGGAAGCTGGAACAACCTACAGTAGCAGTTCTTGGCTCATCAAACTTGGTGAGCTTCTGAAGTTCCCTGTAGACTTCTCCACGAGGTGCATGCTCCAGGATCAAGTAGACTCTTGTCACATCATGGAAGTAGCCATATAATCTGAGAATGTTGGGGTGCCTGCAAAGAGATTTCAATGTTCTTCTGAACCAGGCGTTTGTCCAAAACCTTTAATTTCCCTGTCCTGCTCCCCCCTTTCAAGGCAAGCATGGGAATTTCATCCCATAAGTGTTCCTTCACCTCACAACAAGGAAATCTTATCATAAAGGGAAAACCTTATCATAATCAAGGTTACTTTATTTGGATGCAAACAAAGCAGAGTATTTAGTCACTAAATTTTACCTAAGATGAGACTGTATTTCCACTTCTCTTCGTAGTTGATGTTCTACGCCAGCTTCCTCAAGTTGTGTTTTAAAGAGCACTTTCAGTGCAAGAATAAATTTGCTCTGTTTTTCACGCGCCAGGTACACATTCCCAAATTTTCCTTTCCCCAGAGGACGACCAATTTCAAAATCATCAAGAGACCATTGCCTTCTGCAAGAGGAAAGTTAAAAGCTGGATAGTTGTGTTGGCTTTGACTCAAATTTATAGTTTGTAACGTTCCTGTTCAAAAGATGCTTAGGGCTCTAAACTAGACTTTAGTCTGTAAGAAAACACCAAGAGAATCAAGTAGGCATGGACATTTTTCAAAAGGAAGTTCTGAAAGCTATTTTCTTTGTTCCTGAAGCTTTTGCAGACACTACCCCAACCACACTACTACAAAATGAAATTGTGTTTGCCAAGCTGGGCTCCTTTAGATACTCTTAACCCAGCCACATCACTAGGGCATGGCAAAACAATTTAAAGTTGCCATAAACAAATGCAATTTCATCCCACATTAGACTCCAGCCTCCTGCCCCAATGAGGGAGGCTTTGTTTTCAGGAGTACCTTTCATGACAGGGGCAGCAGCTATCAGTGTTCTCCCATGGGAAGAGCTACTCTGCATTTAGCAAAGCTTTCTTTAGATTACAGCAAGTCCTTGTTCCTGACAAATTGCCAGGTCCAAGGCAGCTTTCCTTGTGTTGTGCCTGCAAAGTGTGAGGGTCACCAGGCTCCACAACCAAGGGAACTCCAGCAGGGCTCAGTTGTCCAGAATTTAGGCATAAAACTTACTTTTTAGTCTCTTCACTTTTCTTTTTAGGCTCTTCAGTCTTCTTCTTAGCAGGCTCTTCAATTTTCTGTTCAGAGGTGCTCTCAGCTTCAGGGTTTTTTGCTGTGTACAGAGAAATAAATCAGTTTATGAACCAGACCCACAAACACAACACAGACACACACATAGGAGCAAATCAACCCCTGTGCATCATCTGAAGCAGCTTTTAGAATACATTCAATGATATTTTATGCAACCTACCATAACTGACTGCTAGGAAAGGAACAGCACTGGCAAAATGTAATTTTAAAAGCTTTCTAAAAATAAAAACCCATTAATTCTCCCCCCAGAAAAAAGTATTCTTGTACATGAATCTCAGAAAAACCTGTAAGGTCTGAGTGCCAATTATACTAACTCCCAGCTGGCTGCTGAGCACCTGGAAGTTTTTAACAGCATATTGGCTCTAAGTAGTTAATTTAGAGATAAATTCACAAGGATGGTGCAGTGACACCGGAGGTGAATCATGTACTGCTGTTCTGTTTGGGGGCACAACCAGGAACTTCCCTCCAGGCCTGTTGCCAGCCCAGCAGCAGCTTTAGGGAGTGTCCTGAGTGTCACTGCTGCACACACATGTAAATCATCCTCAGAATTACCAGGTCCTGCAGCCTGGGGAGGTTTTTCACTCCTCTTGCTTGCAGCCTGAGGCCTCACAGGGGCTTGCTGGGGCAGTTTGGGTCGGAGCTGCTGCACTGTTTGGTTACTGGACAGTTTTTGGGTTGACAGTACAGGTTTTTGGGATTGCACAGGAACTCGCCGGGCAAAGTTTGCAGGACACAGAACACGTTGTGCTGGAGCTCCACTGGTCAGTAACCGGCTCTGGGCTGAATGCTGGGACACAGGGACACGTTTGGGGCCATCCCCAATGGGATTTGCAACCTTCAAAGAGAAATGATGACATGTTAATTGTACAATAGCACACCAGAATCTTTACAGCCCCATTCAGGATAGCAAAACCACACAAAGCATATTAACGGAAACACTAAAAATCATGTATTGATAGATTAATTAAAAAGAAGTTTTGTTTTTACTGTTCTAAAACCTTTCTAGGTCTACTTGATTTTATGTTAAAACATTGAGAAAGCACCTCTGTTTCTAAATAGAAAAAAATATGTAATCAGGGTGATCTTGGGCACTGCTGCACATGTGTATCAATAGTGACATTGACACAGTGCTCGGTTTTAAAACCTGTATCTAAAATAATTTGATTATACACAGTTGCTTACTCTTTAAATGATCTTAAGTACTTAAATTATAAGGAGGCCTTCCCCATTTAATAAGACATACTAATATTAATAATAGTAAATAAAGAAAGTCAGCTCTGGGCACTGTTTTGTCCACGAGAAAGCTACTGAAAGATAAATTACTAATTTGAAACCTGTAGCGAATGTGCGATAGGAGAAACGCAAAAACCGCCACTCCCTGAACAGACCAGACCTACAGAATTTTAATGGCGAACTCCCAGGCATCGAGACCAACGATCCAGTAGAGGAAACTGCTCAGGAAGATGAACATAAACCGCGCATTTCAGGCCTTTACCTTGGCAGCGCGGCTGGGGTACGCGGCGTGGTTCTCTTTCATGTTCCTGTCCATAGCGCCCGAGCGGGAGCAGCACGTACAGCTCTGCCTGCGGGCGAGAGGGAGCCAACGGCGGTCAGTGACCGGAGTACAGGAGGTCTCGGGCCCTTTATCAATCACCAGCCCTTATCGATAGCAATCCCTTACTAACACCCCCCTGCCCGCACCCCCATCGAACCAGGCCAGGCCGCGCCGCTCACCCCGGGCCCGCCACCTCAGGGCCGCTGGAGCTGTTTGAATTCAAACCGCCGCGCCTTAAGTACCCCTTTAAACCCCCGCCGCCCGCCATTGGCCGCCCTCGCGCGGTCCGCGCACGCTGATTGGCTCCTCCTGCGGGCGGCCCGCCCGCCCATTGGCTGCCGAGCGCGCTCCGCCGCGCCGCGAGGGGCGCACGCGCCGCGCCCGCCCGTCCGCCGGCGTTGTCGCCGCGCGGCGCGTTACGCACTTTGCGTAGCGCCGCGCCCCCCGGCGCGCGCCGCCCGCGCACTTCCCGCCGGCCGAGCCGCCGCTTCCGCTACGCAAATCGCGTAACGCGCCGCGCTCCCACCTGTGGCCGCCGCCGCCTCCGCTCCGCCCCGCACCCGGGAGCGCCGCCAGGTCAGTCCCGCTCCCGCCAGACCTCCCCCCGAGACACCCCCATCCACCCCCGGGCAAGGCCGGGGAGCGGCGGTGCTGCCACCGCGCGTGGGGCCGAGCGCGAGCGGGGCCATTGTGTGGGTGCCCCCCCGGACGGGCCGAGCAGGGCCGGAGCCTCCCGGTGCGTCCCGGCCGAGCGGCCCCGGGCAGCGCCACGTGCCGCCAGCGCTTGAGGGCGAGTGCGAAGTGCGAAGGCACCGCCCGGCCCGGCCCGAGCGACGCGCGGACCCCTCGCGTCGCAGCCCCCGACAGCGCCCAGACCCGCGCGGCTCCCGAGGAGACGCCGGGACAGCGGGAGCGCGGCCGGTCAGCGAACGCGGCCCGTGAGTAGCGCAGTGAGCGCGGCGTGAGGCGCTGCTGCCCCGCAGCCCGGAGCCCCCGGGTCCCTGCGAGGCGCCGCGGAGCGAGGAAACTCCAGTCGGCACTTGGGGCTTGTGAAGAACTGCGATCCAAGGCAACTTTTCACTGTCTCCGCGGTGCTGAAAACAAGAGCGAAGGAGACCCTGGTTGTGTGTGTTGGTGTTTACAAGTGGTTCAGGATAGGTAAAAAGAAGATGTCGGGTCGCCGTGTCGCTGCAGCGTGTGACAGACGACAGCTGCCCCGGGGCATGGGGAGCATGGCAGCCCCGCTGCTCGACCCGCGCCCGCTCCGGCTGCCCTTTCTCGAGGCTGACGTGAGTAGGACTCGGGGAGGGGACGGTTTGCGCTGGGGACGGGGCCGGGCCCGCCCGCAGCGCTGGACAGCAGCGCCAGCAACTTAATTCCCAGCCCGTTCACGTCGCCGTGTTTGGGATCCGGGGTCTGGCGGAAGCGGCGCTTCGGAGCTTTGCGGCTGCGACACAAAAGAACCCCCGGGCTCCCCCCGCGCCCGGTGGCGGCCGGGCCCGCGCCGCTGCCCCGCCCGCGATCCCGCCCCGAGCGCGGCTCTGCGGCCTCCGCCAAGGCCCTGCTGCTCCGGGAAGGGGGAATGGGAATGGGGAGAGGGATCCCCGGAAGGGGGAACGGGAGGATGGGCCCTCGGGATCCCCGGAAGGGGAGGAATGGGGAGAGCGACCCCCGGGATCCCTGAAAGGGAGAATGGGGAGCGGGACCCCTGGAAGGGGAGGAATGGGGAGAGCAACCTGCGGGATCCCTGGAAGGGAGAATGGGGAGCGGGACGCGCAGAAGGGGAGGAATGGCGAAGAGGGACCCCCGGAAGGGGGGACGGGGAGAAGGACCCCGGGATCCCCAGAAGGGGGGGAAAGGGGAGCGGGGCGCCGGGACCCCCTGAAGCGGGGATGGGGCTCGGGACCCCCGCCATGGGGGGGTGGGGGGGGGGGGGGGGGTGACTCCCCGCCTCCCCGTCACGTGATGCGCGGGGTGTGGCGGTCACGTGACGCCGCCCCGTTGTGTCGCCCCCCTCCTCCCCCCCAAGAGCCGCCTCCCATCGATGTGCGGGCGCTCGATGCAGCAGCCTTCGCGGAGGAGCGTCCTGCGGGCCCGGCCGCCCCCGCCGCTGCCGCCGCCGCCGCTCGATGCGCTCCGCGCTCCCGCCGCCATCTTAGGGGCAGAGCGCGGGCGGCAGAAGGAAGGCTCGGTACGTACCGGCACCGACGGGGCCGCGCCGCCCGCGGCTCCGCCAGCGCCCGCCACGGGGCTGCGGGCCGCCCGCGGCCGGCGGGAGGGCGGGGAGGGCGCGGGGCCCCCGCAGGGAGGGCGGCGGGGCCGGCGCGGTGCTGTCCTGCGCGCCCCGTGCATCCATCCATCGGAGCCCGGGCCCGCCGGCAGCACCGGCTGGGTCGTTTCGCTCGTGCCGCGGCTCCGCTGCCGGCTCTGGTGCTGCTTAGCACAGTCCGGGGCGGTTTATGGCGGAGATTTTCATTTACATAGCTAGCAAGCGCAACAGGTTTTTCCTCCCCTTTTCCTTCCCTTTCCCCTCTCTTTTCCTCCCCCGTTCCCTCTTCTTTTCCTCTCTTTTCTGCCCTCTTTTCCTTTCCTTTTCTTCCCCTTTCTCTTGCCCTTTCCTCCCCTTTCTCCCCTCTTTTCCTTCCCTTTTTCCCCCCCTTTTTCCTGCGTTTTCCTCCCCTTTTCCTCCCCTTTCTCCTGCCTCTTCCTGCCCCTTCTCCCTTTTCCTCTCTTTTCTCCCACCTTTTCCTCCCTGTTTCCTCCCCTTTCTCTCCCCTTTTCCTCCTCTGTCCCCCCCAGTTTCCTCCCTCCATCTCTGCTTTTCACCAAAACCACAGCAACATTTGGTGTCTGCACTGAGATTTGTTCTAAGGTGCTGGTGGTTTCATGCAACTCTCTTGTATGTGATTTTTGTTCTTCATTCCAGGCCCCCCCAAGGCAGTCCCTGCTCACAATGTATAGGACAAAAGTCAGTTTGAAAGACCGTCAGCAACTTTACAAACTGATAATTAGTCAGCTGCTCTATGATGGATACATCAACATTGCCAATGGCTTGATAAATGAGATCAAACCACAGTCTGTCTGTGCACCCTCTGAACAACTGCTGCACCTAATTAAGTTAGGTAAGCTGGAATCAAAAGCTGACATAAAAGTCTAGTTTCTAAATCCCCAGTGAATTAAGAGTTGGTGTCACTGGAAAGACACCTTTGATGCAAAGGTGGTGTCTGGTAATAGCACAACACTTGTACATTTGGGTACGGCCTTTGCTTCTGTGGGGTTTTTTGAAGGGCATTCCTGTTTCTTTAGAAACAAACCAGATCCCTGAGTGTTGCCCAAATCTGCTTGAACTCCTCTAAGGACACTCAGCATCCTGGGTGAGTGGTAGCTTTCTCAAAACATCCCAGTAAATGGGAACACTGAGCCCACAGATCTGAGGGAAAACGTCACCTTCACAGTTCTGCTGACTTTAAAAGTAATTATTTCTATCTGGTTGTTCCTGACAGTGTTGGAAAGGGAGCAGGTCCTTCCATTGGCAATCTTTGCTGGCTTTTATATATCAGTCCCCAGGAAAGAGCTTCACAGTCTGGGGCCTCAGCAGGGCTGTCACCTGTTCTCTCCCTGTACTCCCTCTGGAAGTGCCACAGCGTAGGGAAATCAGGGAAAACCCCTGAGCTGCTGTTGGAACAAGCTGACCAAGTCCTGGAAGAGCTCTGGCCATGACACTGTGTGTAACTCAACTGGTTCTGCTGCCTGAACAAGCTGAGTGCTGAGGGTATAAATCTGTGAAGCCTTGTGTCTGTTTGAAATATAAATTTTAGACTTGAAATGAGCAGATGAAAGCAGCAAAAACATCAGCACTGGGCTGAAAACTCTTTGTGTCTGCCCTGTTGCCACTTCCAGTGCTGAACTCTCTGGTCTGTGGCTGCATCCTGGAAATAAAGATAAAAATCTCTAAAGTGGGTTTGAAGAACAGTAACATTTTTCCCTTGCAATGCTGGGATAGTTTGGCTTCAGTGCCATAAAATAGGAAAAGAATCAGTAATTGCCTTTGGGTTTTTTGCTTTAAAACTCAAGTAATGATGTTGGGGCTTGTTGTTCCCCTGTGAAAAGCTGACCAGAGGCCTGTCCACAGCCAGTGACTGATTCTCAGTGCATTTATCAGCACTTTCCAGTCTCACTGGGGTATTCCCACAGCTAAGGAGGAGCTGTGCCTGCCCCAGCGCAGCCCAGCTCCCATTCATTCCTCCCCAGTGCTGTGTGACCAAACCTGCTCTGCCAGCTCAGCTTCACCCTCTGGGCTGCCTTTCCCAGAACCTTCCCCGGAGCCGTGGCAGGGGCTGAGGAGAAGGGTCCCTGCCCTGAGGGCGTGCCCTGTGTGTCCCCAGGCATGGAGAACGATGACAGCGCCGTCCAGTACGCCATCGGCCGCTCAGACACCGTGGCACCGGGCACCGGCATCGACCTGGAGTTTGACGCCGACGTGCAGACCATGTCCCCCGAGGCATCCGAGTACGAGACCTGCTACGTGACATCCCACAAAGGGCCCTGCCGGGTGGCCACCTACAGCAGGGATGGACAGTTAATAGCCACAGGGTCAGCTGATGCCTCCATCAAAATCCTGGACACCGAGAGGATGCTGGCCAAGAGTGCCATGCCCATTGAGGTAAGGGATTGGAACCACTCTGGGAGTTGTGTTCATGGCATGCCCAGCAAGGTAAGGGATTGTCATACTGGGAATTCTGTCCATGCCATGCCCATTGGGATAACTCGGGAAATGTAACCACTCTGGGAGTTCTCTCCATACCATGCCTGTACCTTGTGGCTGCCTCAGTGGGTTGGACTAAATACCTGTCTCAACATATTCCCTACTCCAGCAGCTGCTTGTAAAGTCCTGTTGAAGGAAGAAGAACCAGGGCAGGGACACTGGTGTCACTCCTGGCAGCAGGGAGAGAACTGAGCTAGAAGTGGCTTCTGGGTGCTGATCATGGCTGTATTGTCTGACCACAGTTCATGCTGAACCCACCTGTGGCCTCTGCAGCCCCCACGGCCACCCATGTTTCCACTGGGTATTTCAGAGCTGTTTCACACACTGATTTGCTTCATCTTTCTCCAAGGCAGTTAGCAGGTGGCAACGAAAAGTGGGATTTTTTTGCTCAGAGCACACACCAAATGGTCAGCAAAGAGCTGCAGTTTTGGTGCAGCTTCTCTCGATTCTTCCAGCAGTCAGTGTTTTGCTTTGGGCTCTTTATGAAGGTGATGTTTTCTTGCACCAGTTCTCTGCCACTGAAACTGCTTTGTCCTTGAGCCAAGTAGTTTTGACCTTCATAAAGACACAGGGATCTTACTTGTTGACATGTAAAGGGCCTTCAGATAATGAAGGGAACAGACTCTCTGCCTGGTCATGTCAGAAAGGAGCTGCTGTTCATTCACTCTGGCAAGCCTAAAACCTACTTTTCTTGTCAAAAACCTGCTCTATTTTCCAACAGCAAGATGTTAAATGTTCTTTGTAGGTCATGATGAATGAGACAGCCCAGCAGAACATGGAAAACCACCCAGTGATCCGGACTCTGTACGATCACGTGGATGAAGTGACGTGTTTGGCTTTCCACCCAACAGAACAGATCCTGGCATCTGGGTCGAGGGACTACACACTTAAATTGTTTGATTATTCAAAACCTTCTGCCAAAAGAGCCTTCAAGTATATCCAGGTGAGATACTGTTCAGAGCAGCCACAGCTCAGATGTTTGAGTGCTGAGGTGTTGTGAGCTGACCTGTGCCTCAGGGTTTCGGGGTGCAGGGGGACACAGGTGCAACACTGGCAGACATTACAGACATTGTGTCTTGAGTTTGTGCATCATGGACACCTGTATTTAAATGAGTGCCAGTCAGCTTTTTGTTCATTAGACCAACTCTAATATGAATAACTTGGAAGTTAATTTTATTATCTTTGTTTTGGAGGAGCATTTGGGATTAGGTGCTGGTGGGCTGGGGCGATGTGATATCCCAAAAATGAGGAGGCACTGCAGGCTGCTCTAGGACAAAAGCTACAATGCAGCCACAGGCAGCCTGTCCCTTCAATCCCATTATTTGTGCTGATAATTTCAGTAGTATTTTAGCATTTTAACACCACCAGCACTAACCCTCCCATTTCAGATTTTTTCCTTCCTCACCCCACTGTGCATATTTAATCCAACAGGAAGCAGAGATGTTACGCTCCATTTCTTTCCACCCTTCTGGGGATTTCATCCTGGTGGGGACCCAGCACCCAACATTACGCCTGTATGACATCAACACCTTCCAGTGCTTCGTGTCCTGCAACCCCCAGGACCAGCACACGGACGCCATCTGCTCCGTCAGCTACAACGCCAGCGCCAACATGTACGTGACGGGCAGCAAGGACGGCTGCATCAAACTCTGGGATGGGGTCTCCAACCGCTGCATCACCACCTTTGAGAAGGCACACGATGGAGCTGAAGTCTGCTCTGCCATTTTTTCCAAAAATTCCAAGTATATCTTGTCCAGTGGGAAAGACTCTGTAGCTAAGCTCTGGGAGATATCCACTGGTCGGACGCTGGTGAAATACACAGGTACGTAGCAGGTGACCTTCCAGCCTCCTTCTTTTCCAGGTGCTGAGCCATGGCAGGGCTGGAAATACTGTCAGAACAATAACGATTCCTAAAGGCAATGGAGAAACTGCTGCTTTGAGGATAAATTACCCCAGATTTTTGAAAACACTTCCTGTAGACTAATTCCAGAAGAGAAGCTGTGCTTGTGTGTGTCAGTGTAAACGTATTTAGTCAGAGTAGATCTGGAGAAGTTTCTGACATCGTTACTCCATTGTTTTGGAGGGAAGTTACCACTGAATTAGGGAAAAATAAGAAACACTGAACCTACTTCAGGGCAGTTGATTTAACCATTAACTCTTGCGGCTCTATAGCCATTGCAATACTCTGAAATGTACCTACAAGCTTCAAGTTTGCAGTTGTGTGCGAGGTGGTCATCCTTGGAGCATGCTTGGATCTCAGCAGGATTTAGGGAATAAGGAAGGCTGTGGAAGCTTTGCATGTGACAGCAACTGTGGAGAGCCTTTGGGGTCAAGCATTGATGTGCTTAAGCAGTAGGAGCACAAAAGATGCCGAAGATGGGTGTGTGTCAGCTTTGGGGTTTGTAGCTCTCTTTGCACTCCTGCTCCCGGCCAGCAGGGAGCAGCACTTTCCCGGGAAACCTGTGCGGGATCCCAGGTAGGATTTGGTGTGTGCGGTGCACTGTCAGTGTCTGTATAGGAAGCACATTTTATCTGAGGGTATGGCCAAGGCAGGTCATACAACGTGTGCCATGTGATAAATACACTGGAAATTCCTCAAGGATCACCAGAGTCTGTGGGTTCTCCTCTCTGTGCTCTTTCCCCTTGGTCACAGCTGAAAGCCTCAGGCAAAAATACTCTTAAAGGTAAAGGCTTGGACTTGGCACAGCTGCAGTAGGTAGTTTTAGAATATATACATGGACACCAGGAGGAATTTCCCCATGCAGAAGGTGGTCAGGCCTTAGCAGGAGCTGCCCAGGGATGTTTGGAGTCCCCGTCCCTGGAGGTGTCCAAGGAGGGGCTGGATGTGGCACTCAGTGCTCTGGGCTGGGTGATGAGGTGGGGATGGGTCACAGGTTGGACTCAAATCTTCCTGGTCCTGTAACTACAAAAGAATATTCATCCCTGCATCACTTGTTGCTTGTGGAAGCGGTTGGACAGCAGAGCTTTCTACAGCTCCTTTGTAGAAAGTTGATACTTACAGAAAATTATTCTTAGGCATTGCAAATTTCCTAAAAGTCACTATTTTGCTGCCTGTATTTAGGTGCTGGTTTGAGTGGCCGCCAAGTACACAGGACTCAGGCTGTGTTCAACCACACAGAAGATTACGTGCTGCTCCCAGATGAAAGGACCATAAGTCTGTGCTGCTGGGATTCCAGAACTGCCGAGCGCAGGAACCTCCTGTCCCTGGGGCACAACAGCATCGTGCGCTGCATCGTGCACTCGCCCACCAACCCCGGCTTCATGACCTGCAGTGACGACTACAGGGCCAGGTTCTGGTACAGGAGGTCCACGACAGACTAAGGAGAGCTTTGCAAGCAGAGCTGCTGCAGCCCTGTGGGATTGTACTGCCAACAGCTGCCTCCGGGGAAGCCGCGCTGGGCCCGGGCTGAATTCTGTCAGACGTGGCAGGAGATAACAAAATACTGACGCTCTTCACCCCACACTAATTTTTTTATTAGTGTGCGTGGTTTAATTTTTTAAGTCATCTCTAATTGTACTGAAGGGAGGGGGGTGGAGAATAAAATGATCCTGGCAGGAAGGGCTAAGCTTGTTCCCCTGCCTTTCTGAATCACACAAGGGATAATGGGACTGTGTCTTGCTCAAACTGGGCAGAAGGAGCCAGTTCTGCTCTGAGTTGTGTTTGTGCAATCCCACTGAACTGTGGTAGAGAAGAGATCACACAAAGAGCAGCAGAACTTGGTGTAGATGCGTTAATGAAGCCTTAAGCTGCCTTCAGCCACAATTCATTGTTTGTAAAGCTCTGGTTTGTATCTTTCAGTCTGGGGTTTTGGTGAATTCTTTTTTGTGTTTTTTGTTTATTGGCCAAGTGGTCCTTCAGTTCTGAGTTGTGCCATAAGAATTCAAACAGGATTTTAAACTGTTCAGATGAATTCAAGAAATGGTCTTCTAGTTCTGGTGTTAAAACTCAGATTTCATCTCATTTTGAATTTAGCTTAACAAGTGGGACCTCAAAGTGAATTTCTAATCGTTTTAAGGAATATCCACATTGCAACTAAAATGTGACAGTGCTGCTGCAGGTGAAAATGACAATAATTTTGCCTTAGAGACCTTTAGTATCCTCTCAAAGAAAGAAACTTGTGCATCTGAATTTTTGTGTATGTACCTCAGAAATGTCACTGTTCCATTTGACTGAGAAACCTTCATCTATATCTGTTACACAGCACTTGAATTACATTCTTTAATTAGTCACAAACCCAGTGCCCATCGTTAAGAAACTGTGCTTAAAACTTCTCTAAGTTGGAAAATTCATTACTTGTTCTCCCAGAGATCTGCCTGAGCAGAGCCTTAAACTTGTTCTTGGAGGCCTCCTCGTGCAGAGCTTTTGGGCATCACAGCTGGGAGCTCCTTTGCTCAGAGCTCAGCACTTGCCTTCATGAGGGAATTTCAATGTGAGGTGGTTCTTGCTGCTGGATTAACTTCCCATCACACTGAGGAATTGTCAAGGGCTGGTGAGGGTACAGGTTTTGTCTGTATTTAAATAAAGATTGCTTTTTAAAAAGCTCTTTGATACATAAAAAAGGGATTGTATTTGTTTTCTATATAACAAAAGAGAAGTGGATCAAATATGGGAGGCTGGGGCTTTGGGGACTTGGGAATGATGAATTTGTTGTGTTACACCTGAATCAGGTGCAATTATAGACTCCAAGTGGAGAATGTGGGATGTTCTTTTTAAAAGAATGAAATTTCATTTTCTCTTGAAAAGCTCCCTGTATGCAAAACATTTCTGAGGCTCAGTCCTCTTTGCTCCTCTGCCTCTGAGTTTCTGACTCTTCAGAAGCAGTGGTGGCAAGAGATAGTGATGCTGGTGGCTTTTTTGCTGGAGGAACAAGGAGAAGCAGAGCTGGGGGGAGGGAAAAGGGAAGTCCTGACACAGTCACTGAGGGTGATGTGGGGTGGGTGACAGCAGTGGCTTTTTTTTTTTTTTTTTTTTTTTTTTTTTTTGGTGCCACCTTTTTTAATTCTGCTGAAGCACCTGTCCATAATTAATGCACTTGTTCTTGGTGTTTGGAATCTACTTTTAGAACCCTCTTGGTGGTTTACATGTTCAAGCACCGCTGTGGTTGTGAACAATGTGTGAGCTCTCACCTTGAGCTTCCTCAGTTCTGTGGGCTGTAACTTGCAGTGCAAGTGCAGAAAGTTCCTTTGTTAACACAAAACCATCCTGCCCTTGGCACCCTGCTGCCTTTCCATGTCCTGGACATCTTCTGAGGCCAGAAGGTCGGTGGGTTTCTGTTGGAGAAAGAAGGGCTGGGAAAAACTGAACTCGTCCTATTGAGGGAGGAAATGCAACCCTGGGGTGAAATTTAATGTCCAAGGGCAGGTTGGAGGGGGCTTGGAGCAACCTGGTCTGGTGGAAGGTGTCCCTGCCCATGGAATGAGGTGGTCCCTAAGGTCCCTTCCAACCCAAACCATTCCATGACTCTCTGGAATCACCTTTCCCTGTGGAAGTCTGGAGGTGCCTTGAGTGCCCATTCTTGATGGGCTCCTGCTTCCTGCTGCCCTCAGGGCCATGAAAGCTGAGACCACTTGGAAAGCCAGGAAAACCTGGCTGCGAAATCCTGTGGCAGCAGTGTCTTATCAAGCCTGTGCAGCTCCTTGTTGTGCCATAGCCTTGAGCTCACTGCTGCAAAAGAGGAAACACAGGAGCATGAGCAGAGGGCTCAGACTTCCCACTGCTTCACTGCAACAAGTTGGTGGCACGCAGACCGAGGAAAATCCTGCTTGCGCACATTTTTCTTACTTCTAGTCGCCAAAAGGGGTTTTTTTTTGGGTTTTATTCTGTCCTCTCATCTTCTGTTGTCACAGATATTATCTTGCATGATACCTTGTTTGCAAGTTGTCGGTGCTGTTAGGGGCAGAGCTGTCAGATGGACTTTGCTGAGGCGGAGTTCCCAACACGCGGTGCCTGTGCAAGGCTGAAGTGTCCCCGTCCCACTGTGATTCTCTGTCTTACTCCGAGTGGGGAATGACAGCAATGGATGCAAAGCCCAGGAGCAACACAACTGCACAGGTAGGTCTGGTTTTTTGGGTAGGGAAGGGTTTGATGCTTGAATTCAGTGGGATTCTTGGTGATGTTGGAAGTAGCACTGATGAGGCTCTTCCAGTTCTGGCCCTTCATGCCAAGAGAGACCTTGAGGGGCTGGAGCGTGTCCAGGGCAGGGAACGGAGCTGGGAAGGCTCTGGAGCCCCAGGAGAGGCTGAGGGAGCTGGAAAGGGGCTCAGCCTGGAGCAAAGGAGGCTCAGGGGGGACCTTGTGGCTCTGCACAAGTCCCTGACAGGAGGGGGCAGCCGGGGGGGGTCGGGCTCTGCTCGCAGGGAACAGGGACAGGAGGAGAGGGAACGGCCTCAGGCTGGGCCAGGGGAGGCTCAGGGTGGACAGCAGCAGGAATTTCCCCATGGAAAGGGTGCTCAGGCCTTGGCAGGGGCTGCCCAGGGAGGTTTGGAGGTGGCACTCAGTGCTCTGGGTTGGGGACAGGGTGGGGATGGGGCACGGCTTGGATTCAGTGCTCGCAGAGCTCTTTCCCAGCCTCAGTGGTTCTGTGACTCTGTGAAGTGTTTGGGGGACAGAAGGCTCTTGTACCTCATGTCCCCCTGTGCTTTTCATTGTGACAAAACCACTGACTGGGGAAAATGTCTTCCTGGGGTAGATCCTGAATAAAGCGGGATTCAAAATGAACAGGCATCTGGAAATGACCACATTTGTGAAATTATAAAGATAAAATGTCAAGGTTCCACCTTACTGCTATGCTGCAGTGACATTAGAGACACAGATCCTTTGCCAGAGACTTTCAGTGGCAGCCCTGGTGACCTCTTGCATGACATAATTCCTTTGTTACATGCAAACCAGAAAGCCTTTTGAAACACTATGTATTCCTATTTTGAAAGACTTGAACCAGAGTATAAGGTTTGTTACATTTATTTCTGTATTCATATTCCATCTAGATTAATTTTATACGGATAAGAGGCCCTGCTGCAGCTGTAAGGGTTGGAGCATGCTGAAATCTTGATTCAAAGTCAGTGCCTTGCCGTCCTGCTGTCTGCAAGTCTAATAAATGTAATGGAATTAAGATTTTCATCCTGGATTATGATCTCAGTGTTTACCATAAATAAACTGCCTCCTGGAAATCTGATAGAAAATGTGGGGAGAAACCTTAACAGGACTTCAATGAGTCATTGTTTTACACTCAAAATTTTCCATCGAGGCTTGTAAAGATTAGGGGGCTACTTTTCACACTGAGTCATCAGTAATTGAGGCAGGACATTTTTCATCTCTGTATAGAGGAATTTTCTATTTCTAGATATATTTCCAGTTCTCTTCAGTGGATTGTCAATAAATCAATGTAATGGTAGCAAACCCATTCCCTGTTCTGCTGTGAGCATTTTAGACATGGCCAGAGCAACCCAGTCAACTTCAGCTGAGTAATAAAAAGCCAAACTTATTTCTGCAACATCATTTCTGAACTGTTTATAAGGCCCCTGCTGGCCTGGCAGTATCATATATTTGAATAATATAAAAATACAAAGGGGTTTTTTTGTACTCTCTGCACTCCTTGAGGCACCAGCCCTCGGCAGCGTTACTGTGACGGGAAATGCTCTGCAATTATCCCTGTGTCCCAACTATTGCACCTGCACAGGGAAAACACTTCTGAACATGATTTCAGTTTGAGTTTAGCCAGAAAATGGTGTTGTTTGTTTGTTGTTGCGTATCCAGTGGCAGCACAGGAAGCGTTGCACCCCTTGGTGCAATTTCAAACCCCGTGAGCTCCACGGGCTCCTGCTGTGTGACAGCTTTGGCTGAGCTGCTGCCCCAGGAAAACAGGAGTGTGTTTGGATGCGCATAAAGTGGATGTGGAGTTTATCTGTCCTAAAATGCCCAGTTCACATCTTCCCTTCTCACCCACAAACATGAGTGGGGAATGACAGAGATTCTGCCCCTGTGTCCCACTCAGGTGAGACCCCACCTGCAGAGCTGCCCCAGCCCTGGGGCCAACAGCAGAAGGACGTGGAGCTGCTGGAGAGAGCCCAGTGGAGGCACCAGGATGAGCAGAGGGATGGAGCAGCTCTGCTGGGAGGAAAGGCTGGGAGAGCTGAGATTGTTCAGCCTGGAGAGGAGAAGCTCTGGGGTGACCTCACTGTGGCCTTGCAGGACCTGAAGGAGCTGCAGGAGAGATGGAGAGAGAGGATTTCCAAGGGCTGGAGGGACAGGACACAGGGAATGGCTTCAAACTAAAAGAGAGGAGGTTTAGATTGGATATTAGGAAAAAATCATTCCCTGTGAAGGTGGGGAGACCCTGGCACAGGGTGCCCAGAGCAGCTGTGGCTGCCCCTGGATCCCTGGCAGTGTCCAAGGCCAGGCTGGATGGAGCTTGGAGCAGCCTGGGACAGTGGGAGGTGTCCCTGCATAGCAGGAATTCCCTCTGGGGTTCCTTCATGGGAACGTTTAATTGTATTTGAAAGTAGTTCTGTCCCCACTAGATGTGGGTTTGTTGCTGATATTTCTCCATCTTTTCAAATGCTGGAGCACCTGAAAAACTCCAGGGTAGCAAGGGAATGGCTCTTTATCACCTGCATGAAGTGTCTGAGGGGGTCAAACTGCTGCTTCTAATGTTAAAAAAAGAAAGAAGAGAAAGAGCACGCAGGCATTGAAATGGGCTGCTTTTGCCAGGAATCCTTTCTCCTTTGGACAGCAGCTGGTTTGCTCCCAGCCCAGAGCTGTAGATTCTGTTGAGGAAGCTTTTCAATTCAGCATTTTCTAGTCAAGACACTCAAGGCTTGTCTAGCTACATGATTGTGGCTTTGGGAGCCAGTGTCTAATTTAATCTTGAAGCTGCTGTGGAAAGAGGAAGGAAGAAGCTTTTACCAGAGAAAAGCCAGCCCATACAAAGGCAAAAACAGTAAAAATTTGCAAATGCCAAGATACCACAAATCCAAAGTGGTAAAACCTGTGCACCAGCATGACCTGGACTCAGCTGGGCAAATAGCAACCATGAATAATTTAAATAACACTATAGCTTAATAACATTCAAGGATTTTTTAGATTAGCCCAAGAAACAAAACCCTTCCGCTGCAGGTCATATTTGGCTTTCCTCCTCGGGTTTTCTGCCTCTGCAGGGTTTTGCAGGGGGTTAATAACCACAAAGGAGATCTGTTCAGTTTTCTAGAGACAGGTTGAAAGTGTATCCAACCTCAAACTAGTGTTAATCAAAACAAAACAACAAACCAGGAGTAAAAATTGCTGCTGCAAAAATGTTTCTAAATCCAATCCTTTTCCTGGTCCAGCCCTGCTGCCCTGGCTGTTCTGTTCAGAGCAGGGCAGACACTCCCTGCAGGGGGGTCTGTGTGTCCTGCACATCACCAGCTGCAGCCCAGTGGCTCCCTGGAGAGAATTCTGCTATGTAATGAGCTC
The DNA here is from genome assembly GCF_020740725.1 of Corvus hawaiiensis. Lineage (NCBI taxonomy): Eukaryota > Metazoa > Chordata > Aves > Passeriformes > Corvidae > Corvus > Corvus hawaiiensis. Next base: position 14,170,579 of record NC_063229.1, on the reverse strand, counting down.
CCCCCATTCCCAAAGCTGCTTTCCTGGGGCTCCCAGCGAGCAGGAGGTGGCAGAGGCTGAGCCTTCCCTCTCCAGCTTCCAGCCAGACCCTCCAGAGCTGCCTGATCCGCTGACAGGGCTGGGGAGATCCTCCTCCTCCTCCTCCTCCTCAGGCGATGGACTAACAGGGAAACAGGCAGCAAAATGAAGGTCAGTGTAAATACTGGGTTTTTTCTTTCTGCTGCAGTTAATTTGATGACTTTCTTGATTTCATTTGTAGTGTTCAGAGGGTAAAATCTGCATCTGGCAGGGTCCCTTTGCAGTGTGTGTGCTCAGCTGATTTGCACATCACTAACAGAGCACGTGGTGCCGATTTTTAAAATATAATCCAAATGAATCCTTTCTCAAGAACAGCAGTGTGGCTGAGGAGGGTGAGGGTCGGTTCTGTGGGTTCTGTGTACATTGAGTAATAACAAGCTTATTAAAAACGATCATGAGTGACCCAGACGGGTCACTTCCACATTCTCTTGGAAAAAATGAGCTTAACAGTTGAGCTGTATATTACCTCAAAAAAGATGTTTTTGCATTGATTCCTAGAAATGGGAAATGGAAATGTTGAAAGAATTGAGGTCACTCTGTGATGAGGAAAATGCCAAGTAACTTCAGTCTGAGTTCTGCGAGCCTGGGAAAGCCTTTGCACTCCAGGGTAAGGACTGGCCCCATCCTGCAGAGCCATCTGCAAGGAGAACTGAGGCTCAGAAGAGGAAAGGAGTGCTCTTTTCCAGGAAATACAGTTTTCTCTGCTGGTGGAGGGGAATCCGTGATGGATCAAATCCATTTTCCAGCCGCTTGTCACCGTTTCTGCCCCCAGCCCCCAGGCTGGGCTTTGTGCTGGCAGGGGGCTTTGGCTGTGACACAAGTGAGTGGCTCGGCGGGTCCCAGCTGATCCCTGGCAGCCGGGCAGGGCAGGCTGTGCTCTCACCATGTGTCCTGTGCTAATGACAGGGAAGGAGCAGTGTCCAGCTGCTGCCTGCACGCGGGGATTCACGCCACTGATTAGGGCAGGTGGAAAATCCACTTAGCCCAGAGAAATGTTACAGTTTCGGTGATATTTATTCAGAAACCATCCATTTGTCAATTTATTCCATGCATTTAATTCATTTGCTCAGAAGCACGAGCTTTGCAGGGCTGTCCAGAGGGCAGGGTTAAAACAAGAGCTGTTTGTGGGGGCTGATAAGAGCAGCCAGAGAGCCCCAGGAAGCCGCAGCTTTGGGAGTTTTGTGGTGCTGCTGCTGATTCACTGTGAATCAAAAACCCCCACCCTGACCTCGGCCTCTCCACTGCTGCCACAGCCATGGAGAAAGGGCACGGCCGCAGGGACAGCACCCGGCCACCTCCAGCAGCAGGAACCCACAGCAGGAATTCCTGCCGAGGAAAAACGTGCCTTTTGCTCCTGCCGAGGAAAAATGTGCCTTTTGCTCCCCTGCCCAGCTGCCCTGGCAGTGTTTCACCTGATGCACAGGCAGGGAGAGCAGGGAAGGTGAGGACCCTGCTCTGAGGAGGACACTTGCACTCATCAGGACTTTCCGTATCTGTAAAGCCACGTTTAGAAATGAACGTGCTCAGATGTAATTAAGATCCTAAAAGGTTTAAAAAAGTCAAAAGAAACCTAAAGTGATTGGGTGCATATGGGGAAAAGAAGTTTGAGGACCCAAGCCCCAGGAATGCAGCCAGGGTGAGAGGTTGGAACAGCAGGAAGTGGCAGCTTTATCTTCCCTTGAACGTGGGCATGAGAGCACTCGTGTAAAAGTGAACTGAGTGGCGTGAAATCCTGGCTGCACTTGCCACTTCTGGAGATTTTAACACAGCTAGGATTTGATTAACTTTATTTGTGGAGAAAAGAGCGTTTGGGGAAAATTAACACAACTCCGGCTTGTAATTCCCACCTCTGCAGCACTGCCTTGTGTGAAGCTGCAGGAGTTGTAAGCTTGAATTTTTAAAGTGGTGATTCTGTATTTGATCAAAACTGATCTGACCATTTAGAATTCAAAACCTGCTGATCAGCACCTGCTTCCACCCCCACAAATCAATTAAAGCAATAAAAGCAAGTCCTGATGTTCATTCCTCCTTGAAGCTCACATAAAACTTCTGTATGAGCTGAACATTTCCAAAATACATAAAAAAAACCAAAAAAATTGCAGAAGGACCTTCTGCAAGTCACAGGAAATGTTGCACATGCAGGTAGAGAATGATTTGAGCTTTCAAGGTACATTTTCCTTTTCCCTGTGGATGTTGATATGAACTCTCTACAATTAACTGGGCAAAATTTAAGTGACTCAGCGTGGTCTGGGGTTTAGAAGGGAATTCTCATGGAAGCCTGTTCCCAGCTAATGGATGATGGAGAATGTTTATTTCTCCAGCTATGTTGGGAGGTGAAGAGATTAACTGGAAGCTGCTCTGTAAACATGTCAGAGGTGCCACTGATGCATGAGCAGCACTGTTTAGCAAACACAGGACACTGCTGTATCTCTTCCTCCTCAAATATTTTAAGTCCCACTTTCCTGCAGTAAAATGCTTACACGTGTATTGATGTGCAACAAGAGAAATATTTCTCTTGATCCACGAAAACTCCCAGGATTTAAACTGTCTCTTTATTTACATGATGTCAGTAGGAGTTTTTAAGAAGCAATTTGAAGACAATAAATGAAAAAATATCTTTTTTATTTGAAATGCTGTGAAATAGTGCAGTACCCATTCACATGAAATAATACAAGGGTAGTAAATTGAGATTTCCAAACACAAACTGAGTGGGAAGGGGGCATTGAGAAATTATTTTGTGAGGCTTGTGGGCAAGATGCTCAAATTATCACGTGCTGTAAATCACTGGGTATCACCTGGATTTTTCTAGCAATGTTTGAGTATATTTTATAAGGTTATTTTTTCCTCTTGTGTAGTCCTGTAGGCTGAGGATAAGGCTTGGCATAGGAGAGGGATCAGGAGATTTTAGTAACAGTGGGATGTTTTTTCCTTAGCATCAGTATCTATTGTGTACACAGAGCACAGATGTCAGTCTGAGGGTGTAGAATTTGACATTATAGAACTGTGCCCTCATCAGCTTTACTGCTCTTAATTACAATTTCTCCATTAATAAACATGAGGTAGCAGCTTTCATTCCTATGACTCCCAAGGGCTGTCAGGTTTTACAGAGGGACCAGTGCAAACAACAAAGATGTGAAAAGTCCAGTTTGGGGGGGAATTACTCTCTCCACATCTGAGCCACAGTCCAGTAAAGGAGATGCACTTCCAGCTACATGAGAGCTTTTGAAGTGAAGCTCTTCCGGAGACCCTGCTCTGTAAATCCCTTCAGTGTGTGACCCACTTGCTTTGCCCTCGGATGGCTGTGGGCTCGGGGGTCCCGGTGCCTCGGGGAGGGGCTGCAGGGGACACTTTTTTCCTCTTTTCTAGGTCCATGCTCTGTCACCAGCTCGTTAAAACCCTCTCAGTGAGAGCAGAGTCCCAGCACTGCCTCTCAAGGTGCTTTTTTTTGGGCTTTTAGGATGTTCTTTATCTTAGGAAAAGTTTTACAAGGCTGCTGATGGGGATGAAGCAGCAAGCAAATAAGGAAAATCACTTTGACCTCACCTGTGTTGCTTTAGTGCTTTTTACACGTTTGTTATTTAAGGGCACAACACACAAAGCACCAGAGAGCTCCACAAGCCCTGGCCGGGGAGGACACACTGGACAGCCAGAAATGCAGCTCCCACTGCCCTCCCAGCACAGCCCCCTCCTCGCCGAGCATCCGTCAGGGCTCTGCCATCCTGGGAATGCAGCGCTTGTTTACAGTCACGGGCAGGTCAGGGAGGCTTCTGCTCACAGAGGGGAAGGGGCTGCCACAGCGATCCCTCACACACGTCCCGGGGAGCCGGGAGTGCAGCCAGGGCCTGCCTCTGGCACACAGCCCCACGCTGGGTGATGCAGAGCCTGCACTGCAGATAACCTCACCCTGCAGACAGACGTGGTGGGAGCAGGCACCCACCTCCTGCAGCTTCTGCCTGTGTGCTGTGCACTCTGCTGAAATACTGAAATACCAGGAGTGGATGGCAAAGATGTGCTCTCCAACTCCAGAGTATTGGCTCTTTGTCCTGAAACATGGAATTTAATTAAGCCCTGCCTTAGCTGGGAAAACCTTTGGGGTTTGGGGTTTTTTTATTTTTCTTTTTAACCTCTTCTTTTTGACAGCTCCACTGACCCTGCTTGTCAGAGGTCTGACAATCTCTCAGTTCATTCATGTTCTACTGGAATTTGGAGCTTGTTTCCATCACTTCTCTACTCAAAGTCTTCATTTTTCCATTCCAGCCCTCTGGATGGGATGTGAGATGATCCATGAACAGATCTGTTTTCTAGCTAGGTCAGGTTCTCCAGAATGCCCTATGAATTAATTGATTAATTCATTAATCTATCTCCTGCTTGGCTTGATTTGGGATGATTTTAGAGGTCCCTGGGTTCGTGTTGATCACATACTCCAGTGTGAGCTCTAGAAATGCAAAATCTGAGGCACCATGTTCTGCCTTGGCCTGGCCTCTGGCTGGGGGCTGCTGGCCCTGGGATTTGCACACCTTTACTGGCCAAACCCAAGGAATGTGTGTTGTGCCCTGAGTGAGGGACCCCTCTGATGGAAAGGTTTGTGTCTCTGGTTATAAAATTAGGCTCAGCAGCATCTTGAGTGTGCTGCTGCCACAGGAAAAACTTGTCTGGGGAAGTGTCAATATTGAGATGCCTTCTAAAACCACAGTGTGAACCAAATGTTCCTCTCAGCTGTGTGGGTGTGAGTAGGAAGGGCAGCCTTGCTGTGTGTGCCCCAGCCAGGCTCAGATCCTCCCTGCAGGCTTCCTGGCCCTTCACCCATTTCCTGCATGTGCCTGGATAAGGCTCTTCATGTTGGAAAAGGGGGAGAGTCTTCCTCTGCCCACCCTCCTCAGGGCTGAAGAAGAGGCTCTGTCCTTCAGAAGCGTGTCTGCGCAGCATCCAAACCCAAGGATCAAGCAGGATTGATGACTAACAGGAAAAGTTGGCTGTTCTCCCTTTTTTTTTTTAATATGTGGAGCCCAGGCCTGCCCCAGGGTGGGATTCCTGGCTCCAACATTTGGCGTTGTCCAAATCAGAAGTGGACTCCCATGTTCAAGGCAAAAGCCAGGTTGGGCCATGAGGCCAAAGGGGCTGTTGTCCACCCCTGGCAGCTGCCCTTGTCCCACAAAAAAGCCATTGTTCATGGCCACCCCGACCACGAAACGCCTGCAGCCAACAGTGGGCCCTTGTCACCAGCTGAGCTGACAAATTGGGTTTCTTCTGCTGCAGCTTCAAGCCAGCTGCTGCTTCACAGCAAATGCTCTGGACAAAAATACAAGGCATCACGTTTCCTATTTGGGTGCTATCTCTCTGGACATTAGTTGCACTTTCTGGTAAGAAATTCATGCTGAGACACAGCCAGTGTCCCACTGACTGGGAAGCAGACGGTCCCATTTTGAAGCTGAAAGCAAAATCTATCTGGTACTGAAAAAACCCTACAAACTGCCTCCACAGCTTTCTCTACCCTTTGCACAAGCACCTGGGGTGACTAGAGCTACCTGCAGGCTCTGGCTGCCCCATCCCTGGAAGCATCCAAGACCCGGTTGGATGGGGCTTGGAGCAACCTGGGATAGTGGAAGGTGTCCCTGCCCGTTGCAGGGGTGGGATGAGATGATCTTTAAAGTCCTTTCCCACCCAAACCATTCCATGATTCTATGATCTTGTAATGAGTAAGTATGAGATGAAGAATTCACAGGACAACAATGGGAAAGCCACCTATTTTTCATATAGGGATGTTCATAAGTAATCACAGAATCATTAGGATTGAAAAGGACCTCTGGACACCACTCAGTCCAACCCTACTGCTTAGGCAGGGCCATCTGGAGCAGGTGACACGGGAATGCATCCAGGTGGGTTTGGGATGTCTCCAGAGAGGGAGACTCTACACCCTCCCTGGGCAGCTGTTCCAGGGCTCTGCCACCCCCATGGAAAGAGGTTCTTCCTCATGCTGACGTGGGACTTCTTGTGTTTTAGCTCATAAATCTAATATAATGAATCTAAATAATGAACATTAGCAATGCTCTTCAAGAGCCTTGGGGGAAAAGGTGAAGAAATAGATCACAGTAATATTTTTATTATTATCTATTGCTTTAGTGCACTGAATGCAGCAGACATAAAGGGCAACAGTTTAACTCTGGCATCGATGCTCCAGAGAGGTTGTTCAGTGTGAAAAGGGGTGGGTGAATTAAATGGAGCTCGAGGTGGAAAGTGGATCTCAGCAAGGTGGAAACACCAAGCTGGAAAGTAAAGAGCCCTTGTGCGGGTGTGACAATGTCGGTGTCCTCGTGTCCCCAGCACAGCCTGGCCAAGGCGCTGTACGACAACAAGGCCGAGTGCTCGGACGAGCTGGCGTTCCGCAGGGGGGACATCCTGACGGTGCTGGAGCGGCACGTGCTGGGCAGCGAGGGCTGGTGGTGGTGCTCCCTGCACGGCCGCCACGGCCTGGCCCCCGCCAACCGCCTGCAGCTCCTGCCGGCCACCCCGGCCCAGAGTGACCAGCCCACGGAGCCGCCAGCGGGACACAACATCTACCAGGTGCCCTCCGTGCCCAAGGCCGCGGTGCTGTCGGCCACCTACGAGAAGATGGAGGGCTGGGTGCAGGCCCCGGCCACGGGCTCGGCCGCTGCGGCCCAGGCCGTGTACCAGGTGCCGGCCCTGGCGGCGCAGCTGCTCAGCGAGAGGACCAAGCGCTCCGTACACCAGGTGAGAATAAAGACAGCTCTGCAAACAACGGATGTTGTTGTTAAAACAATCGTTGGGAGTGGGAAATGAGAAAGCTTGAGATTTACAGTGGAATTTGCAGCAAAAGAATGATGGTGTTTAGGAAACTGCCATCAATTTATAGCATCATGTGGGAAATGCTGCTCTGGGCAACAGATGACAGCGTCTATATTCTGTAGTCCCTCACCTTTCTGGCAGCTTAAAAAGGCTGTAAAATAGGGCAGGAAGTAAAGAATATACCATTTGTCTGGGAGAATCTATAAATGATTTACAAAGTTAAAGTAACAAGACAGAACTTTCTCCTCTGATGGGTCACAGCACGCGGCCATCCAGAGTCCTCTGGGCACATGTGGGGTCTTTGCATCCATCTGCACAGGAACATGATTCATAATTTTTTTTAATCACCCTTTGGTGTGTGATTGCTGGGTTTGGTCTGGTTTTTAGTGTCTCCAGCAGCTCAGCAAGCTCAGAGTGCTGCTGCCTCTCTCTTGTGCTGCTCGAGGCAGTCACTAGGCTTGCACAAAATAGCAGCCCCTGTCAGACATGCAGGACACAAAGTTTTGCTGTGTGCCCTCAACCAGTTTCTCTCCCAGCCCGTTTTTGCTGCTGCTGAGACGGTGACCAGGGTGTGCAGGATGAAAGCAGCCACCAGTGCCCCCAGTCACAGAGGAGAACAACCCGATTTTCCAGGGTTTCATTACAGCTCCCTGGCCCGGCTCTTCTTTCTCCCAGTTCCTCGTGTTTGACATTCAAATGGAACACGTACATGGAACATTTTGATTACATGTTGCATCAAGTGTCTTAAGATCAAAACCTTGTGCTTTCTTCAGGAAAAAATGAATGGGGAATGTTTCATAATGAAAGGGAAATAGAGCAGGTGGGGATGGAGTTCAAGTGCAAGGTTTTGTTGAGTTCCGTGAGCTCTCCAGCCCTGCGTGGCTCTTTATTCTGTGTACAGAAATCACATTAGAAATTCTAATTGGAAAAGGAAAAGGAAGAAAATTCAGCTTTCCAGTGTTTTAGGCTGGTTTAATGATCATTTGATTTATGGGGCTCACTCAGCCACCTTTCCTCCTGCTGTGCAGAAGGCGAATCATGGAAACCTCGCTGCTGCTTCCTGCTGGGTGGCAGGTGGGTGCTGGAAAACAACAAACTCAGGGCATCCCTGGTGACCAAAACCTCATTTTCAGCTCTACAGCTGCAGTGCACAGCCATAACTCAAACTGAGTACAGCTACAAGACTCCTGCACTTGCTGTGAACTGATTTTGCCACATTCCTGACACTAAAGGAGCCATTTGCAAACTGAATCAGAGATTGGCATGAATTTTCCATGTTCTGCCAGCAAATCAGGTGGAAAATGTCATCTGTTCATTATGTGGATGAGTGGTCTGGCAGAAGAGCTCCTTGGCTCTCCCTGTCTCATTTCATGAATTTATCCACCTAAGCTGTGTCTAGTCTAAGACTGAAAAAGAAATGTCCCAGCCTCTGATTATTATCCAGAAGTTCAGAGCGGGGCTGCCTGTGGCACAGTGTCCCAGCTGTCCCCACACCAGCTGCACCCTGGTGGTCACCAGCCGTCCCCAGGCAGGGGAGCTCAGGGAGCACAGAACGATCCAGACCATCCCACAGAGATCCTGTGGCACAACTGGCAAAGCTCCTGGCATACTCAGCTGTCCTCTGAGCAGCTGGGAAAAGCCACTCCGAGTCTTTGAGGGAGCTGATTGAAAGCAATGAAACAAAAAGAAATCCCTCAGAGCCTGGGTGTTTTCACCCCACAGAGAAGCCCCCTCTTCTGCCTCACACACAGGGCACCTTCTGGTTCTACTGTCACTGAAAGGACTTCAAAAAGGAGTAAGATGTGATATCCAGTGAGTTTCCTTCTTGCTATATTCTCAGATTTGTCCATCTGGAAGCAGACCTGGGCTAAGAATGGCTTTCCTGACACCTTTTATGTTTTGCCCTTTCACTCAGGGAAGTTGTGCCTGTGTTGGCAAGTAAGAGGCTCGTATTCAGGCACAGGTTGCCCCATCCCTGGAAGTGTTCCAGGCCAGGTTGAACGGGCTTTGGAGCAACCTGCTCTAATGGAAGGTGTCCCTGCCCATGGCAGGGGGTGGAACTCATGGTCTTTAAGATCCCTCCCAACCCAAACCATTTTGTGATTCTGTGATTCTTTATCACAGAGCGCTAAGGGGATTTGTCTTCACTCCTCATTCCCTGTTTTCAGATGAGAGCTGAAGCAGGCAGAGTGAAGCTGCAGTCTTCCTCCTCTACCATATTTCCCCTAACTTTAGTTGCTGCAGGACTTACATGATGGAAATCACTCCCTGCAGTCTGAAATCATTTTGTGCAATATCTCACCCCAGCATTGTTTCTGGAGGTCAGTGGTTTGCAATGGCCCATTTATAAATTAGCTGAGGGCAGCCAGGCTAAAGACAGGCTGGATGAAGAAAATTCCATGTTTTGGTGGTTGATTTTAAAAAAGAAAAGTCCTAACCCAGCATTCATACTTTGTGACATTAATTAACTGTCCCACAGATCTGGTCACGGCTGCTCAAATTATGTTTTAATCAAACAAGAGAATCTGACTGCAGATGAAAATATAATGCCCATATTGGACTCCCCTGCTTATGGAGCTGGACAGGACATCAAGGTTTACTCCTTCTAAATGAGTCAGTCTTTCATAACTACAGAATAATGCTCAGCCTGCACATTTTTGCTGCTCTTACATTAAATTGGCTTGACCCAATGACTCTGTGGGCTTGGAGAAGTCGAAATTTCCCCACTTCCTTTTTTAAGTGGTTCTGCTTTTTGGCAGTCTAAAGATTTCAGTGATAACTGCAGCTGGATTTTCTCCAAATCTTTTCTGTCCCACGGTTAGTAAGGCAGATTGTCTTTGATATGCATGTCCCAGTAATGATCTTATCTAAAATGTAGCAGAAATGCTGGCAAAGGAGAATTATTTGGGAATGAACATCCTATTGCTTGTAAGGTCACTTTCTGTCTCTCACCTTCAGTGAAGAGCTGAAGGTTTTTACCACTTAAGAGTGATACTCCAACAGTGGATTATCCAGCTACATGACTTTTCAGAGCTGTCCTGAGCTTCCTGCCAATGCAGTTTTATGATAATTGTTTTTGCTCCCCTCCAAGCACCTGTTCACTCTGCCGAGAGCCTGCCGGGCTTCAGCCCCAAACATCAGGGGTGAGGTGTACGATGTCCCCTCCGCACAGCGCCGCGGGTCCCTGCTCACACAGGTGAGTCCTGCCCCGCTCCCTCCCTGCAGCTGGCACCCCAGAGCACCTCCGAATAGATCTGGAGGTCAATTCTACTGCCACCCTGTTGGCTTTTTGTAAAATTGGGAAGAAAATCATCTATTTTTTAGCTCAAAACCTCAGTTCTCCTGAGTTTCTTAGAAATTTAGAGCAGTGTGTCTTAAATCTGGTCCGTTTCCCATAAACATTTCCATTTTTTCTGTTAGTTAGGCATTTCCCCGTGGACTCCAAGGCAGAGAGGTTGACAGTACTGATGTCTTACTGAATTCTCAGTATTAGAGTGCAAACCTCTCTGCCTTGGAATCCACGAGGAAATGTGGGGTGTCATTTGGTCGGGGTGATTTGGGGATGTTTAGAGAAGAGTCACAAGCGCACGTTCAACAAGAAATTAAATGTCACCCCCACCACCCACCTCCTGGGAAAAACATGCCCTGGATTTGGTCATGTCACCGTGACGTGTCCTGTTACACAATCTTGCCCTCGGTACTGTCCCACTCCCCTAGGAACAGTGAATGTCACATTTTCTCCACCCCTCAGCCTGTGCAGGTCACCAGGATGGGACAGGGCGGTGAATGTCACATTTCCTCCACTTCTGAGCCTGTGTAGGTCACCAGGATGGGGCAGGCACCAGCCCCCAGCCCTGTGCTGTCACCTCCCACACAAAGGTGTGCGTGGCACTGGAGCATGTCCAGGAAGCCTCCCCACACCGCTGCTGCTCCCTGGCAGTGCAGGGTTGAGCCCAGTCCATTATTATCAAGTTATCCACAGATTTCCTGGAGTCACCTGCCTTGTGTGAGGGGCTGATCCCTGCTCAGACCCAAACCTACTCAAGTATGGCCCAAAGCCTTTCATCCCACTCAAGGCCCCAGTGGGCTCTAAAAAGGATCCAAATAAACCTTTTTTTTTCCTCTCTGAGCAGAGCAGTGCCACTCCCCCCAGCACACAGAAGGGCTCCGTGCTGGGCAGATCCACTGAGATCTTCCAGGAGGAGCAGAAGCAGCTTTACAACATCCCCTCCAACCCAGAAAAAGCAGGAGCTGGCAGCCAGAAGGACTCAGCAGCAGGCAATGTGAGTAAGGCTTGGTGGACACAGGAGAATAATCTGTCACTGCTGGGATGCCTGGCTTGGAGCAGGGGCAGGTTTCCCATCCCTTCCCCACTGTTTCTTATACAACAAATGGTCCTGAACTTTCCTTTTCCAGCTTGGACTCCAGCTGTACACACACAGATCTGTATCAAGTCAAAATTTAAATTCATTGAAGGTGTTTGAGCAGAGTCAGTGGTGTCTGTTGGTGATTTATTGTTTGCCAGGGTGTGCATGTGAATGGGAAAAAATCAAGTGTCTACAGTTTTCACTGGCTGGGGACTTTGCTGTATGATCTAATCACCTGTGCTCCAAATATTTTACCTTTCATATGTGCAGATTGTGCATTTTAGAAAATAAAAAACAGAGGTAGCCTTTTCATGGTGCTGTTCCATTGACATCAGGGGAGTTGCACACATTTAAGTGCTCTGAGAACTGAGTTCTGTTTCTCATTCTTGTTTAAAAAGATGGTTTCTAAGCCCTCTGTGCTCTGTTGCAGTTATATGACGTCCCTCCCAAAAGAGAACTCAATGACTCAGAAAATAAATCTCAGAAAAAGTGCCGGGGCCATTACAACACTTTGCCAAACCCTCGGAAATCCGAATGGATCTACGATATTCCGGTATCCCCTGAAAATTCCGGATTCAAAGCAAACCCTCCTGGCCAGTCTGTGGAGAAGCAGGTGCTGTATGACATACCCCCAGCCAGGTACAAGGCTCCAGCCACAACCACGGAAGCCAAGGCTGGAAATCCACAGTTATACAACATTCCACCGAGCCAGCGGAAATTAACCCTTCCAGAAATCCCCCTTTACGACGTTCCATCCTCACGGGATGCGCTCCCCTTGCCACAGAACGGCAGCTGTGAGGTGCCCCTGAGTCTCCTGGCCCCCAAGGCTGAGAATCAGATCTCTGGGGAGAATGTTTATGATATTCCCAAAGGTTTGCCCAGCGCTGGGCACCCCAAGAAAGAGATGGAAAACAACAGCGATGGCTCTGGAGACCAAGCACGCGGCGCTTCTCCACAGCTCTCAGGGGACACCAAGTCAGAAAATGACCCTTTTAGTGTCTCTAGTGTGGACAGCAGAAGCAGCACTCTCTCCTCATCCTCCAGCTCTTCTGCTGAGTCGTTTTCTACTCTGTCACCATTGCCAGAGCCTGTCCAAGAAATTAAACTGGAGCTGGAAGAAGCCATCGAGACCCTGACTCGGCTGCAGCACGGAGTGTCCAGCTCCATTGCCAGCTTAATGATCTTTGTGAGCAGCAAGTGGAGGTTGCAGGAGCACCTGGAGAAAAGCCTGGAGGAGATCCACAGAGCAGTGGACCACATAAAGGTGTCACTGGGAGAGTTCCTGGCTTTTGCTCAAGGCCTGAAGGGAAATGCCTCCAACCTCACTGATAACAACCTGCAGGCCAGGATTAAAAAACAGCTTGAAATCCTCATGAACTCCTACAAAATATTGACAGAAACAAGGGAAGCTCTCAACAACTGCAGCTGGTCCCTGGAGGCTTTGGTGCTCAGGAAGCCCCAGAGCAACCCTGATGACCTGGATCGCTTTGTTATGGTGGCCCGGACAATTCCAGACGATATCAAGAGGTTTGTGTCCATCATCATCGCCAACGGGAAGCTGCTCTTCAGGAAGAGTGAGAAGGAGCAAGAAACGAAGCAACCAAAAGTGAACCCAGAATGCAAAATGGCAAAACAAATCCCAGTGCCAAGAAGAGTAGAAATAGAGTCACTCCAGAGAAATGCTCCTGATAAAACCATCCAAAGCCAGGTCCCTTTGGAGAAACCAGAAGAAAATTCCACCGAGGATTGTGATTATGTCCAGTTACAGGTCAGTGAAACTGGGATTTGCCCTCTGTATTCTTCACCCTGTGCAGATATTAGGCTGTGAACTACCAGCACTCTTTTACCTTTGCACCAGTGCCACATTCAGTCTGCACTATGTCCCGTTTTCCAGACTTTACATGGATCCAGCATTTTGTGACAGTGCTGGATGGCACGTGTACAATGAGCAGTAATTTTAATCAACAGAGAATATAAAACATTTTTATCATCTTGCCAGTTTAGATTCATTTGGGAAATAGGATTTATCTGGGAGTTAGCAAGTCCTCACTTCTCTTTTCCCTCACAGTTCTCTTCCTGCCACTACATTGTGTTTGGCTCTGGCACGACAAGAGATGTTCCTTCCTAACTTGAGGTGTCATGAAAATCCTGCTTGCATAGAACTCAGACTGTGAATTATCACATTTATTTGTTAGAATAATTCTGGGTGATTTTTAGAATCTCCTTAGAATTACTAAAATACCTACTAAGAATACCTCCCTTGGTTTCCCAAAGAAATGCTGGCTTGTCCTTAAAATTTAGGGTACGTTAAGTTGAAATGTTTTGTTGATGTTGGTTTCAGTCTTAAATCTTGCAGGATCGGGCACATTATTAGTAGGAAAAAAACTACATCTCCTTCTAATAAATTCACCATTGCTGTCTGTAACGTGAAGGCTGCAGAGCAAGTAGTTGTTTCCCCATGAAAGAAGAACACATTTATATTTAAATACTTTATGTAGTTGTTTCAACTTTGCTTTCATTTTAATTTGTAACAGGCACAGAAAGTCATTTCAGGTAAAGAAGTAGCAATGAAGAGTACAGAGTCAAACCTGAAGGTATTTTTGACTTAGAAAATATTATCTATGAGGGCTTTCAGTCCCTGATTTCTGTGCTTGCTAAAATTCAGAGTAATTTGCACTCAGACACACACCTCTACAAAGAGACCTATTTGCTTCTCAGAGATCATTTTCCCAGAATTGCTGCTGAAAACCTGTGAAAAACATTTATTTCCAAACAAACAACTCCAGTTTAAAGTCATACTGTTTATTTTATTGCCTTTCAGCATCATTTGGGATAAGGCTGTGAGAATCAGTATTTCAAAATATCTTGTCATGCACTGGCACAAAATTGCCTCTTGTTTTGTGCATTTTTATCATTCATAACCCTGATTAAGTCCATTAAAGATCAATGTTTTCTATTATTTTAAAGCTTCAAGCCCAGACCGTGTAAAGGATTGGTGTTTGGCTGCAGCACTTTGTGTGCTATCCATTATTAAAACTGTATTTAGGGGGAAAAAAGGCAATCAGGAGAATTTCCAACACTTTATGGAAAGACAAATTACTGTAAAGGCTCCAGGATGGGGCAATTTGGAGACCACAAGAATTTAGGGTAGAGTGACCAAAGAAACAACCAGCATGTGACACCAGGCTGAATCTGTTTTAATTTTAACCCTTTCTCCAGGTTTTGCCATGTGCAAAAAAGACTCTGAATCCCAGCAGGCAGGACCTTGGCAGGAAAATCCCCCTCCCAGAGCACTGCAGGCTGTGCTTCGCTGCCCTGCACAAGGCGATCGGGGTGTTCACCACCAGCCTCCGCAACCAGCAGCCGCCCGAAATCTTCATCTCCCACAGCAAACTCATCATCATGGTGGGGCAGAAGCTGGTGGACTCTCTGTGCCAGGAGACCCAGGAGAGGGACGCCCGCAGCGACATCCTGCACAGCAGCAGCCGCTTCTGCAGCCTGCTCAAGAACCTGGCCCTGGCCACCAAAACCGCAGCCCTCAAATATCCCAACGCAGAGGCCACCAGGGAGCTGTGGGAGCAGACGGAGGAGCTGGCCAAGTACACCCAGCAGTTCAGAGCCATGATGGACTGAGGGACCTGGTTTTGCTCCTCTGGACACCAATTTGCACTCAGAATTCCTGCCAGGAATTCGCTGGGTGCTGGTGCACTGTTAGCAGGTGAAGATCCCCACAGCAGCTGGTGCAGAAAAATTCAATCTGCACTTTCTTCTCCACTGTTCACATCCCACCTGGAAATGTCATTGTCACAGTGACTGGGTGGGAATGTTTGCTGTGTATTGGAGCAAAAGTTGTTGATTATCAGACTGATTTCTTCTTTTTTTGTTCTCTATGTATGTCAGATAAATGTATTTTCCTTTTTTATTTCTTTTTTTATTCATGTAAAGTCTCTCTTTAAATGTAGCTGCACAATGTTTTGTAACTTATGATATCCCAGTATCGACTGTTTCCTGAGGACTTTACTCAAAATTTGTAATTACAGGGTTTTTTTACACAGCTGCAAAGCTAATTTTTGGGTTTAATATACAAATACAACACAGTACAAAATCTGGCCAAGGTGTCAATGGGAAATGCTCCAGGCTGGTACTTGAGCATAGAGGAAAACTTTGGGACAAGTCTTGACTCCTGATAAATCTACAGGGAGCACATCAGCCTCTGTCACAGCCCAGAGCTGCTGGAGCATTTCTCCAGCAGGGAAAATATTTATTTCAGTCACTAAATGTGCAGAGCCACTGGACAAGCTCTTCCTACAGCAGGAAAGGTGATGATGTTACTCCCTGCTAGAATCCCAGCAAGTTACACCCAGCGCTGGGGAGGCTCCCAAGGCTCCATCCCAGCCCTTGCTGCCTTGGGCAGCGCAGCTTTTGAACTTTATCCCCCAATTTTCTAGATGTGAAAATTTCTGGGTGTGACAAAGACCCTGCGGCAGCACGGGCAGGGCCCGGCTACATCCGTGTCAATTGTAGCTCTCTTCATTAATTTAATTCACGGTTTGCACGCGAAAGGCCAAGGCGATGTTCGCCCTCAGAAGGGACAAAGAACGCCCTGAGCAGCCGCGGGGCCCCGCTCCCCTCTCAGCATCCTCTCGCTGCAGTTTTCCTCGTCACCCCCGTGTTTCTGGCGTGATTTATCGCCCACATGAGTCCCTGTTACTATCGCTGTTCGCACACTCAGTGCAGCGTTTGCATCCCGGCTGAATTTGTGTGTGTGGATTAAACTCGCTCCCGGTACCACCCGTGTCCGTGACATTGCTGAGGGCGGGACGCGCCCTCTCAGCGCCCCCGCCAGCCCGAACCGCCTCGGCAGCGCCTCGTTTGGCCGTAAATCCTCCCGAAATGGGTGTCCCGAGGAACTTCCTCATGAAAACACGGAATAAACCTGCGGGAAAGGGGCGGGAAGGGCGCTGAGAAATCCCCCTGGCCTCCCCCCTCGTGCTCGCTTGGTACGTTCCGACCGCCCCCGCTCCCGGCGCGATGGAATCGCCCGGCGCGCACGGTGCCGGTGGCCGCGCCCCCAGCTCCCGTTGCTAACCAACAGTGATGTCGTCATTGCGGTGCGCCGGAAGTGGAGCGGCGCAGCCGGAAGTACGCCGGAGGAGAACCCGGAAGCGCGATGGGGTGTGATGGCGGCACCATCCCCAAGCGGCACGAGCTGGTCAAGGGGCCCCGCAAAGTCGAGAAGGTGCGAAGGGGCTCCGTGTGTGGGGGGCTGCGAGGAGAGAGAGCCCCGGCCCGGCCCGCGGTGCTGCGAGCCGGACATGGCGCTCCTGGCGCTGCAGCGGCGGGGCAGCGGCGGGGCAGCGGCGGGGCCCGGCCTGCTGGGCTCTGTGTGCGCTGTGGCGCTGGTGGCGGCTGCAGTGCGGGTTCTTTGTCTTGTGGAGGAGTTTGGACATGAGCTTCAGCAATTCCAAGGGCCGGGTCCTGCACTGCGGTCACAACAGCTCCGGGCTGGGGAAGGAGGGGCTGGGAAGCCGGGAATGGAGCCGGGGGTGCCGGTGACAGCGGCGGGACGGGAGGCCAGCGGGACAGGAGGCCAGCGGGACGGGAGGCCAGGGGGACCCGGCCTGTCCCAGCCGTGGTGTGGCAGCAGGAGCAGTGAGCGTCCCTTATACTGGCCCTGCTGAGGGACCTCGAATGCTGTGTCCAGTTCTGGCCTTTGCTACAAGAAGGGCACGGAGGGGCTGGAGCGTGTCCAGGGCAGGGAACGGAGCTGGGAAGGCTCTGGAGCCCCAGGAGAGGCTGAGGGAGCTGGGAAAGGGGCTCAGGCTGGAGCAAAGGAGGCTCAGGGGGGACCTTGTGGCTCTGCACAAGTCCCTGACAGGAGGGGGCAGCCGGGGGGGTCGGGCTCTGCTCGCAGGGAACAGGGACAGGAGGAGAGGGAACGGCCTCAGGCTGGGCCAGGGGAGGCTCAGGGTGGACAGCAGCAGGAATTTCCCCATGGAAAGAGTGCTCAGGCCTTGGCAGGGGCTGCCCAGGGAGATGGTAGAGAACTGATCATGAATTTTGCCAAAAACTTTAGGTGAAGTTATTTTATGAATTAACTTTGAGTGCGGAAATCAGGTTTGGTAAGAAACCTGGGGATTTGATGAATGCTTCAAGTATGATGGGATTTTATGCTTAAATAATTTACAAATATTTTAAAGTAATGAGGGTTTCTTCCCTTCCAGGTTGACAAAGTTGCAGAATTGGTGGCCAGGTGGTTCTACTGTGCCCTGAGCCAGGAGAAGCTACGTCGGCCCATCGTGGCCTGTGAGCTGGGCAGGTGGGAATGTTTCCACAGACACCTCAGGAGTAAAAATAAATTATAAATACAGAACATTATGGCAATCCAATGTAACCACTGCAACTTTCGTGTTACAGGTTGTACAACAAAGATGCCATCATTGAATTTTTGTTGGACAAATCCCCTGATAAAACCCCCATGGAATCTGCATCCCATATCAAGAGCATTAAGGTAACCAGGTTGTGTCTAACATGAAAAGTTAAAATAAAAGGTTAAAATCGTGAGTGGAAGTTCAGTCATGCTGTAAAATCTCCATTTCCTTGTGCTCTCACTACGTATTAAAAGGTTTAAAACAGCAAAACACAATCAAAATCAGTGGGGCAAAAAGCTTAAGGTTTGCATTCTTATTTTTCAGAATGTGACCGAGCTGAACCTGGTGGATAACCCAGCCTGGAGTGGGGACAAGGAGAGCATCAAGGGGGACAAGTACGATGACCTGCAGTGTGCACGGTTCATCTGCCCCGTGGTGGGGCTGGAGATGAACGGCAGGCACAGGTCAGCCTTGCAGCCTGGAAAGTGGCCCCTGGGCAAACTGAGCACACAGCAGGGCAAATTGAGTGGGTAATGGTGTCAGTCAGGTGCTAACCCAGGCCTTGGTGGGGAATCTCTGTGTCTGTCTGCAGGGAGTTCAAGGGACTTCTGGGTGTCCTTTCACGTTATATTCAAGAGGAAAGATAAAAGTTAACCTTTTCTTGAATGAGTTTAGATGTATAATAAAGGAGTAGACAGAGGGCAATGTTGGTAGAAAAAAAGTGATTAAATGTTGTTTGGGGGCTGAACCACAGGAGATGGGATGTGAGCTCCCTGTGAGTCACATCGAGCAGTTGGAATCATGGAATGGTTGGGTGGGAAGGGACCTTAAAGCCCCTTCAGTGCCACCCCTGCCATGGCAGGGACACCTTCCACTGTCCCAGGCTGCTCCCAGCCCCAATGTCCAGCCTGGCCTTGGGCACTGCCAGGGATCCAGGGGCAGCCACAGCTGCTCTGGGCACCCTGTGCCAGGGCCTCAGCACCCTCACAGGGAGGAATTTTTTCATAATATCCCATCCATCCCTGCCCTCTGGCAGTGGGAAGCCATTCCCTGTGTCCTGTCCTTCCATTCTTTGTAAATATTCTCTCTCCATCTTCCCTGCAGCTCCTTCAGGCACTGCAAGGCCACAATGAGGTCATTCCAAAGCTTCTCTTCTCCAAGCTGAACAATCCCAGCTCTTTCAGCCTCTCCTCACATTGTAACCCCTCCCTGTGTTAGGATCAGAATGGAGATGGGCTGCCTGTTCCAGCCCTGCAATATCTCTCCATTTTATTGCTCTGGGGCAGGGAATTTCCTCACACCCAGGTTACTTCTTTGTCTGTCACCTGAGGGATGAGAAGAGGATGAGTTCACAGCTGAATGGTTCACAGCCATTTCTTCCTCCAGAGAGGGATTAGCCAGGAGATACTCAAGATAAAAAACCAAAATGCATGTTGTGCTTTAATGTACTCAATATTTTTCATTGAATTCTTACACTGTGCAGTTTAATAATTAATTAATTAATTACCTATTTTAATGTGCTGATAGTTTGATTAAGGGCAAGAACTGTAAAGAAAGTGAGCTGTGACCTGCCAGCCCAGTCAGCACTGCACAGATCTCTCTGAGTTTTCTTAAAATCATTGTGTATTTTATCTTTTCTTTGAAGGTTTTGCTTCCTGAGAAACTGTGGCTGTGTGTTCTCTGAGCGTGCTCTCAAAGAAATCAAATCAGAAGTTTGTCACAAGGTGAGTTTTTCCAGCTGCAGAAGCAGTGGGGCCATGTGTGTGTAGATACAATTGCAGTCGCTGCTCTAAAGAGGGAGTTTTAATCTGAATGTGCAAATTGAAATGAAACTTGTAAAAGTTCTGTTCTGTGATGGCCTCAAGTACTTCTACATGGCCTTTTTTTAATAACACAATGTTTTTAAATAATTGTAAAAATAAGTATTTTTGTTCTTAGAGTTGGATTTTGCTGTAACTACTTTAGAATTTCCATTTTTTTCCCAATATTTGGTTCTAATTTCAGTTTTTAAAACAGTGATTGCTTTGGTTGTGGGGTTTTTGTTTGATTGGTTATTTTTGATTCCTGAATCCACATGGCTTGTGTCTTACCAGTGTCTGTTCTGTGTTTAAACTGGCTGTATTTTCAGAATATGTTTTGACCCCTGAATTTTTAAAGGACATTGGGTGCTGCTTTTTTACATTTTTCAGTGGGGCAAACTTTGTAGAATTCTCAGCAGTTCCATGATTTATTGTAGAAAATACAGACTTCATTTCACATTGCTGATCTCATTGTGCAGGTTTCTAAGGACAATGATGAAATTAGCAAATACTCTTTTTTCCTATCACTGCTTTCATTATCAGCAAGATTTGTGCTGGAGTTGCCACACTTGAGCAGTTATTTTTCTGTGAACACCCTGATGTTGGATGAAATATGGAATATATTTATATTAAACAAGACCTGTGAAGGGAAAACTTGTGTTGGTAAATTGTTGGCTATTGGATAGAAGGTTTATTCTCATGTTGCTGCTTGCAGTGCTCATTCTGTTCTGTCCTAATGGCTTCGTTTCCTCTTGGCAGATACTCATTTATTTTTAATGAGGTGTTTTTTGGTTGGCTTTTTTGTTTGTTTGTTTTTTGTTTTTTTGGTTTTTTTTTTTTTTTTTTTTGCATCCAAATTTTTGTTGATGGATGGGTGTAACCAGAGCAGTAGATGCAGGAATGAGATATTTTGTCCATGGTTTGGCCAGACTGATAATCTTATAAAAACCAAATGAATCCCACATGTTTTTCAGTATTTAGCTTTTTTCAGTATTTAGCACAGCCACATTTCCATGAAGCTGGTTTCACCTGCATGGGAATTCTTCACAATATTCAGAAAGATTCTTCTAGAAATAATTAAAGGGATATAATATTTAGTCTGTCATCTTCTCATTAGTGGATTTTGATGCACAAAGACAATGTTATCCAGCTGAGAGAACACATTGATTAAGGTCAAAGAGTGATTTGGTCGATTTTTGGGTGTATTCTGATACTGTTCTCCTTCAGAATCAAGGAGAGTAGAACTCTTCTAAACAGGATCAGAGAGAAGTGGTTGCTGTGCTTTGTGGCATCTAACAATTGGTTTATATCCAAAGCACTAATTAGCATATTCTGCATTTATGCAGCAATGGTACATACAGGAAAATGAACCAGAACTAATGATGAAGGAAAAGTGAAGTGTTGTGCACTGTATATGCTCAGATTAGAACCTGTTACCAGTTAATACAGTCCACTTCTGATACATGCTAAAAGAATTTAAAGTACAGAATGTTAGAATGTTATGGGTTGTCTCATAGATGTTCTGCTGCTGTTAACTGTTGTGTTTTAAGAGTTGCAATGGTTTTGGAGCAAAATGCAGCCTATGTGAGCCACAGCATTTTCTTTTTCCTGGCCTTGCCACTGTCTGTGTTCAGCCTGTGCCCATCTCACTTGTGTGTGCCGAGAGTGACATGAGGAAGGTTCAAAAAGGATAATCCTGTCTCGCTGTGGGACTCTGTATTCAGTTCCCAGCCAGCAGAATCTGTGTTTTGGCCTCATCCCGGAGGTTTGCAATGGGTGTAAAACTGGAGAAATGTCAGTGCTGGAGCTCTGTGGCCATTCCCATCCCCACAAGTGTGGAATTCAGGAGAGCTCTTCCAAAACTCTCAAGGAGCTCTTTCAAAGCTCTTTTTTGGGTGTGCCCTTCTCCTGTGAGCCCCCAGAGCAGCCTCCCCAGTCTGCTCCCTCGTAAACAGCAGTGATTTCCCACAGGGCTGTGGACAGAGATGCTGTAAGGATACACTGAAAACATTCCAAACTGAATGCAGGTATCCAGCAGACCTCTCACTGCTCAGTTTTGAGCTCAGTTTTTACTGTGGCAGCTCACACATGAAACAGAGAAATCCTTTTGCCCAGGGGTGTGCAGGTCACTAAATAAGTGTTCAGGACAAACAGGATGCACGTGCAGATTTTTGTCTGATCCAAGGAAATGGGAAACACCAAGACGATGAAGGATTGAGCATTCCTTGGCTTCTCTCAACAGCCTTTGCCACAGTACTGGATTTGAAGGAGTTTATGGAGTCTAGGGAGGAGGAACCAGGCTTTCAGAGTTCTCTTTGTTTTGCCTCAAAGAAACTTTACATGAAGAGCTGGCAATATGAAATACATGCATTATCTGCTCTACTGGAATTGTTAAAAACACTGTAGTGGTAGCAGAGGAAAGCACAGAAATGGGAGAGGAAACTGTCATGGGTGGGGGCCCATTAGTAAAGCAACTGTAATAAATATGTGAGACCATTCTTGAAGTGCTTTACCTTGAAAAGAAGCTGTTCTTTCTTCACATCTTAAGTAGCATTTTGAAGGATTCACCTAAAAACTAACATTCAAATGTGAAAACTCTAAGCCAAAGGACCAGTCAGACACTGGAGCAGTGTTGAGAAAGATTGTCTCTCATTGCCTGCAGGGTAAATGCTTTGAACTGTCTTGCCAAGATATAAAACTTCATGGGTTTGAAAGATTTGTTGAAAGAGCAATGAGAATTTTTTAGTGCTGGTTTAAGTTGGAGAGCAGGCTCGGTAGATGAAATGCTTGGGACAAATTTTATAGCTTCTACTTAGGTTTAAAAGAGTTGGAAAAGAGCTTTTGTCTGAAACAGAGCAACTTAGGAGTGCAAATACATCTTGTAATACATTTTTACACAGAAGTGGATTTTGTTTGAGCCATATTTTTGAGCTTTTGATCAGTAAGAAGGGAAAATTTAAACTCTTAACACTGTCACGTGCTAAAATGTGACTTAGTCACATTTCAGTCAGCAGGAAGAGAAATAACTTTGCTTCCAGATGTGGATTCTGTAGCAGCAGCTCTGCAGATTGGGATTACTGCTGCCTCCTGCTTCCTGTTCCTCAGGAAGAATTATTTGTGATGGAATCTGTCAGTTTAAAATTTGCACTTTGGAGCAAGCTGGTTAATTCACCAACAGCCTAAAATCAAAAGAACAAGCAAGACTGTCTCTGCTCCCTCTTTTTGTATCTGATGGGATGTTGGAGATTTCAAGTTTGTAGTGATCTGTGGATTTTGGTGGTGCCCAAATATTTTGGAATTTTTGTGGCTCCCAGGTTCTTGCATGGGCAGTTTTTGGTGCCTGCTAACTGGAAGTCTGCTATTTGACAGAAATTATGCTTTAATCTGGAAGCTGGCTCTCTTAAGAAGTTCCTATGGATGTAAAAGTATGCTAGAAGTGGTTTGGAGACAGGACAGAGGTCATGGAATTGGTGGTGGAAGTCCTGGGAGTCACTTTGAAAGTTAAGGACAAGATTACATTTAAAATGTACTTTCTTGGATCACTTCAAAGTTTATTTTGGACTTGTTTTCAGAGTCAACTAAATACACACTTGAAATGGTGCCCTAACTATGAAGCTCTGTGCCATATCAAACACTTCATGCCATGTTTAATTTAGATAGAAAGCTTTTTAAAACAGAATTTACGCACGTGGCTGTCAGATCCAGAGCTGTGTGTGCAGCAGTGGTTCCTGGAACCAGGGTCACTTTGGCACTTTCTGCTCTTAGGGCACCAAAATTAGCAAACATTTGCTGAGGTCTAAAAGTTGTGATTGATCTACTCTTAACATAGTAACACAGAATTCATGAAGGCTTTTCATGTGTGTTTCAAGGAGGTAATGTGGTCATGGTAATCACAATACTGAGTTGAATACTATTTCTTACTGATTGAGAATGGTTCGACGATGATTTCCCTAAAATTTTGTTTCAAGTACAAAATCCTTTAAGCAAAGAGGGTCATGCTGCAGAGATTTTCCTAGATTGATATGGGTAAAGTCATACCAAAATGGTCTTTTAAGAGGTCTTCTTGTGTAGGGTTTTTGCCTGGTTCAATTTCTGCAAAAGGAGCCTGTGATATATAGTGCCTGGCTATTGAATATTTAATTTTAATTCAATTTGGAAGTGATGCACAGTTGTTCTGTGTGGTGGTGCCAGGGTGAAAGCTGGGGACTGGATTTGCTGCAATGATGGCAATAAGGAACGTTCCATTCCCGTTTTAAAAGACATCATGGAGTGGATAAATGCTGGCAGTGCCCTTGAGTGGACTGGAGAGAAATTAATTATGAATATTGCTATGATTAATACATGCCAGAGACCCATTAGCTTCAGTAATGGTTTGGAGAGAGACTCTCAACAAGCTCAGCGTGAACATGTGCGTGCCTTTTATTTTCCTTTTCTTTTTTAGCTTTATTTCCCTCCATAAAAAGCATCTCCAGCAATATTTAGCCACAAGATAAGTCCTGGATTATCCATGGAACTGAGCACACGCCTTTGGGTTGAGTTTGTAAATAAATAGGGACCAGATGGCCTTTCTTTAGGTTAAAGTTCATTTGCAAGAAATGATGTTTCCAATAAACTTGTGTGGGAAAATGAGGAGTAAAGGCCCGGCAACCTGGGAATAAGTTTGTAACAAGAAACTGTCATGTCCTGTTGTTGGGTCATTTGATTTTTCTGGGAATAGGCTCGATCTGTAGCCAGTTTTCTTGTAAAAACTCAGCGATGTTTTGGGTGCATATTGAAGATTACATTGAAATTGCTCCTTTTTAAAATGTATTTGCATTTATTTATTTTATTTTTATTTATGATTTGTAGTTCTTAATCAAGTGAGTTTTCCTGGTCCCTGCCATGTGTTACTGCACTTGCTGCAGGCTCTCTGCATCCCAGTCAGGTACACTGAGATGGAAAAATGATTGAAAAATGGCTTTTTGCTCAGTTTTCCTGCAATCCTTGGCCTCAGATTTTCCCTGTCTCCTTGCCCTAAACTCCTGCAGAGACTCAGAACAGTGACTTTAAGACAAACATGCATTGCAGGATCCCTCTGTTGTTGGGAGCAAAGCCTGGGAAGGGCAGCAGTGATGTTGCCATGCTACAAAATGAAATTAGGGATGCAGCTGGCCATGGGAAATGAAAACAAACCCACACCCCCCGGTGGCATGGGCTGTGTCAGAAACTGGTTGTCACTTATGTACAAGCTCGGAAGTTTTAGCATCATTTAGCAGCTTCGTTGTTCAAAACACTTCATAAGACATTCACTGGCCGTGACTTTAATTTGTTATTTCTCCATATTTTGTCTTTGTTCAGTCACTGCTTCCATTTTATTACTTTCATGCCAGTTAGTCATGCTTTGGCTGTGAACATGAGGAACATTGACTTTTCCAGCTAAAGAAGTCATTTAATGGATTATGAACTTCCCCCCTGGTCTTCAGCATAGATTCAGACATTCTTTGGGAATGAACCCATCGCTACTGGAATAAAGAAAACCTGTTTATTTCTCTGGGAGTACAGCACTGTGCTTTACCCTTCGAGTGAAGCCTGTGGCTATAAATGTCCGTGTTTTCTGCCAGGATGCTGCACATTTAAGTTTGGGAGTGGGTTAAGCTCCCCCATCCAGCTGCATGTTGAAGTGGCTGTGCTCCTGCAGGCGCCAGTGCTCCTCGATGGGCGCCTGAGCCTGGCGCAGCGCCTTGAGCCGCAGCCGCCTCTCCAGGCACTCCATCGCCAGCGGGTTCCGTGCAGGCTCGAATTTGTTGGCAAACAAATGAGGGGACTCAATAATCCACTGCAGGTCCCCCAGGCCGTAGATGCAGATGTCTCTGACGTAATGACCTGCAGAGACAAATGGGAGGGAGGTGGCAGCGGCAGGAAGATGAACTGAAGCATTTTTTTTAGAAAGAGTTTTTTCGCCTTTTGATTTCTGCTAGAGCATCATGGAAATGGAGCTGGAGGATAATGCTACAGTATTATAAAGACAAGGGTTTGGGTTTATGTTTGTTATGTTTGTTACCTCCAGCTGCTTCCCTGCCATGTTGCTCTGCTTAATAAAATCTTGTAGTTGGGCATCAGATGCTCTGATCTCCTTATTGGGATTCCCTGCACAATCACACCTGTGCTCAGCTTGCACACTTAGAGATTTTAATTATTTCTGCATGCTTTCCATGTGCTCAGCACTATTCTTTTTTATTGTTGTTCAAATTGAAAGGATTTAACCCAATGTTGATGGAAGTACCTGACAAACATCCTTGTCAGGTAAAGCCCCTCCACTGACAACTGCTCAGTCAAATCAGTGCCCTGGTAATTAGGGGCTGCAGGAAGGGTTGTCAGTGTATGGCTGCTGTGTTCATCTCCAAATATATAAAATATCAGTAATATTTTATTATAGAAAATACGTAACTAAGATATTAATATAATGTATATCTCCTTCAATGGATACGGTGCAGTAATTTATAGGGTGCCTTGTTTTATTCAATACTTCCAAAATAAATTATATATGACCACTGAGGCACATTTAATAGCTGGTTTAAATAGTATGTAATCACCAATTAATGCTCATCAGTGAATCAAACTTGAGTTCACGATCAAAATTCACATCACCTTTGCAGCCCTTGTGTGAGGCTCCTTCTTGATCTTTCCATTTAATGGCTCTTAGGTCTCCTTGCCAGCCTGCATTGGGTGTAGCCCCTGGAGCATCTTTAAAAACAAAAGGCTCTGATAAGTTCTTTTTTACTTATTATAGGGGAAATTTTCACTGCTGAAGACATTTAACTGTAGTGAGATTATGGCTTTATTTGCAGATATTTATGTTGTAAGAACAGACATCATTGTCAGTATTACTGCTCTTTTTATTACTTGAGAGCAAAAGCTTTCATGCAGCAAAGAAACTTTTTAGCCAGCATTTTTCTAGCTCATGGTCTGCACTGCAGCAGCACTTCCCTGCAATCAAGCTTTGTTTCTCAGCCACCAGATGTGACTTTTCAAAAGGGCAGCACCAAAGCTGAAGAAATTACTTTATTTCTGCAATTCAGCGCTGTTAAGCTCCGAGTTGGAGCTCAAGGCCTCTCCCTGCCCGAGGCCTTGCCCTGCTGGGGTTATTTGTGGCAGAAATGACAAACTCTTACCAGGTAAACGATTGAGGGTGACCCAGTAGTGCTCATCAGGGCTGTAGGTGTCCCTTGACCACTCCAGCAGAGCTTTTGCCCGGGCATCACTCAGTGTGAACTCCACAAAGTCTTTAGTGAGGATGTAATAGGCACTGCCAAAATATATTGTCAGGTTATGAGGAGGTTGAGCTTTCCTGATCTTTGCTGGATACACGTATGGCACTCCAGAATGGATGTATTCCCTGTAGCTGACCTCTGTCCTGTGTTTTATGTGAAGTGGTTGGACTATCCCAGGAGTGATATTTTTACCATTCCACTTACTTTTTATGTATTGTATAATTTCTTTATTTGTTTTCAGGGGGTAATCTTGACCACACAGGTTAATAACGTAATTCCACTGAACTTTGGAGTTAACGAGGTCTCTCATGCAGTTAATATCAGCTTGTAATCTTGAAAACCCTGCATAAACAACATGTTCTCTTTTTGAGGAAATAAAAATATTTTCGAAGCAGTTAACAATGTTCTGTACAGCAGTTTTATAATCTCTGGGTGACTTTTCATCAATATGGATGCAGTAAATATTCTGAGGCATATAAATAGCTCTTAGCAGCCTCACAAACATTTCCAGCTCCTTGTGAATTGTAATAATGTACGCCAAGGAGAAATTTCCTTCTTCATCTGACAGGGGTCTGGTGATAAAATGCAGAGTCTTCAGGACTGTGGAGCAGCTGCAGGAAGTGTGAATGCAGCTGAGTGGTTTGGACTGGTAGGACTTCTGACAAAAGTTTCCAATTCTAAAGGCTGCAGGTTTCCCCACAAAAAGAGCTGAGCAAAGTTCATCTGGGTAAAAACCACACTCCGCTTTTTTGACTTGGAATTTTTGGTCATTTGGCTCTTCATAAAGTGGAACCTTTAGGTAGAAGAAGGTGTAGATGAATGTACAGACAGCAACGCACACTAAAAATCTTGATTTCTTTGCATGAAGTGGGTTCATCTTTTATTTCCAGATCCTGTCTTCTTATCATAGTCCACTTAAACATTCAGATCATCTGCAAGGAAAAGTGAGATAGAGCGAGCAAGAGAACCTTTCTGTTTATTGTTTTAAATGGATGCCATGTTAGTGCTGCATTTTTAAATGCTGGGATTACTACCAGGAGCATCTGTGTGTGCCCATGCTAAGTGCACTCAGCCCCTGGGAATGCACAGCCATGAGGTAGGAATTTTGTCTTTCCAGGACAAAACTATCTCAAAATGATAGAAAAGAACCCAAAACGGCTTTGAATTCTTCACTGCTTGCCCAAGGCAGGGCTCAGCCCATCAGGTGGGAGTTTTCTGTGCTCTGAGGTCTGGGTGAGCCCAGGGCCCCAGGGAAGAAGTGAGCTCTGAGTGCTGAGGAACAGCTGCTGCTGAGATTTCCTCAAGGCCTGGGAAACCTGAAGTTCCGCCAGAGGATCAGAATTCAGTAAATTAAATCAACAGAAAACTTATTAAATAAACAGAAGGAAGAGACTAAAACGTAATCCACAAAATACACTGGGTTTTATCCTTATAAAGTCAGCAAATGTTTCTGACTCTGAGATTTTTTTTTTTTTCCCTCTGACATCTTTGTGTTAGTGCTTTGGAAAACTGAACATGGGGACAACGCTCATTTCTTATTTTTGGCATATGTGCATAGCCTGAGCTAAGGACACAACTGCCAGTACTGGCATTCAGAAATAACCAATTTACAGCATATTGGCACAGGAGTTTTTCCATTGTGGTTTTTTCCTTACTTTTACCTTGTGGAACAGTCAGAAGAATGAGAGTGCAGCAGTCCTGAATCCCACAGCAATTACATGAAGTCTTTGTCCTTGAAGCATTTGGTATCAAAATTCCTAGAGAAAAATACCAAGGAGAAGGTCTATTGACTGCCATTAAGCTTAATAGTTAAATTCTAACAGATTTTCATTTTATTTTAAAGGTAATTAATTTTCTCTTCTTTTAATCAATGATTTTTTTAAACAAAATTCTCATTTCACCTTGAAATATTTTACATTTTGCAGCTGTCAAAATCATGTAGTATTTGGCTTTACATGGGAACAGAGAAACATGGATTTTTATAAAGATAGTTCATTAAAGGAATGCTGCTGTGGTTAGAAGCCTCAAGGTTTTCATTAGAAGGAGGTGGAAAATACTTCTTTTTATTAAAAAATCAGTATCTCCCTTAAAAGCTTGAAAATAAAGAGGGCATTGTAGTTAAAGTAGCAACAAGACATAAAATTTCAAAAGCATTAAGAACACAAATTGAACCAAGCGAAGGGATACTCCATATTCCCACATTTTTAAGATCCTTTTAGGCTTATGGGAAAGAATGTATTTATCTTTTGGTCCATATTGGTATGCACTGGATTTCATGCTGGAATGGTGCCTCTTTTCCACTGAGCATTCCAGAAAGGGGAGTTGTATGTTAGGTGGAGGACTCGTCCATTTTCCCGGGATGTTCTGTCAGCAGCTCAAAGAAAAACATGAGGAAATCAGCTCCCAGGAGAATATTTTTGCCTTCAAGCTCCTCAGGGATCCATCTACTGGGTAAACAACCTTGATGGGAGCGTTCCATCCATCTGAACAAAAAGCTGCAGCAAATCCAGTCCGTGTCAACCTTTCGATGCTGTGCAGAAAGCAGGAGAACAGGGATGCCACTGCAAGGTGAAAAGCAGGATTTTTGCAGTAAAAATGAAATACATCCTGTGCTTCAGCCCAGAGGGGGTTTCCAGGAGGACCATTACATACCCAGGGGCTGGAATTGGGGAAACACTGATTTCTGTGGAGCTGGACTTGGACAAACTCTTTATTCTGAGGGAATAATTGCAGGAGGAACATTGAGATTCCTCTGAATTAGTGAATGTCACGAGATCTCTGGGATGTCACAGGGAAGGTTCATTCTGAATATAAGAATTACACTAAAGACAGTGGGCAGCTGTAGAAATATTTGGGGTTTTATACCTGCTAAAATATAAAACATCTTAACACCAAGATTGTGGGTTCAGTCCCTGTACAGATCATTGACTTGAGAGTTGGACTCAGTGATCCTTGTGGGTGCTTTCCAACTTGGAATATTCTCTGAATCTGTCCAGAACGAGGGTGCTTGGCAGGTTTTTTCCTTAAATACAGGTTGCAAAGTGTAGTTCTAGGGAGCCAAGCTGGAACCTGCTTGTTTCATACACTTGAATTTTTATTACCCTTCAAGTAATAGCTTCTGGGGCTGTTTCGGGCTGTTAAGTGTTTACTATGGATTTTTTCCTACTGGACTGTGTGACAGCTAGAAACTGTATTTTTATGGCAGCATAAAAGTACACAAACACCCCATAATCAGGTAAGAGGTAGCAATTCCTCTGCAGTGTGAACATGTTTATGGAGAACGGCTGAATGATGAAGCCTGGCCTGCAAGAACAGAATTTGACATCTTTCAGCCTCAGGGGATATTATGGAATGAAAGCAGTGGTGTTTTGGTAGTGTTTTACCAGATTTAGAGCTGGAGTTGCAGCTCTCAGTGCCACTGGATATGAAATTTGTTGTTTAGCAGGATCCTCTCACCCCTGTCTGCTGGCAAGGATTATTCTCCCAGGTTTCCTCCTGCCCTTGAGGAGCAAGAGATCCCATTGGGAATGTCCACTGTCCATAACCCAGTCTGGGACTATCTTGCCCTTGAGTCTTATTATGCAAGAGTGCCATGATAGGTATTTTATGTTAGCAGAATGTCTTTGAAACTCAGCATTTCTTATGTTATGCACAGGTTTTCTAAATCTGGAGGATGAAGTTGTATGAATTTTTTTTAAGAAATAGGGATTTTCAAGCACCTTCGGGGATGCTTTTAAGGATATTACTTAACAGAAAATTGTTGTAAGCCTAAGATAGTCCATCTCAATTAACAAAGTAAACTCCAGAGGAAAGGGGAATTATGATGATGCCTGGAAAAAGCCTGTGAAATGTCAGCTCAGCTCACTGAGACCCCATTAGCACATACTTGGCTGTGCATTTTGTTGTAACAATTCGTTTTGCTTTTTGCTGTTTCTTCCTGCCATTGCATTTAGGACTGCATCACTGCACCTCTAAACGTTCTGTTTTCTCTGTGCTCTTTGCATTTGCTTAATATTAAAGTTTAGATAAAGTTTGTTTTGTATGACCTCGTGATTTAGTGAGACAAATGACTTGGGAATGCTTCATCTTCTAATATGCTGAAAAAGCATTAAATTCTTAATTCAACTTTTTTTTATATCTGTTTTTTTTGTTTGAAAGGTATTTATGCAGTCATTAATGTACACATTTTATAAACGGGGAGGACTGATTCAGTCCTTAAAAAATGTTAAAATAAATGTTTTTAAGTGCTTTTTCCATTGTTTTGTTTTTTGTTTAAACGGGTGTCAGGATACAGAGTCTGCTTCTGGGTTTTGAGATGCATTGAGTAAAAACATTTCTCCATCAAACCCAGTTATTTAAACCATTCTGATTTTAAAACACTGCATTAGAATTGACATATTCAACAAATTTATGGAGTTTTAGTGTTCATGTTTGCTATTTTTCCTGTTACGTTTTTCTTTTTCCTTGTGTATTTGACCTCATAGTAATTTAAAACAAACACTATGAAAGCTATTTAAACCCTTAAGTTACAGGGCTGTAAAAAAATTAAGTTGCATAAATACTGTGAGTTTTAGAATACAAACAATTAGAAGCAATGATCTCCATCCTTTTGTGCATCCGTGACAAGGTGAAGAAGGGAAAAAACATTAACCTTACTGCAGATTTGAGTATTTTCTAAGAAAAATTGCCACTTTACATAAGGAAAAAGCAAAAACCGAAATGCTGCGATGCAATTGATGCAGCCTTACCTCGTCCAGAATTAGCCAGGAGACGGCAGCATAATAAAGATAAATCCAGGGTCTCATTGTCCTTCAGCAGGAGCCGGTGTCCCTCATCCCGATCCCAGTTAACCATTAAACGGGAATGTTTTCACCCCGCCTTCCCTGCAATGTTTAGCATATTTATCCCGCAGGAATTCTCGGTAGCTTCAGGAAGCGGGGAAACTTCTCCGGCCGAGGCAGCCTGGAAAGGGCTGGAATCAGACGGGTGGATGCGGAGGAGGAGTATTGCCGAGGAGCAGGAATAACTGCTGTGCCCCCGAGCCTTTAACCTGTGCCCCTGGGCTGTGACAGCTGAGCCCGCTGGCTGGGAAAACTGGGAACCCGCCTCCTCCTCTTCCTCCTCCTCCTCCTCCTCCTCTTCCTCCGCCTGCCCTTAACTATTCGCCTGCCGAAACTTTCCAGTTCGGAGCCAAGAATTGCAGCAGGGAATTGCTGCTGCCGGGCATTTGCAGTGGCTGGAGGCTGAAATGAGAATAAATGGAAGGTCTCCTTGAAACACAGACCTCGCTTGGGATAAGCACCTTAGCGTAAGTTAGCGAAAGAATTGAAGGTGTAAGTTAGCGAAAGAATTAAGGGTGAGTGCCTTTATAAATGTAACCACTTCTGCAAAACAGGGATGAAGCCCTGAGTGGGCTAAGGAGGTAAAAAAGGAAGGGGTTGAATGTAACTGCTGCCACTTCTGCAAAACAAGGTCTAACCCTGGTGGGGTAAGGAGACAAGGAGGAGGCTTAAGTGTGACTGCTCTGTCTATAAACGCTTCTGTGAGCAAAGGTCCAGCCCTGCTGGGCCAGGAAAATAAGAAAGGGAGCTGATACAAAAGGCTAGAAAAACAAATTGTGTTGTAATGGATAGGAAATGGAATATAATCAATAAAGCATAGGTATATACAGAATAAAAGTCTTCTAACAGTAAAGTTAGGTGTGTGTGATGAATCTCTGTGATAGGACCATGTGCCGTGTTTGTAACCCTGAGATAAAGAAACCACAAGTTGTGTAAGACCCCAGCCCTTACGACTCTTAACTTTTAGGTAAGCAAACAAGGCACATGCCAGAATTGTAAAATTATAAAAGTCTGTGTAAAATGAACCACAGGCAGACACGAACATGGAGGTGTTGAGCCCTGCATGTTCTCTGGTGCCAATAAAGGTGTGCTTTGCTTTACTTTACAGTCCCTGCTATGGAGCAGCAGATTGCTTTGGAGCATCCTTCACACACAGAGGGTTTGCTGTTACAGCCTTTTAAAGGTTCTTAGGGGGTTTAATAAGTTGAAAGCTGAGTTTAAACGTACTGGGATTGGGAGGAAACTTTCTGATAAAAATACCATGTTGTTCAGAAATAAATGGAGAGAAAACCTCGAAGTAAGTTACAGCACAGCTGCAGGTTTGACAGGTACAAAATTATCACTGATTTTAAGAGAAACTCTGTAAATTGAGGCTTTTTCTTGGACTGGTTTTGAAGTAGATGCTGCAGCTGCTGAGTGGAAGTTCATGTTCTGTGAATCAGTAGGTGGGAAATTTCCACTGCTCCCAGGTTGTCCTTTACTCTCTGACCCCTTGCATGTCTGGGTAGGGTGACAATGTAAAAAACCATGTTCTGCAAATCTGACACTACTGAACTTTTAATGGCTAAACCTCTGGAAAATTCTTTCTCTTAAAACTTGTTTAGTTAACTGTGGCAAGCAACAATAATCTTTAATACACAAGTTTGTGTGGCTGGGAGATGAACAGTGAGATGATCTGTGATGTTCAGTCCTTTTGCTAAATACCTGCCCTGTTTAAAGAGGGACAGTCAGGTTTTGGCCATCCATGTCCCATATCCTGGTGGGAATTGTGCATTTCCTAGTAATGGTCATGTTCAGGAGCGCTGCAGGAACTCAGTGTTTAAAATTTGGGAAAGAGTCTTTAGGTTTCTCTGAAGACATTAAACTGTAGCACTGGTGTAAACATTTAGATATGAAAACGTATTTGCCTGTTGTTTATTTGTATTATATTAAGACTGGAGTAGTCATGCACAGAACTACATTTTAGATGCTATAAAAAAATCAGTGTGTCAATGTAATTTACACAAAGAAATAATATACAACTCTTGTCTTAGGCAGCCGAAACTGTAAACTCTAGAATTCAGGAAGTCATCTTAAATAAAGAGTTCATTATTTCTTAAAAAATTCCGTGTTTTATACTTTAAGAAAGATAAGAACTATCTCATTTAGGAATGTCCTCTATTCAAGGTGCTAAGAACTATAGCAAGTACCTTCATATATGTTTAAAGTCCCAAAATAAACAAGGTACAGCAAAGGAGACGCTGTGATATCATAAAACAAACATCTACCCCAAGACCTTAATTAATCTGAAAGAGCAAACATCTGAATTTGCAAAACTGAAATTTCTTTCTGCTTTTTATCTCGTTATTAAAACACTAAGATGTTTGGAAGGATATGGTCTCTGACATAATCCAGTGTTGTCATGGCAAAAAATTACCTGTTTCAGGGAATGGAAAGAGAACACTGTCTTTATTTCCCTGTTTCTTGTAAATACTTTTCAGTTTTGAACAATTCCACCTGTGTTTTCCAGATGGGAACCTGGATTTGGTTGCTCTTTCAAAATGCAACATTTAATAAAATTAGAATCTACTGACAAAATAGGTTTGAAAAATGCTGTATTAGGAAACACCCTAGAAAAGAAATTGTGGGGCTTCTAGAACTGAATTCGTGGGGTTTCTTGATTTTGGAGCCTTCTCACTCCCAAGTGTGAGATCACACCAGGCCAAGACTTCTCACTGAGTAGAAATGGAAAAATATTTGTTGTGTGTGACTTCTCTTCCTGCCTGCCCTCCTGTGCCTCTCTCTAACCCTTGCTTCTCCTCTCAATCTGACCACTTGGGTTCAGGTTCGTTTTTGAAGCTGTGCTCAGCTTTTGAGCAAAGTCCTGCCCATATGTTCTTTCATTTGTTTAATTCCTGCTGCAAATACAGGAGTAACCTTTCGAAACCTTTGTTTAGAAAAAGAAGAAGAGTAATAGCAGAGGCAGGATTATAAATTAATCTTGCAGATTAGCAGAAAGCTTCTGCATTTAACAAAATAACCAAAAAAACCCCCCCCAAAACCAACCAAATAACCAAAAAAAAAAAGAAAAAAAACCCAACCAAAAAACAAGCAAATTGAGATCTTGGACAAGAAAACATCATGGTCAAATGTGCTCATACATCAAATGATTGCAAATGTGCACAGGGAAACATCTGTGCCTTCAACCATGAAACAAATGTGGAAGTACACAGAGCACATTACAGCCATTATCCAGATTAATTTATGAAAGTAGTTGGAAACTTGGGAGTGTTTGATAAATCAGATAAGGGTCTGCTCTCTGTGGTACAATCCAATGAGACAGCAAGGCAAGGGTAATGAATTATTCTGCTTTTGTGACCCCTTTTTATCCCCACAGTATAGAAATAATAATAATAATAATAATAATAATAATAATAAGTATAGTACAACACCTTCACGTTTTCCTGTCTACCAGCTGAAGAGAAAAACTTGCAGTCTGTTCCACATGTAGAGGAATAACACCAAAGGTGGTGTCCCTGGTCAGTGTAAAGGAACTTCTCCCATCAGTTTTTGTTTCTTATCTCACTAAGCTGAAAGACAAATTCTAGAGCAGAATGGCATCAAGGTCTTAAATGCATTCATGACTGAAAATCAGAAAGTGCTTTTGGGTTTTAGCTGTGAGGTTCAGAAAATGGAGTAGATTCTAATTAGGAGTACTTTTAAGTACATTTGTGCCGGTAATGCAAGGAACCCATGAACAGAAAATACACTAAGGGACCTTATTTTTCATGAAAAAAAGAAGAATTAGTGCAGAGTGTTGTTTATAGGAGACAGAAAAATAAATATGCAATTTTGTCCTTTTTTTTCATCAAGTGTGGTGTTCCCTTTCAAGAGGAAGATGTGATTATCCTTAATGGTAATAAAGAAGATGTGGAAATCCTGAAGAAGAGGATGGAGGCGAGAAGACTTAAAAGTAAATTAGAAAAGGTAAGATTTTTATACATTATTTATTACAGAATTGGAAGAATTCTTGTCTGCAATGAATCTGCTCTTAGATTTGCTGATCTTTATGCAGATGGAGGAATTCACTCTGTGAGCTGTGTTGTATTTAAGCACTACTTTGAAAAGCAGTGGGGTTTTTTGTGTGTATTTTGCCAAGAACATCCTGAAGTCGTACATCCTCAACTTTCTTCTGCCCAGCAGGCAATGCCCTGTGCTCTCAAAATGAGCAAAATGGACTCTGTGCCAGCAATACTCCAGGGTTTCCTTGAAATGAATTACCTCCAGTAATGAGCTACGTCATCCCTGTAGTTCTTGTGGCAGTTCCTGATGATGGCATCAGTTTTTTGATCTTATAAAATAAGATGTCTTTTATTGGCCTCTGCCAGAAACAGGATGTTGGGATCTGTGCATTCCTGGGCTGATGATGTAAGTGTGGAAATTTATCATGTTTTGTGGTTTTCCCAGGCAGTGCAGCAGAGCTGCAAGGACTTGATTCCCACCTAATTCCCACCATGCTGTTGAGGCCTTTGCATTTTTTTATCTGACCAGGTAAAATGAGGTGGAAATCAAGTCCTTGCAGCTCTGCTGCACTGCCCTGTGAGGTGGGAGCTGTTCCGTGGTGCTGAGCTGTCAGATGACACTTCTGCATGTGGGAATTTTTTCAGCACTGCTGTTTTTCCCTGAACTGCTTCCTGGAGGATGCCAAAGCAAGCAAACCTTTAGTGCTGACTCAGGCCAGGGTGCTCAGACTTAGCTGGATCTCAGGAACGTGAGCCATTGTCTGATGCTTTCAGCATCTGAGACTTGAGATGGAGGTTTCATCCCTTGATTTTGCCATGCAAATATTTCCCTAGTTTGTTTTAAAACAAATCCTTGTTTCCTTGCCAGGGAGCATATGATTCCTGCTCCTCACAGGGCCTTTATTCATCTGGGCCAGTACAGCATTGCTGGGCCTGGGCAATACATCCAAAGGATGGTTTTCCATAAAAATCCTGCTGTTCTGTTTCCTGTTTTTCATAGTCTCTGCATATCATGTCTTATAGCTTCTGGCATAAGAATGATAATCTCATGGTGTCTATTCAGGTGGGTTTTCTTTTTTTTCCCCCCCCTCAGTACTCAGTAGTTAAAAGTTTTGGAAAAAAAAATTTTATAATTTGTTGCTAGACTATTGCAGATCTTGGCAGATGAGTGCTCAGCCCCAAAAGCAGTGGTTGGTTGCACTTGGTTTGCTTTAGGAACAGGGTCCTAGCAAAGCACCTGTAGCTTTGGGTCAAATAATTTTGAATAATCTGAAAGTTGATGCTGTCCCCAACTTCTGCTCAGCAGAGAAGTACCTGAATGTCCAAGGCAGTTGTGGCTTTTAGGGTGACAGCCCAAAAGGACACCGTGCCCTGGTCTTGGGGCTCTGTGCTGTGGGGGAACATGCAAATGGGATTTGTTTGGTTAGATGAGAATTTCAGGACAGGATTTGCAAATCTCTCAGCAGCCTCAGGTGGTGACCTTGGTGCCCCAGCTGGTCCCTGCAGCTGGAACCAGCCCCTGCTGTCACTGGCACCATCTGAGACCTGGGAGCTCCATCCCAGTGTCAACACAATTCCCAGTTTGTTATTTCCTCCTCAGTTCCTTCTGAGCAGGCTCAGTGGACTTGCTGTGTTTGGAGCAGGAAGCACAAACTCCTTTTCTTTATCCCCATGAGACAAATCATCAGGAAGATGCAGCTGGCATTAATACAAAAATTTATTCAAGCTCAGCTCTGCCACTGTGCCCATAGTGAAACACCTCTATGAATACACACATCCATAGAGCTACAGACTTCTCCTTGGAAATCCACCCGTAACAAAAGGTGGAAATCCCCTGCACTGAGGTTTTCCAGGTACCTGAAGGCGAGGCTGGATGGGAATGGTCTATGGAAGGTGTGTGTGCCCGTGGCAGGGGTGGAATGGGGAGCTTTAAGGTCCTGCCAACCCAAAACCATTGAGTGGATTTCTCACACCAGGAGAGCGACGTTTGCAGGCAGAGCCGTGATCCTCTGCCACCACCTCCTGGCTCAGCTTTGCAGCAACATTTGCTGGGGCATTTTTTCCCTCGAGCATTAATCCTTTGCTTCACAGCAGGGATTCTCCTGAGTTTTAGAGCAGAATTAAATATATTTATTTTCTTTGAGGTTGTGCAGCTGTCTTAAAACATGTTCACAATTCAGAATGTATCCAGTGAGAATAATGCTAATGACTGTTGTAATACATCTTTCTTTTTCAGCTTGGCATTTATGTAATCAAAGCCAGTAATGGGATTCTTCTTGTTTTTTTCTGTTTTTTAATCTGTACAAACATAAATTAATTTGGAAAATCTGCTGCACAGATGCTTTTAAAAACTTTAGATTAACTACATGCATCCTGTCTTCCCAAGCAATGCTACAGCAGAGGGTCCAGTTATTGGCTGGTACCCAGGAGAAATTTTTTTATGGACCAGACAAAATTTAGTGAATACGAGATTCAGGATTCTCCTGAAATTTTTCTTGAAAAACATCTTTATTGATTACAATTAATTGTGTCTTATTAATGTTGTACAATTTGCTGCCCTGCTGTGTGGGTTCAGATTATCAGTTAATAACACACCCACCTTTCAAAGTATGCAAAGCAAAATATTAAATCCAGACAAATCCAGTTTTGTCCTGTAGTTTTCTTTAATGTAACTGCAGGGTTCCCAAGAGTATTAATTTTTCCATGTAGAAATAATACAAAAAATGTGGAAAGAAAAGCTCCACTGGGTAAGAGATAAAAATGTACTGAATTCAATTGTGTGTTTATCAAATATGAGTTGGGAGTTTTATCTCCTTTCAGTCCCTTACCAGGTTTCTGCTTGTGTTGTTTCAGAAATCAAAGAAATCTAAGTCAGCAGGAGCAGCTTCTCAGCAAGAGACCTCTGCAGGTAATACAGCTCCCAATTCTGTGTCACCTTCTGAGTCTTGAAGCTGATTCAGGATTTCATTTTTTTGGCTTTTTTTATTCTTTTAGATTCTCCAGGTCCCTCAAAAGCTAAGAATGGAAAGGATTGTGTCAATTCCAGCTCTGGGGAAAGCAGGCAGATTGTCTTCACCAAAAGTTCAGGTTGGTGGTTAATCTTAATGTGAAAAATGGGACCAGATCTGCTTGTTTTTGTCATTCTAACACTGCTTTAGTTTGGGAACTTGAATGGATGAGCTTAGAAATTCTTATTTACACGGTCCAGGGTTTGGCATGTCTGTTTTGTTGGCTGCGAGGTGGTGGAGGAGAATTTGCAGTTTCCTGATGTACAGCTGGTCAAAAACTATGTTATGGCACTTTATTTGGATGAATTGTGTTAAAAATCCCTGATTATTTAACTTTTAGTCCTCGTTTTATCTGCTAATTTGCTATGTGTCCTTGGGAGCACTGGAACAGAACTTCAGGATGCACTGATGAACCTACAGCAGCCTTGAAGCTTGGAGTAAACTTGGCAGCCCTTAAACCCAAAGGATGGTGCCCTCTCTTTATTTAATATTTTTCTGCTATTTAATGTCCCCATACTGGTATTTTCACACAGAATGGGTACATTTTTAAGGTCAGTCTGAGGTTTCTGTGGGAAGTATTAAATCCTCTACGTTAAAAAAATCAGAATAATTTGAAGAATCTGACAGTGATGATCCATAGATAAACTGGGAGAAGCTGAAATTCTGTCAGCAATGCCTGACCTGCCCTCTGCTGTCTGCTTTTATACAGGAGAGACTTTTAAAAATACTTCATCCCAGATGATGATAATTGCTCCTGGATGTTGAGCAGCCTCATATTTGTAATAATGAAAATGAATTCGTTATTTTCTGAGGGTGTAAAAGAAAAAAAAAAGTGCCTTTTGAAACTGCTGTTTCTGCCTGCTGTTACATTGACCAGCAAGAGATTAAAAAGAGGAGAGAGAGGAAAATAAAGGAAAATCCATGAGGAATGGCAGTAGCATGGGAGTCAATTTGTGAACACGGCACCCTGAGGTTTCTGGGCTTGTATTCTTCCAAATCCAGGGTTTGGCAGCGCTTTCCAGACAACTGTTGGTGGCATTGCAAACGTTCTGCAAAGCTGAACAGGGTCTGGTCTGTGAGGATTTGGGGTTGCACACACAATTCCGTGAGGATTTGGGGTTGCGCACACAATTCTGTGAGGATTTGGGGTTGCACACACAATTCCGTGAGGATTTGGGGTTGCACACACAATTCCGTGAGGATTTGGGGTTGCACACACAATTCCGTGAGGATTTGGGGTTGCACACACAATTCCGTGAGGATTTGGGATTGCACACACAATTCCGTGAGGATTTGGGGTTGCACACACAATTCCGTGAGGATTTGGGGTTGCACACACAATTCCGTGAGGATTTGGGATTGTACACACAATTCCGTGAGGATTTGGGGTTGCACACACAATTCCGTGAGGATTTG
Source organism: Corvus hawaiiensis (assembly GCF_020740725.1). Classification (NCBI taxonomy): domain Eukaryota; kingdom Metazoa; phylum Chordata; class Aves; order Passeriformes; family Corvidae; genus Corvus; species Corvus hawaiiensis. Next base: position 14,130,644 of record NC_063229.1, on the reverse strand, counting down.
GGATTGTACACACAATTCCGTGAGGATTTGGGATTGTACACACAATTCCGTGAGGATTTGGGATTGCACACACAATTCCATGAGGATTTGGGATTGTACACACAATTCCGTGAGGATTTGGGATTGTACACACAATTCCATGAGGATTTGGGATTGCACACACAATTCCTGGGAGCCCCTGTGCCTGAGTTTCACTCAAGATGTCGAGTTTCTGTGTTCATTTCTTTGCACCAGACTTGGCTTTTTCAAATACCCTTCTGCAGCTTGGGAGATGAAATAGTCAAAAAAAACCCCTTTTTTTTTTATGTAGCAGTAGATAAAATACACTGAGAAAAACGGTATCAGAAACAGAGGATGGGCATTTCCCTACTACGAATATAAAATGATGCAGACCTTTGTTGTTGGTCGTAACTTTGCAAAGAATAAGGGGAGCAGAGGGATTCCCTGGGGGAGGTGTGGCACAAGTTCTGCTTTTGGCATTTGATAGCTGATTTCTAAACAATACTGCAGGCTGCTGGGGGCTTTCATGTTGCTTCAGACCAGAGCTCAGAGCCAATTTTCACACAGAGGAATAAATGTCAGTACTGAATTGCAGCTCAAGGGATTTACAGAATTCCTCTCTCAAGATTTCTAAATGTATTTTGAGTATGAATTCTAAAGGCTGTTGAGTCCAGTTATGGGAGCTATTTATGAGAGACCTGAAAAATGTGTATGTTTTAATTTTCAAACACTGTTTTTCATCTTTGTTTAAATACCTTTGTACACTGTAAGCTGTCATGCTTCATTCTATTCCTTCTTCCCCTCAGAGAATGGAAATCCATCAGTCCCAGGAAAAGTCAGTAAAGCTTCTTCCACCACCACCAAGAGATCCATTGCAGACAGCGAGGACAAGTCTGAGGCTTACAAATCTATTTTTACAACTCACAGCTCAGCAAAACGTTCCAAGGAGGAGTGTTCCAACTGGGTTACTCACACAGCTTACTATTTCTGAAACCATGAGGAGCCTCAGTGGAGCAGCCCCTGCTCTTCTCCTCCCCCAGGGCTCTCTGTCCAACTCTGATACAGAACTTTTGTGGTGGTCTCATCCTATCTGGAGTTACTCTCTTTGTAAGTTATTTGTAAACCTGTTCACAGCTGATGAACCTGTGTTAGCTGGATGGCTAACACATTCTGTTAAATAAGAAGTAGACCAGCAGAATCCATGTTGTAGCAGCAGATCTCATTCTGAAATGTTGGATTTTTTGCACAAAAATTCTCTTTTCTCCTCCCAGTTGGATGTTGTGATCCTCAGTCACAGGGCTGTGTCCTCAGGAGGAGCAGGGAGGGGGAAGTTCCTGCTCTCCTGTTGATTTGTGCCACCACTGTAATTACAGTTTTCAATGTATAACTACAGAATTCAAACCCTCTGAAACTTTCTGACAGCAAAAAGATAAATAATGCTTTTTTTTGTCAAGCCAACTGGGCCCTCAGTAGAACTATATGCTTCTGAAAGGTCTGTAGGTATTTTCAAATAATTTACCTTTTGACAGAATAGATGAGAGAGCACAGTCATGAAAATGTTTGTGCAACATTCTTGTCCATATTGCTGTAGCCTGTTTTTAACAGCAGAATATTCCCTTGTCAATGCTTGAATCCCATAATACCTACATGGAATGACCAGAGGGAAGGTTGGAAGTTTTTCACTTTCCTCCCTCTTTTAAAATTGAAATCTGCTTTTTAAATCTTGGCACAAACTAACCAGAAGAGAAATGCAGAAAGGAGGAGGCTTTTAAAACCACTGCATGAAGTTACCTTGTTACCTTTGTGTGTGAAAATGATTCATTATCCTTGTAATTTATTTTTTAAAGTGTCCCCATTTATAATTGGCAGTAGTTACCTGGAGATTCAAATGCTGTGTTGATATTTGCATAGGTGGTCTCCATGATTCAAAGAGGTTGAATGAAACTGCTTGGATTTTATTATTATTTTGATGGGTATAATTAAAAATTGGCTTGCTGTAGAATTTGTGTGGTGGTAAGAATTTTTGTTTTCCAGAGATGTCAGCACATCAAACAGTTTGAGGTTTGCTGGAGCTTCCAGGAAGCATTCAGGCACATTTTGTATGCATAGCTAGGAATCAACTTTGTTCTCCTTGTTCTGTATTCTTTTCCTTATTATCCTTTATTATTTGTTGCTTACAGATAATGAATTTCTGCACTAGAGGTGTCCCATAGTAAGGCTTTTATTTGCAGTCTAATTCTGTTTGACAATACATGTTAAAATCCTATTAGTGTTTTATAGGACTGCACTTTTCTTCTACTTACAGCAGTTATAAATCCTAAAGGGAATTAATTTAAGGCTTTTGATTTAGTTTTTACTTTGCTAAAAAATACACAGGGAAACACAATATTTAGTTTTGCTTCTCTTTTCTTAGTGATATCAGGCAGAGTCCAAGCTGTTGGTCCCAGGTTTTCCTGCCCACTGGGCCATAATAGTGACTCCTTTTCTGAGTCTGATCTGCTCATCTATTAAAACAAATTCCTGGCTAATAAGTTGGTTAATGTGTAGATTCTTCCTGTACCCCTGCGTTTATCAGCTCATGCTCTGCCTCTTTGCCATGGTTGTGTCCAATATTCCTCCATCCCCACGTGGGGGACGGAGCTCTTCAAACACTTCTGGGTTATGGAAGTGTTTTCAGTGGGGACTTCTCCTTCCCTTTCCAAAACTCCAGCTGTGAAGGAATGTGATGTATTGTTGGCATGTGAAACACTGTTGGAATGTGAAATATTTCTGGCCTGTGGTGCAGTTCTTGCCACAGCTGGCGTCGAACAGGAGCCCAAAGTGCCACTTGTGCTGTTGGCAGCCCGGGATGGGCAGCGGGCGCTGGAACGTTGACTTGGCAACTTTTAATGGATTCAAGGGAATAGTTTGCTGGAGGATGTTTGCTTTGTTGTGGTTTGCTTTTTGTTGGAGAGGGCAATTTAATTTTCTTTTAATGTAGGTGAATTTGAATGCTGGTGAAAGTTGAAAACTGCGGAAGTCTTGGAATCTGAAATCTGGGGTTTTGAGATGCCACATGAGTCTCCTGCAGCACTGCGTCCATGGGGCTGTTCTGGGGAATTCATGGGACAGTTAGTTTTGTTTCCATGCTGTTCAAGCCTTGGCCTCTCTTCTGAAAAGCTCAAAAAAGCATCCAGTTAGTGGCAGTTGTATAATAGGGGGCTGTTTTTGTGGTGTGGAACCTGCCCTCTGGGGACTGCACTGAAATGCAGCAACTTCCCCACACACTGGTGGTGAAACCTGGCCCAGGTGTGCACGAGTGGAAAAGGCCTGGAAGGTTCTGTGTCCTAAATCACCGTCCTGGGAGCTGCCTGGTTGTCTGCACAGGGGAACAGGTTCAGTCCTTTCCATATTGGTGCCTCTGAATCCCAAAACCTGAGGGTGTTCCCACATCCAGACCCGCAGAGCTCAGCCCGCTCTCAGTGGTCAGAACTGCAGCTTCATTTGGTCTCCAGCTGCCACACCATGAGATCATCACATGCCACTCAAATTGGCCAAAAAGGCTGGAAGTTCCCTTTAAAACATGATGCTTGTTAGATTAAAATATTTCTTACTCATATCCTATTCTTAGCTAAACTGAACAAACAGAGTTGTCTGTGAGTGTCCTGCCTTGCTGTGCAGCCCAGACCCCTGTGCAGTTGGGAGATTTTGCTCTAGATTCAGACCCTGCCAAATAGTTTCTTGGTTGCATTTAAAAATAAAAGGGCTGTTTAGACATTACAATCCACAGAGGGTCTGAAATCAGTGTGTCCTAAGCTGAATACAAATCACAGACAAAAAGTGTTTTGTTGGGAGGGTCACAAATGGAACTGATTACTGCTAGACTGTGGATTTCCTTCTGGAGGATGGAGCTGATAGAATTCCTTCCTGACAGTTAGAAATTATAATTGAGTTGGGGTTTTGCTGTGCTTCAAATTTAACCAAGCTTCAAAATGAGTAAGAGGGATGGAATCCAAATCCATCTGCAGTTCTGCCTATAAACCAGGATTTTCATCTAAATATCCATCCAAGTGCCCAGTTCCTGGGGAGGTGCTGCTGCCGGTGTCGGAGTTGTGGCTTTGTCAGGAATTGAGCTTCACGTGGATTCAAGTATCTCTTACAGGTCAGTGACAGAATTCAATTTACAGACAGACCACAGATCCCATTTGGGAAAGAACCGGTTTCATTATGGCTTTGAGTAAAATGAAATTGTCTTTTGAAAATGTTTCCCTGCCAGCTCTTTGTGACACATCCAGCACAACCCAACCTTTGTGGGGTATCTGTGAGAGGTTTTCTCAAAAGCCAAGGGCTCGCTGGTGAAGAGCAACCCCTCTCCTTGCAGAAGTGTTCAGCTCTGACTGCACTGCTACTTTTTCCACAAAGTTCTTCCCTTGTTTCCTCTCGTTTGCCTCTTTCTTTCTGCTGCCTACAGAAATTTCCTCAATGATAGAGGATGGCAGGGAATGGGGAATGATGAGGGTGATGATGCTCTGGTTTTTCAGCCCCTTTGCTCTTCTGGGGCTGATCTGCATTTGTGCTGCAGCCAAGACGGGGAATTTTCTCCTTCTTCCAGGCCTTGTCTTAAATGTGACATCAGTTGGAGTCAGGATAGACTTGGAGTTTGTCACTTCTTGATCAGGAGAAATTCCTTGCTGGAAAGGGTGCTCAGGCCTTGGCAGGGGCTGCCCGGGGAGGTTTGGAGTCCCCATCCCTGGAGGTGCCCAAGGAAGGCCTGAACATGGCACTCAGTGCTCTGGGCTGGGACAAGGTGGGGATTGAGCACAGCTGGGACTCCATGATCCTGGAGGTCTTTTCCAACCATAATGATTCCATAATTCTACGCAAGGCTGACCTGACTCTAAATTCTATGTTGTTTGCTTAAAATAGAAACAATATAACAGTGTAAGTTTTCCTAACAGTCATGAATATCACATTTGTGCCATGAGTTTCCTCTTCTGGTTTTTTTGTGTTTGTTTTTTTTTTTTTTTTAATTAAAAGCAATTTTTTTTTAATTAAAACTAATTCCAAGGAATGCCTTAGTCTCAGTGATAAGTGAGGTTTGCCCTGCCTTGGAAGGGCTTCTGTGCTGGCCAGGATGGGTGTAGCTTTCTGCAGCTTGCCTACAAAGCTAAAGAAATGCAAAGCAGCTTATTGCTCAATTCTGCTGACTTTAGCAACTAGGGAGGACAAATTAAAAAAAAAAAAAGGGAATATCTAGTCTCAACCTGGGCATTTAATGGGTCCCAAAATATGCTGAACTCTTTAGTCTAAATGGGCTCTTTAGTGTGGTGTCAAATAAGTTAAAAAGCGAGGGAGCTTTACAAAGCTGCCTTCATTGTTTAAACTTGTTTCACTCATATTAAGGCTAATGTACATTTATTCAGACTGACAAAGTGCTGAATTTACACAACAGGGATAGTAATAATTAGGTCAGATACTTTTCAAATGGCAGCGGGGGGTGGGAATACTTGGCTCTTTCATGCTTATGAATGGCAATGATTATTAGCGCTGGCCAGGCCAACCACAATACCTGCAAATGCTCCTCTCACCCCATGGATTCCCCTGCCCGGCCAGTGCCGCCTCCCAGCTCCCTCCCTGTCTGCTTCAGCTGCCAGCCAGCCTCTGCAGAACGTGGAACTGGTGAGAATGTGGCACTCCTTATGGGAGTACATAGATTTTTAGTGAGCCAAGAGCTGTCCTTTGAAGCTGGGCTCCTCTTCCCTGCTGGGATCTGACTGGGACCAATAAATTATATTAACAAAATTGAAAACTCGGCCATTAAATTGCATTGTCTGCTCAACTGTATGACGTTGAGCTCTAATCTTTCACTTTAGACTACCCAGTTCTTATATATTTATCGTGGTGCCCTTAACCATTCACACCCCTGCGGTCCCTGGGGAGATGCGGTGTCCGTACCTCGCACCTTTCTCAGGTATATTTGGTGCTGGTGACTCCCAGGACAGAACGCCGGATTAGTCACTCCGAGGAGCTCATCCAGCACAGCAGGAATTGTTTCTCCAAGAGCTTTTTTTCCTTGTCTTTCCTAATATATGAACAAGCGCTGTTGTTTAATTCAGTGCCGCCCAATCTGCTCGCATTTGAATTGCGGTCAGCAGGGCTGTGCTGGGCTGCTCGGATCCACTAAGCTGGAGCCATTTACTCCCCCATTGAGATTTAAGCTACTCCAAGCTCATTTGGTTTGCATGTTCCCATTCCTTAAGGAATCATTAAACAGCTCCCAGCACTCCGGTCCCCCTTGGATGCAGCGAGGAGGCTCCATGGGCACCGCCAGCCCGGCGCTCCGGTGGGCAAAATCCGCAAAATAAGCTGGAATTTCACTGAATGGGCGAAGTTTCAGTGTCCCATACACCTTTCCCCCCAACTCCCTGCGAACGAGCATCTGTAAATGAGTGAGGTGCGCTCCTGGGGATTCACCAGGATGCATCCCGGGGAATGCGGGATCCACAGCGGGGAGCGGGCGCGGGGGCGTCTGGAGCATCCCGAAAATGCTGTGAAATGCATCGATCCCGAAGGGAATGGCTGGGCTGGAGCCGCCGCAGGCCGGGGCCTGGGCGGGATTGAGTCTCTTAACGACTTGTTCTTTTTTTTTTTTTTTTTTTTTTTTTTTGCTTTTTTTAAGGAATTTGGAGCCAAATGCCCGCGGCCTGAGGCCGGGCTGCGCTTCCTGCGGGCGGCCAGGAGGGGGCGGCAGCCGCCCGGGCACGGCCAGGGGGAGCGCCCCGCTCTGGGGACAGGGGGGACAGAGGGGACAGGGGGGGACAGGGGGGGACGGGGGGGACAGAGGGGGACAGAGGGGACAGAGGGGACAGAGGGGACAGGGGGGGACAGGGGGGGACAGGGGGGACAGAGGGGACAGGGGGGGACAGGGGGGACAGAGGGGACAGAGGGGGACGGGGGGGACAGAGGGGACAGAGGGGGACAGAGGGGACAGAGGGGACAGAGGGGACAGAGGGGGACAGAGGGGGACAGAGGGGACAGAGGGGGACGGGGGGGACAGAGGGGACAGAGGGGGACAGAGGGGACAGAGGGGGACAGAGGGGACAGAGGGGACAGAGGGGGACGGGGGGGACAGAGGGGACAGGGGGGACAGAGGGGACAGAGGGGGACGGGGGGGACAGAGGGGACAGAGGGGGACAGAGGGGACAGAGAGGACAGAGGGGGACGGGGGGGACAGAGGGGACAGGGGGGACAGAGGGGACAGAGGGGACAGAGGGGGACGGGGGGGACAGAGGGGACAGAGGGGGACGGGGGGGACAGAGGGGGACAGAGGGGACAGGGGGGGACAGAGGGGACAGGGGGGACAGGGGGGGACAGAGGGGACAGGGGGGACAGAGGGGACAGGGGGGACGGGGGGGGACAGGGGGGGACAGAGGGGACAGGGGGGACAGAGAGGGACAGGAGGGGACGGGGGGGACGAGGGGGACAGAGAGGGACAGAGGGGGACAGGAGGGGACAGAGGGGGACAGAGAGGGACAGAGGGGGACAGGAGGGGACGGGGGGGACAGGGGGGACGGGGGGGACAGGAGGGACAGAGAGGGATGGGGGGATAGAGAGGGACAGGAGGGACAAAGAGGGACGGGGGGACAGAGAGGGACAGGAGGGGACGGGGGGGAAGGGGGCGACAAGGGGGAAACAGGGAGGGGACAGAGCGAGCACATCCCAGCGGGACCCCCCGCAAACCCAAAGCCCAACTCCGACCCTTCCAAAAGACTCTTTGCTGCCCGAAGTGCCCCAAACTCCCCGAGCGCGCTGTAAATCATCGCCGTTTTCCAGCGTAATGAAAGCCCCGCGTACCCAGAGCGGTGCCAAAGCTGCCCCTCCAGAACCTGCCCCGTGCCCCGCGGGTCCCTGCGAGGATGAAGGTGGCGAGGATGCCGCAGCATCCGCGGGGTCCGCAGCGCTGCAGGAGCCGCTGTGTGTCCTCTGCCACAGAGCCTCGCTGGGGCGTCTGCCCTGGGAAATGCGGGATTTCAGGATAAATCTGTCGTCTCTGCCGTCCTTTCCTGCTGTCTCCGTTGTTTGCATGCATGGGATGTTTGTATACACTTAAAACCGAGGAATTCATCGTAATTGTGAGTGGGGGAGCATTAACAGTGATAAAGAGAAGGGCTGCAAAGAGGGAGAGGCTGTGCCCGACTTTTCATGGGATGACTCCCAAGTGAGAACAGCAGGATTTATTTGACAGTTCATACACTGATTTTTCAAAGCGAGTTGGTCAGAAAATAGAGGGTTTGTTACACAGAAAATTCCAGTGTTTTGGGGCTTGTTTCCATCCCAGATCCGAATGAAAAGCACAAACTACTCCCTCAAGAAATGTCCTGTTAGATGTTGATTTGGGAGAGTTGTTCCAGCAATGTTCAAGTATTTCCTTAATAAAAACAAGCTACTCAGAGAATTAACATTGCATATATCTTAAATTTGAAACGAAATAAAATATTTGGCTCTGTCACCCCCTAAAAACAGTGCAAATAGCTGCATGCTTGGGATTTAAATCCTATTTTCTGGCATCTGTATTAATATGGAACATTTTCTCCTTGCAGTGTTTAGTGCTCCACGTTTGATTTGGAGAGATCCCGGAGTCAAGTTGGAATTTCAAAAACAAAAGAGGGAAAGAAAAACTTGTCTTCTATTTTAGGGTCCTGCAGTACTGGAAATGCAAAGGCTGCAGAGTGAATATTTAACAAGTGCATGAGAATCTAAAAAAGTGTAAAGCAAATGCCAGGCAGCAGTCGCCTTGCCTTGTTCAACTAGAGCAGCATTAAGACATTAAAAATAGATTTACAGATTTCATAATGCGATTGCAACATTCACACAGGTTGGGATTTTTAATTTAACTTTGAACTGGATCATGCAGATTGCAGGGAGACCAGAATGGACTATATTCTAATGGGGGAATTTGCCTTACGCAGGATTAACATATCAAAGGCAGGGCAGGATTTTTGGAGAAGATGGCACAATGATCTGGCTGCTTGTGGGGTTGGCACCTACCAGAGCTGTTGGCACTGGAGGAGGGTTTCAGACCATGAATCAGGGAGGCACTAGCTCTGCTCTTGTCGTGTTCCTTGTGTTGCCCACCGGGCTTGGTACAGGCTGCTAAATTTTGCTTCAATCTTCCCTTGGTGTTTGAGGTCTGGTCAAACAGAGGTGGCAGCGTCCTGGTTTAAAAAAAATAACTAAAGCACTAAGAAAAGGCCCTGCTGGCTGGGTGAGTTAAGAGATGCAATCCCCTCCTGCTTCCTCCCTCCCAGGGGCCATCACACCCTCACTGAGGTGTAGTTGATGATGTCGGCTTCAACACCAGCCTAAATAATATTGCCAGGAAAGGACTTCAAGGCAGGCAGGGATTCCCAGAATTTGTATCCCTAACAAGGGTGGACAGCTGCAGCATTTTGGACGTGCAGTGGAAAAGGTGAAGAGCAGAAAGGACACAGGCAGGGCCTGACTCCAGGATGGTAGAGGGCATCCATGCTGCTCTGTTTTCCTTTGATCCTTCCCTTGGGAATACACCTGCAGCTGTGCTGGAGATAACTGCTCCCCTTCAGACAGCCAGAATAATGGAATCCTTCACTGTTCCACTCCAGAAGGATCCAACAAACTCTCCCCACCTGCACAGAGAAAGGCAGGACACCCCTCTGAGCCTCCTGCATGTGCCAAGGTGTCATTTTGTGTCTGTCACACTTTGTGTTTGTCACCACTTTGTACCCCAACACGAGAACATCGGATGCCATCACACCACCTGCCACCTCTGAAGGGAGGATATCCATTGGCCCAGTAGCAGCCTGGTGAAATTCCACCTCTTTGGCCAGAGGTTCTCCTCAACAGCTGAATTCCCAGTGGCACATTAGTGAGCTTTTTCCTGGCAGGGTGGAAGAAAACTCTGCTTCCACTTAGCCCTCGCTGCTGTGGTGAATTCTGTGTGCTCTGCTGGGCTGGTGGCATGTCATGATCACAGGGATTATCCCTGTTTTCCAGTCAGAAAATGGTCCATATGAAAACAACTGAGTGATGGGATGAACAAAAGGAATTATGAAAACTATATAATTTTGTCTGAGAACTCTGGTGCCTTCTGGGAAGCATCACAGAATCCCCAGCACAAAACATCCCCTCAGACACGGACAGCACAGACAAGGAGTGGTGTTGAGCAAGAAGCTTGACCAGAGCAACGATTATTGATTTCAAAACATCCCAGAGCTGTGTGGCCACAACAATCTGGGGCAAAATTGGAGGAGTCAGAGTGAATCAAAGTGGGGCAAACTTGCTGCTCACACGACTGTTGGAGATCACTTCGTGCAGATATGCAACACCTGCAACAAGTTTCGTGCAGGGACTTGCCTTTATATTGAATTGAAGTGTAGGCATGGGTTCTCACAGGGGAAGGAATGCTGGCTGAGAGGAACAGGGAGCCTTCTGCATCTGGAATCCAGAATTCCTGCTGGATTTGAGCTCCTGAAGGAGAGGTGCCCAGTTTTGGTGCAGCAGCTTGGGTTGGGGGTCAGAAATGGAAAATGAAGTTGGTTGTGAGCTTGTGGTGCTGCTGCCTGTGAGAGAGCTGTCCTGAGAATAAGGATGCTGCATTTTGCCAGAGCCCAAATTAAGCTCTTGCTTTAACATTTGGCCATTTTTGAAATCTCCACTTCCCAGCCAGCTACAGCAGCTGGGGGCTTCATGGGCCTGTTCCAAACAACCTGTGCACGATAGCAGAGAAAAATAAACTTTTATTCACTGTGTGGTCATCCCTCACATGCACTGGGGAGAGCCTGGGGATCACCGGAGCATGCTGAGAACTGGCCCCGATTAGCAGTTAGTCAGAAACAGCAAACCCAGCAGAGCCCTGTGTGCACCTGAAGGGCACAGACACTGCCCCAGCATGGTCATTTTTTACACCAAAATGTTGGATTTTGATGGTGCAGCAAAACTGCCAAGAAGGAGATCATGCCACACAAGACACCCAACGTGTCCCTCTGAAAGTCACTGTGCTTTTCTGTGATCTTTTTACATGATCTCTTTGCTTTGTTTCCTCTAAAGCAGAAACCACCTGCCTGAGGAGTCCGGTCTGTCTCAGGGGCTGAGATCCATCCTCAGTGTTGGGTAAAATTCATGTAGAATTTGCAACTGGATTTGCTGATTTTATAGGTTCTTCTTTTCAGGTTCCTCTGTATTTAATAAGAGGTGTTTATTTTTTTTTTTTTTAATGAAATTTCAGATTTATCTGAAGCAAAGCAGCAAGTGCTTGTGAAATGGGTTCATTTCTCCCCAACAGAGCTGGGTTCCAGGTTTAGAGATTATTGAAACTGTTTTCACTTATTCAGCTTGGAGCATTCCCGTAGGATTTTTAACCTCTGAGCATGTTTCCTTTCATCAGCAGGGATTGCAGTAGTCTGCAATGACTTCTTCTCCTTTGGCTCAAAAGTTAAATATGAATTTATAGCGTGATTGCATTGAGATTTCAGAACTGTGCTGCAGAAATCGATGTTGCTGTGATCTTACCTGCCTGGAGATTACAGACCAATAGCCTTGATAAACATCCCATACCTTGGATGATATATTGAGCTCCAGAGTATTTTTATTAAGCTGCTCTAAAATTATTCTCAAAGGATGCAAACCTCGTCTTAGCTACAACTGTTACCCATAGTCTTTAAAGAACATTCTGCAACCTTTTTGCTAAACAATCTGCTCAGCTGTTACCAAGTTTTACCCAATATTCAAATGCACTTATTCCTTTTCAACCCTTGCCAAGCTGAGGTTATTAAGAAAGAGATACAAATTAAAAGGATTAAAAATGCAACTCTAATTAAACACATATGAGCAGTTAAAAGTCAGCTCTGCCCTGGTTATCTGTGCACACAGAAATATCACACACAACTTAAAACAGCCAAAGTCTCCATTAAGAGCTTGCTGAAGGCACCACCAGTGTAATAACACACTGTGCCTTCTCTGGAGCTTCTTCTGCGTAGGTCTTGAAATACTTTTAAAAATGAGATGAGCCAGTGCTCTCCCCACTTGCAAAGAAGAAGCAGCTGAGGCTGAGAGGAAGGAGAGGAGATTCTGCACTTGAATCTTCCATGAACATGAACTACATGACCTCATCCATGGAGAAGAGCTCTGGTTGTCCCCAAAAGCTGTCGCAGTGGCGTGGGATGGGGGTGACTTGCCTTTCCAAGCAGACCTGGGGTTTCTTTTCAGAAGAATGTGCAACAAAAACATATCAAGCCACGGTTGGCTCTCTGTGACAAAAGTGAGTTGGTGTCTCTTAAATAAGTATCCAAACAAGCCCTTGAGGACACATAATCACCCAACAGCATCTGTGATCACAGCTCTGCGTTTTAAAGGATTAGGGGGGGATTAGGATGTTTGTAAATTCCTCACCAACCTTTTGTAGAGGCAGGATGGAATATTTTTTAAAGAATTCACAGACTGTCTGTTAAAAGCCTTTATTCCCTGATTTGCGCTGGGTGTGGGCCGCTTTGTGATTTTTTAAAAGGTAGCCTAACATGGCTCATCAATCTAGGCTGCATATAAATCCTGCTTTGTATGATTCCTAATAAGCTTCGAGGGCTTTCTGCTCCTCATGAAGAATGGGAAAACATCCTTGCACTGGAGAATAACAGCTCCTTTCATTCTGCCACTGGTGCTGCTGGTTTAACACCCCCACCCAAGGGAATGATATCACCCGGGGAAAAAACTGAGTGGGGTTTGATCCCCAAGAAGTGTTCCAGAAAAGCCTCTCATGTTCTGGTACTTCTGGGGCCAAACATACCATGATTGGCTTGAACATTCACAGGAAATAATCAGGGTTCACCAGGCAGGATAACAGGACTTTCCTGCTTTTTCTGGGAATGGGAGATGAAGCTGGACAGGGAAGGAGAGGAACACCCTGACTCGTGCCTGCATCCAGGTGAGAAGAGCTGACATCATTTGGATACAGTGAGTATTAGACAGGGATGTTCAAAGCATCCCTTGGGCAAAAGGAATAGGAAATACTACATTAAAAGAAATCAGTTTGCTTGAATGGGTTAATTCTTCAATATTGTTTTTGGCTGCAGTCATCTTCTCCCCAAAGCTACTGAGGGTGGAATTCCTGTGCTGCCCAGCTCTACCTGTAGGTCCCAGCAAGGGCAGCAATCCTGTTTGCAGATATGCCAAAGATAGGGTGACACAAACAGGCTGCAAACTTTGGGCTGAGCTTTTAGCTAATTTTACTTTCCAAAAAAAAGTCTGAATGTTTAAAGCTCTGCACCTGACATTTCCTCTGCAATTTCACCACTGTTTCTTTAGCCAAGGGCTAATCTTGACCATGAAATCTGCTTCTTGTGTATGATCATTCACTCCTGCTTGTCTGGAGACATCTCTGAGCCGTGATTCTGGAGGTGTTTGGGAACTGGTCAATGTTTCTGGACACTTCCATAGGTGAGACAAAAGCTGCCTTTGACAATTCTACACCTTCTCATCGACTTTTCTGATTTCTCTTATTTTTACTGTTTTTACCAAGGTACAACCATAAGGAATTGAAAAGATGGATAGATAGATAGATAGATAGATAGATAGATAGATAGATAGATAGATAGATCGATCGATCCCTGGAAGTGTCCAAAGCCAGCTTGGATGGGCTTGGAGCAACCTGGTCTATGGAAGGTGCCCCTGCCCATGGCAGGGGGTGGAATGAGATGAGCTTTAAGGTCCCTTCCAACCAAACCATTCCGTGATTCCGTGATTTAGGGGAGTGAGGGAGGGTCCCCTCCGTGTCAGCCTTCTGGCCCTGTGCTGTTGTCTGAGCTGGGGACTCAGGTAAAAATCCGAGCACCTGCATCCTCCCCGCCAGGATAAGAGGGGGTCCCATCCCAGTCTGACAGGTTCTTTGCTCCCTTCTGGCTCTCTTTTGCTTGTATTTAGAGCAGTGTGCATTTGCCAGGCTCTGTGTGGGGAATTAGGGCATGGGGATGTTAATTTTTGTTGCTGCTTGTCCCTCAGACATGGCCCGTGAGTTCTGGCCCGGGGCCAGCCTGAAGAGCTCTGTGTCTCTCTAACCAGAGGTGCTCCTCTGCAGAAATACAACCACGGGGTTTCGTAGGGTCACCCCTGAGGACAGGCAGTAATTCACAGTTTAATTAACCTGCTGAAGCCACTGCAGCCGCCTGTGCAGAGGGCAGAGCCAGCACTGGGGTGAAATGGGAGAAATGTCCCAATTTGAAACCAGAGGAGTAGGTGTAAATCTTCCCTTTAGAAGTGGGGAGGGATCAATACACACAGGCCCAGCTTAGTGCTAATTACAGCTTCACCTTTTAGCTATATATTAAAAAAAGAGCTAATCCTTGAATATTTAAAGTCCTGTTTCTTCATGACCACAGAGATTAATTGGGAAATGGGAGTAACTGGAGAAGAGGGGCAGAAACCAGAGCAGCACTGGGCAGCCTGGGCCAGGGTTTGGTGCCTGCCCTCCCTCCCTGCTGGGCAGGGCAATGGAGGAGCACTTGAAAAAGTGAGGGTTTTGCTCTTTTTGGTCTGCTTCTCTCCTCCTCCATGCTTTAGTAATTCCTGGGTGACTGATAACAACCTTCCAGATAAGGAGTCTCCAGTTAACAGCCGGGATATGCCCTTCCCATCGGTCATTATTGCCTAATTAGCAATTTGCAATATTTCGCAATCGATGACAATGACACGAGGTGCCATTTGCAGGGGTGGGGGCTGCAGAGCGATTGGCAGCATTTTCCTGGGAAAGCCGGGCCGGAGAACGCAGAGCTGAGGACATGTCTGGGGTCAGGAGAGGTGCCTCCAGTCCCAGTTATGCCAGGAGAAGGGTTTTTCCCAAATCCAGTGCCTGGGAATGGCGCTGCTCTCTCTACCTGGCAAGGAAAGTGGAGGGAGAGGGAAGTGTATTTTAATGTCCTGGGGGGCTGACCTGGAAAAGCAAAGCAGAAGCTGCCAAGGAGGAAGGAGGCTTTGAAGGCTGGAGCTCCCTGCCGGGCATCTGGTCCCCATGGGAGTCCTCTGGAGGCCAATTTAACTCACTAAGGCAGCAGAAGACTCACACAGCAGAAGCAATGCATGGAGTGATCCAGTGAGTGCCAGGAGCTGGATCCTGCTGCTGAGAGAGCTCAAAAAAGGAAGGAAGAGAAAAAGTCCCCTGCTCCCTTTTTGGCTGGCACTGCTGAGCTGTTGGTGCTCCACAAAAGAGCAGCCTGAGGCCACATGCAGTGCCAGTGAATCGGGACACTGCTGCCCCATGCAGCACCCCAGGAGAGCAGGGACACATTTATTTATCCCTGCTGAGATGGGGACACGGTGTGACACCAGCACAATGCTCTGCCCTGCTCTAGCACCCATCCCACCACCAGCCCAGCCAGTTCACCACTTAAAAACCATCATAACATTGAACCAGTCCTCTTCAATGTGGCCACGGAATGGCTCATCTGGCCCTGGATGCCTCCAGACGGGATTTGGCATCTCCTGGCAGCACAGTCTGACACAGGGTGTTACTCTGGAGCAGCCAACTCCCTCTGCAGGCCCTGAGTGTTTGGTGGGGCACAGAGGTGCCTAAGGAATGAATGCAGAGTGCACAGCTGCTCCTGGGGAAGCTGTGCTGGAGGGACCAGAGCAGAGGAGTGCTGGCCTGAGAGCTCCTTTCCTGTCAGGATCCTTGCAGGGAAGGATCATGAGGTGTGGAAATGCTCTCCCATGTTAAATCACCAAATTAAAGGTGTCAAGCCAAACACAAATACACCTGAAATCGTATTTACTACTATAAATGATACAGAAAATTAATATGGATGGAATTCTGCTGAACCCTTTTTAAAGGCACTTTGCTGGTTGCAGTCGTTCACTGGAGGTCCTTGGGCTGCAGCCAATGTCGCTGTTTACTTTGGAGAACCAGAGCCCTTTTATTTGTGCTAATCGTCCACCTGTGATAAGAGAAAAAAATAACAGAGATAAAAATAGCCTGTCACTGCAGCATTGCTGAGGGTGGGAGGAACCCAGCAAAGCAACTGAAGGTTCTCTGCTGGGAATGAGCTTTTAAAGGGTCACAGAAATGATCAGTGAGGGGCACAACTTCTGCTGCATTCATCACAGGGATACCCAAACCCTGGATAAATCCTTGGGTATTCCTGGGCTGGGTTTGCTTTTTCTCAGACCAGTTTCCCAGTTAATGCTTTTCAGAGACAGGTCTGAAATTAAGATTTCCATATTTATGTGCCTATTAACATAGATGCATTAGAAAACTTAATGAGCTTATGTAACAAATTGCTGTATGACATTGTAAACGACTCGGGAGAGGATCTGTACTTAGGGAGATAAGGATGGCATTTGCAATGGCACCAGCTCAGGGAAAATTACAAGGAGCAGCAATTGCATGGTGCAGGTAGACTGCTCTGAGACCAGAGCCTCAAGGTGCTGTCCCGCCAGCGAGGTGTGTGCGTGGGGAGCCTGGCCAGAACCCTCTTGCTCAGCTCACACGGGGCCACACAGCCACAGCCTCCACCCAGGGGTTTTCCATATCCCAGGGACGAAATGAGGCTGTGCTTGGAGTCAGCATCGCCTCTCTGCCATCGCAGCCTTCCTGCGTTGAGCAAGACCCTTTGGGCACGTCTGCAGGGAGCAGAGCTCTCCCTGTGCCTGCTCAGAGCTGGCTGGATGTGTCAGTGGGTTTGGGAGGCCTCCAGCCACTGCTCTGTGCCTGCTCCAGAGGAAATTGGTGTCCCAGGCACAGCAAGGGCTCCCGGAGCTCCCAGGTCACATCTGGCCAGCTCGGGGCAGAGGCAGGGTGAGGTGGAGGTTTTGTAGCTTGTAGATATGCTTTACATGTCCCTGTTTCCTGCTTCCCCACTCTAAACAAGGAAATACCGCATCCCAAAACTTTTGGGGCAGGAAGACGGGGTGCTGCCTACGTGTGTGGATAGTGCAGAGCTGCTGAAGACAAGCAGAGTGTGGCAGATTTTCAGTCTGGGTCTGCTGAAGATGTAAATTCTCCTCACCTGCTTGTGTGCACACAGGATCCTCACCACAGACCGTGGGCACAGCACAACGTCCCGAGAACCTGAGGGAGGTTTTTAGGGAGGGAGGGCTCAGGATTGAAATAGGTGAGTGCTCAGACCCTTCCCTTCCCCGGTTAGAGCAGAGTTTTATACAGAGAAGTCAACAGCGTGGGGCTCTTCCACTCAGTGTCCCAGGGAACCACAACTGGGCAACCGCTGTGGCAGCAGAAGTGTGAACTCATCCCTCCCTCCCATGCACTGGGAAGCCTCCCTGTGACCATCCACACCCCTCTGTTATTAAGCAGAGCCAGGTTTGGACTCCAGAAGGCACTGTGGGCTCAGAGAGGTTTGGCTGGCGGGGCTGGAACGAGCCACAAGTGGCAACTGGTGCCCCGGGCGTGGACAAGGAGCCCGGGCACTGCTGGGGCACTGGGGGCTCTGGAGGACCCTCACACATGGCCCTATTTCCCCAGCCACCGTGGTGTCTCTGTGTGCTGTCTGCGACAGAGCAGGTGATCCCTGTCCCCACCAGGGAGCACCGCAGTGACTCGGGAATTGGGAACAACCTGGACCTGGTGCACAGCTCGGTGCTGTCTGCGGTGATGCTGCTCCCAACCACACCACAACAGATTTACAGACTGGCTGAAAGGAGCGAGGATTCCCCTGGCAGAGCCCTGCCGGGATAAGCTACGCTGACAGAAGAGCACTTTAGCTGGTGTATTCTGTGTTTACACAAGAGCAGCGCTTTATCGCTCTGGCTCTACTGGCAAAGCTCCCCTCGGGCTACTCCGGCTCGCACCCTCCCTGCGGAGCCACATGGGCACGGGCTCCAAGGAAAATCGCATCCCACCGAGGGGCCTGGGAGCCTGCAGCCTCTCGGGGCGGTGTGCCAGCCTCCCCCCGGGCAGGCAGTGCCCGAGAGCCCGGCCCGGGCTGGCTTCAGGTCACTCTGCAGCCACCCACACACACCCTGCCCTGGCCACCTCGCCGTGCTCTGGGCTAACCCATCATTTGCATGGGTGCAGCCTGACCTGGTTTGAGCCCGTGTCTGCCACTGCATTTGCATCTGTTGAGCTGAGCTGGTTTTGTTTCGCTGTTGTGATTGTTTTCAATTCTAATGCAGCCCGGCACAAGGAAGTGGTGACCTCGTTCCTCTCCTCTCAGCATCAGGTCTGGCTTTCAAAGGCACCATCCGCCTTGCACCAGTCCGGCTGTCACCTATAAAAACTGCCTTCCTGCCCTCCAAATTCTCTCTCGTTCCTCGACAGACCCTTGTCCCACCGGTCTCCAAAGTAAAACTTCCCTGTGTCCCAGAGGGAGGAGCAGCTCTTCTCACGTCCCTCCAAGGCTTCCCTCGGCTGCTGTCCAAGGCCACGCTCCCAGCGTTGTTAATCGCAGCTCTCTGGACACCCAGCTCACCAAACAGTCCAAATTTGATCTGGATCAGGTGTGGACCGGGGCTGCCTTTCTGCTGAGTCAGTCAAACCACGGGGTTAGGGTCGGCTTTGGAATTTTTGTGAATTGGTTTTGGGGACAGGATGATGGACCAGGTCTGCCATGGTGTGGGCAAAAGACATCTTATGCAAGCATGAAACTGCTGCAAGTTAGTGCCAGCTTCATTTTCAATACATTTGCATTGGTAGAGTGAATTTACCCTTCGTGCTTTCCCGTGTTGGATTTTTGTAGGAGGAGGAAGAGATTTAGAGCTGCTTGCACTGTGTTGCCTGCTGGACTGCGGCTCCTAAATTCCAGGAAGCCCAGAAATGAAGATGCCTGAAGTGCTGCCTGAATTTACACTTGAACTGAAGCACCCTGAATTGTATTGCCTCTGTTTTGTTGCTGAAGAGCGAAGAATGTGGGTTTTTTAATAGAAGAAAAATCACCTGGACATCCCAAGTCTGTGTCCCTCTACAATCCCACCTGCATGCAACTACCTGAACTGGATAAGAGGCTTCAAAGTAGTGTGAATTCTTTCACCTCAGAGTATTTCCTCTGTGCGTCTGCAGAAGTAGTGCTGCAGGAAATTTCACAAATGGATTTGCATGGGAAAAATAAATCTATTTTAAAAAGTCACTCAGCCCCTACATGTGTGTGCAAGAGTAACCAAAACCAAATCCTTGAGAAAGCTTTTCCCCCATTTGTGATACAGTTTAGATTTTGTCCAGCTGAGATGGAGAACTCCAGGGGAAACTGGCTACTTAGAGGGATTAGGAGTTTTCAAGAAACTGGACTGTGGAAGTAAGAGAGTAACTGAATATGTTTTCTTTACTTATTTAAATTGCCTACAGGGAAAATCCTCAGCTTCAACTCACATGACCCATTGTCCTGACATCAAGGTCAGTTTACTCATTTCATCACCCCTGAAGAGTGAAAGGTAACTAGAAATAATGCAACTGACTGCTGCTTTGTAAATTCATTCCCTCCTGCTGTCTGCATCTCTGCTTTATATTGTGCCCAAAATCATTTTGGAAGGTGTTTAGATAATTTTCCTATCAGGATTTTAAACTTGGCATGTCTGTGTGTATCTATGGATGTACATGGAGCAGTGAGTATTTTTAAAAATGCACTTTATACACTTAATTGGTACCCTGACGGTGCACAGGCTGCAGGACCTCTCAAATTTAGGGATGGAAAAGACCCTTTGTACCTGGTGCCCATCTTTGTCCGTGGAGGAACCTTCCCCAAACATCACCATTGTGACCCAGCAGTTGTCTGCATAAAACATCATCGCCAACCTTTATTTTTTATAATATGAATTTTGTCTATGGTGCCACGAGCCTGTTTATCTTTTTACTTTCAGAAAAAACCGAACTAAATATATGAATCCTGATTTCACTTTTAGCATTGTGGTGTTTTTACTGTTTGGGTTTTTTTGATCTTCTTTTATTTTGAGCCTGTTCCCGGCAAGAGGGAGCTGAGTTTGGTTACACAGTGTCCAGCAGTGACAGCCAGCCTTTGGAGCAGCACTCTAGCTAACAGCTCCTGATGGACATAAAGAGGAGGGAATTTAAAAAGTCAGAGCATCTCTCCAGAACAGAATGATCATTGCACTGCAGGCAAAATGTCAGAGCCCTGAGGAGGCTCCTCAGGGTCATTGGACAGAGATGGGGACCGGGGACCACAGCTCCCACTCCTGTCTTGGTCCCATCAGATTAGAATCCAGCTCTGGCCACTGCTGGGATTATTATCCTTGTTTTATGAATGAGCAGACCAAGGCAAATGCAGCTGCTGTCGTATTTGTGGTCATCCCCTGCCTCAAGGACAGGGGCAGGCTGGGAATCTGGGTGTTCCTGTGCCCTGTCCCATTCTGTGGCTGCAGGCAGGCTCGTGTGAATTCTTTCTCTCCCAGGTATCCGTCTCCTGCCGCAAACCATCCAGCCTGACAGATCTTCTCGTGTACAAAAGCCAGAGAAACTCCTCTGCAGGAGCCCCAGGCAGCTGCACATCACTGCTGAACCTCTGCCACACGCCATGGAGCATCTCCCAGGGCCCAAAAGCGCTTGGTGCCAAAGCCTGTCACTTCTGCCCAGGAATTGCTAAACATCCTCTGTGCTGCGGGCTCACGGCACACCATGGCCAGGGGACTCTGCTGCTCCATCCAGCTCCAGAGGGATGGAGCAGGAAGAAAACATAGCTGGGATTGTATTTATTAAGCAAATTAATAGGTTGGGGGAAAATGAAGAAAGTGTGGGCGCTTTCTTCTCACTTCCTGCAGACGTGAGGGCTGGAGCTGAGGCAGGGAGCTGGGAAGGGAATCAGTGCTTGTCAGAGCAGCCCCACTCCACTGCCTGTCACCTTCACTTTTGGGGGGGACCAGCGCACTCACAGCCCTGACGGGCGCTGACTGCACCCCCAATACCAGTGTAGGATCGTAGAATCACAGAATGGTTTGGGTCGGGAGGGACCTTAAAGATTATCCAATTCCAGCCCCCTGCCCTGAGCAGGGACACCTCCCGCTAGCCCAGGTTGGTCCAAGCCCCGTCCAGGCTGGCCTTGAGCACGCTTAACACCGGGGCAGGTGCTGAGGGAGCCTCGGGGGAGCTGGTGGCAGCCCGGGGCTCTGCGGCTGAGCCAGCGGCTCTCGAGCGGCCGCTGCCCTCCCGGGGGTGCACAACGGAGGGCGACGAAAGGCTGCCGTCAGTCAGGGATTTCGGGGATG
Organism: Corvus hawaiiensis; assembly: GCF_020740725.1. Taxonomy (NCBI): domain Eukaryota; kingdom Metazoa; phylum Chordata; class Aves; order Passeriformes; family Corvidae; genus Corvus; species Corvus hawaiiensis. Next base: position 14,109,479 of record NC_063229.1, on the reverse strand, counting down.
CTCCGGGTGCCGGCAGCCGCGGGGAGACACGCACCGACGCACACCGGCCCCCGCGTCCCCCGCGGCTCCGCAAAGGGAGGAGAAACGGCGGAGCAGCAGGAAAAAAAGACTTAAAATGTGCCGGCTCTGCCGCGGGCGGTGGGACCCGTCCGGCAGCGGGGAACGGCCGGGCAGGGCCGGGTCTCGGTGCCTTCCCGGGGAGGGGGCGGCCCGGTTTGGGGAGGGGGAGGACAGGGGGAGGGGAATGCGGTGGGGATGCTCCGCGCCCCTCCGCGCCCCTCCGCGCCCAGGTGTCGGCGCTCGGCCACGGGGGCGGCTGCCCACGGCTCTGCTGCGGAGCATCGCCGGGCACGTACGTACCGCGGCACTGTGCCGGGGACCCCCTGAGCCCCCCCGGGAGCCGTCCCGCCCCCGCGGCTCTGCCCCCGGCTCTGGGCTGCGTGCGGGGGTCCTGCCCCTCCGGCGGGACGGGATGGGGGGGGGGGGGGACACCCCGCTTTCCGCCCCTCCCCGCGGCCGCGCCGTGGAAGTTCCGCGGAGTCTCCCGGGGCCGCGGGGCAGCAGCTGCCTTTGTCGAGCTCTGCAGGAGCCGAGGCGACAACCCGGACAGGTTGCTGCAGCCTCATTAACAATACAGATATGTGTGTGTTTAAATAATTTTTAGAGGAAGAGGGATGTAACTAATTAGCATCCCCACGCTCTCTTTTAATTGCTGCCAAATAGGAAAACTACTGACTGTGACAGAGGCGCAGCAGTGGGCTCTGGCTCCCCTCCCGAAGCGTGTTCACGCCTGGGGGTGCTTCGTGGTCCCCACGGGAAACTGCATCCTCGTCAAAAAGGGAACTGAGCCGCCACGAAGCAAAGCACTTCTTCTGCTTGGAATCAGGGGATATCCCCTAAGTAAGAGTACCAATTTAAAAATATTTTTATGATTATTATTTTTTAATAAGTAAATAAAAGCCGCCACCTGTCAGGAGCCATCTCCCCCCCCCCCCCCCCCCCCCCCCTTGGCTGCTGCTCGGACCCTGCACAGCTCTGCCCCGTGTCTCAAAGGCGTGTGCAGGGAGGTTCGGTGTCCGTGCAGCAGCCCTGGCTGCCTGCGCATTCCCTGTGCCCGGGAGTTTCCTGGAAATGGAGCGTCTCGCCGGGCGCAGCTGCCGCTGAGCTCCGCGGGGACCCCCGGCCCGCCCGCCGCGGCTTCTCCCGGTTAGAGAGAACCGCGGAGGGCTGCGGAAAGCCACGCTGCGGAGAGGGAGGGGCTCAAAAAGCGTTATCCCCCTGCCTGAGCCCTCAGAGAGGACCGGACCAGCTGAGCTGCCCGTGTGCCCGGCCACACCAAAGCATCCCTCGCCATCAGCACCCGGGCGGGGGCCGCATCCATCACCTGCCGGGCGCGGGGCTCTCGGGCCGGGCACCCGGCGGAGGCGGCGGGCGATGCCCGTCCCTGCCCTGCCTTCCCTTCGCTCCCTGCCTGCCCTTCTCTCCCCTTCCCTCGCCTCGCCCTGCCCGTGTGCTCCCCGCGGAGCCCGGACCCTGCGCCGGTCCCCGGCAGCGGCTGCGAGCACGGAGCGAGGAGCAAGTGGATGTACGGGAAAGTTTGTCTCGAACTTTGTCGTGTTTAGCCTCGTCTCTGCTCTCTTGGCTTGTTGTTTAGGAAGCCAAGTGCTTATTTTGGTCGCCTTGTTTAGGTAATTTCTTATACATCCCTCATCCTCTTCCACAGGTCTATTTATAAATATTATTCATAGATAATAAATAATAAGAACGCGAATTCATCTTCGTGATTTTGGCCACCAAAACGAAGGTGTTCAGGCACGGACAATTCCAAAGAATGATAAAATCGTGTTCGTTTTTCAGTGTGACATTTCTGAGCAGGAAGAAAATCTGGCTTCTGAGGTTATAATAAAAATAACCAACGTTGTTACAATTCTCCTTTGGAAGGAAGAAGAGCTGATCTCAAACCAGGGAAACTCGACGGTTCCCCTCCTCGTTTCTTTCTAAATCCATCTTGTCCCTTTAATACAAATGAACTTTAAGCTCCCCCTGTATTTTATTATTTAGATTCCTAGTCTTAATGACGCCAGGAGCAGCGCAAGCACACTCGCTAATAATCGTCGCGAACTGCATTTCAAAGAAACATCCCTGGAAGAAAAACACCGTCGGTAAAAAAAAAATAAATAGAGACTCCACCAAAAATGATAATGTGGAGTCGCTGATGATGATGGGCTTAATGCAACTGCTGCAAATCAGCACCTGCGTGGTAGATAAGGCAGATAACACCTCCAACAGTTACTTCCAGCACCCTCGTCCTCCTCTGGTTTATTTTTAGATCATTCATTTAGTCGGATGGAGGGGTTTATGGTGTTTGGATTTTTTTAAACTTTAATTAGTGTTCGTGGTATTTTTCTTCCCTGATCTTTAGCGGGGGGAAAAAGTGAGTGAAGTGTGAACTGGTTTAATCTGGAGACGTGGGTCTATCTCGGGCCTTTAATAGCAGCTCTCAGGCGGCTCGTCCCCGGGCACTGATAGCCAAGATCTCCGCAGCCAGCACTGTCCAGGGTCAGCTTTTGTCTCTGCCACAATAAACAAACACTTGCTCCTCTCATGTAAATGAGCAGTGATCCGGATGCACCTTAAAACACTGGGAGAAGTCGTTGCTTTTGAAAACGATGTTCATTTTGTCTGACACACATAACTGCATAGATCAAATGCCTGCAGAAAGGTAGCAATTTGGCAGGGAAGTATTTTCTAAGCTTAGATGAAAGTGTGCTCACGGCGTCCGAAAATGCCTGTCTCACCTCCCACCTGCTTCCCCAGCCCCGAGTTTGTGCGAAAAGATTAGACAGGCGGGACTTTCGTTGGAAAAGGTAAAAAATTAAAATAAAAAGAAACCGATGCGAGGAAGCAGTCGCACAATTCCCAGAGCCCCGGATCGGAGGCGGTGAATCAGGGCTGCTTTACCTGCCAGGGGTTCGACACCACTGCAGTAATCTTGTCGGATCATTAAGTAAATTATACCTTAAACACCGGTAGCTTACAAGTTGTAATCAGTAATTCAACTCTTGACAATTATGCAAATGAAGCCCCAGCTGCGCTCGGACTTTCTCGCTTTTGCTATGTGGACTTTTTCCGAGTTTATTTCGCCCAAAAACCGCCGCGTGTGGGGGCGGCGGCCCTGCGCCGCCCTACGCGGGGTTTATCAAAGTCCTTCCACGCGTGGAAGAGCTGGGAACACCCGGCACTGCTCCCACATCCCCCAAAAAGAAAGCAGCACGTGGGGGAACGCGGGGAAGCCTCTCTGCAGCGGGGGGATGCCCACGCGTGACCCCTTCCCCGCGGGGCAGCACCGGCGGCGGCGGAGGGGGGGGTCCGGCTCCGCGCTGCCCGCCCACCCTCCGCGGGCGCGGAAGGAGTGGCTTGGGGCTGCGCGCTCCCTCCTGAGTGGCTGGCGGCTGCGGCGCCCGAGCCATCCCTGGGGAGGAGTTAGGATAATCCTATTGCCATTAAGGGCGTCTGGGCAGGGAAAAAAAAACCCGAGTGACCATAAGCGCGGAGGGTTAGTCCGTCAGCTGCCTTCATGCCTGCCAACTGAGCTCCGTCCGGGGGGCCGCTCCTCTTCCCCAGCGCCGACGTGGATTTACCGCCCGTGGGGGGGGGCCGAGCTGTTCTGTTCGCGGCACCGCGCACCTGGTCCGGACGCTGGACGCCATGTTGTGGAAACTAGCAGATAATGTCAAGTACGAAGAGGACTGCGAGGTGAGAGGCTGCGGGGAGGGGTCGCAGCTGGGGAAGGGGGGGTCCTGCGCGGGGCTCCGCCGCCCCCGGGCCGCGCTGCCCGCCCCGCTCGCTGCCCCCGGGAGCGGCAGCTGTCCCTGCCCGAAGACCCCGCTTTGCAATTTTTCATTTTCCTTTGGAGGTGCGAAATTTATTTTTATATATGTATATATTTACTGAGTCTTTTGAACTCTGGAATAAAACGGGGTGCAAGCCCCAACTGGGAGAACCGAGCTTGCATCCCGCGTGGAGCAGCGCCGTGCGGGAGCGGGGCACCTCGGAGCCCCGGGGCTGTCGGAGCGCACCGCACCGGGGCGGGATGCGGAGAGACCGGCAGGTAGCAGCCGCGGCGGGGTGAGCCGGGCAGGGCGAACGCTTCCTTCCCACGCTTTTCCTCCCCGGGAGCGGCTCCCACCCGCCGCGTGGTGCTCCCGGGTTTTGATCTCTCCGAATTCGGCTGTGTTCCCCTGTGCCCCCCCCCCCCCCCCCCCCCCCCCCAGCTCCGCTGGTCCGCCTGCTCGGCTCCTACAGATTAGCTGCAGTCCCCGCTTCACGCTCCATTGGGACCCCATTCACCTCTTATTAACTAGCCCTGTTATTTTAATGACCGTGAAGCCAGAAGCTGCTAAATCCCTGGATCAGCTCAATGTAGACATTTCAGCTTTGACTGCTGAGATTGGAAATCGGGGGAGAAGCAGCGATGGCACGGCTGGAGGCAGCACCGCCGTCCCTCCCCGTCGGGCAGAGCCGGGAACCCCGGCCCGGGCGCCCCTCGGGGGTGGGAGGGATGGGGGTGTCGGGGGTCCCCCATCGCTCCAAGGGCGGCGGCTCCGCAGCCCCCCCGGCCCCGGCGTCTCCTTCCCAGCCGGGGCAGCGCGGCGGAAACGCGGCTGCGTCTCTGATTTGAATTTTTCTGCTCTTAATGATTCTTCTGATGACTTGCACAAGCGGGAGGGTTGGTCTGGTGTAGTTGCGATGAGGAGAGCAGCGAGAACTGGTTTGTAACTTTTTCCCTGGGAGTGAGGTGATTTCTTCCGCGAAGTGCCTTAAAAACACCAAACTCCCTGGGCAGGAGCAGGGCGGCTCTCGCTCCGCTCTCTCCTTCCCCAGTGCCGCCATCCGCAGCCCCGAGCGGCCGCCGTGCCCCCAGACCCCGCTGACGGCCACCCCGTTGTTCCCCACCCCTGTGTGCTTTCCAGGACCGGCACGATGGGAGCAGCAACGGGAACCCGCGGCTGCCGCACCTCTCCGCCGTCAGCCAGCACCTGTACAGCCCGGCCCCGCCGCTCTCGCACTCGGGCGCTTCCGACTTCCAGCCCCCCTACTTCCCCCCCCCGTACCAGCCGCTGCCATACTCCCAGTCCAGCGACCCCTACTCGCACCTCGGGGACCCCTTCTCCATCAACCCCCTGCACCAGCCGCCGCCGCCGCCGCCCAGCCAGCAGCAGAGCGCTTGGCCGAACCGGCAGAGCCAGGACCCGGCGGCGCTGGCCCCGCACGGCCGCCCCGGGCTGGTGCCGCACCTCTCGGCGCTGGAGAGCGGCTCTGCCGGCAGCCGCCGGGAGACTTTCCGGCGCTCCGAGCTGCTGCTGCCCCACGGGCACGGGCTGGACGCCTCGGCGCTGGCCGATAACCTGGGCCTGCACGACATGGCCCACCAGATGGAGGAGGTGCAGGTAAGGAGCACCCGGACACCCCCTCGGCGAGGCCGGACGGGCCCCGTCCCCTTCTGCACATCCCATCCCCGTCCGTGCAGGGAAATCCTCATTTTCTGCGCTTCGCCCCTTAGGATGCGGGCGCGCGGGGAGGGGGTGGGTTTCCCAAAAGCCCCCGGTTTTTTCCCTCTCAGCTCTTCCGGGTGCGAAACTTTCTCCCCCTTTCTCTTTCCAGAATGTGGAAGATCAACACTTACTAATGCATGACCAGACTGTCATTAGAAAAGGTCAGTAAGGTGGCACCGCAGTTTTACTTTCCCTTGTCAATAGTTAAAAGTTTAATGACGCACCGGTGAAGTGACGCCCTATTATTTTTATAAAGACCGATCCTTTGGGATCGGGAGGGCGGAGGAGTTTTTATTCCACTCAGTCCCTGGATTTTTCTGACGCTGTCCGAGGGAAGGTGGCGGCGGGGACAAGCTCCCAGGGCTGCCCCGGGGCGTGAGACTCCTGCGGGGACACGAATCCCCTCGTGTGCGCTTGTGTTGTGGCTTTAATCGAAAGCAGGACCTTGAACGGATTTTAATCTTTTCTGAAATATGTGTGTGTAAAGTGACACGGGGCTTTTCTCTCGTTTGTTTGTTTGGGGTTTTTTGTTGCTGCTAGCACTCAAAGACAGCTTTTTTTTTCTTTTTCTTTTCCAACTTTTTTTTTTTTCAACTTCTTTACAAGACCTGAGAAAGAACTGAGTTCGCTGACAGAAGACTGTTTGGCTTTATCTTAATCGAAATTGGTTTGTAGCTGAGGTTTTGAGGAAGGAGGAAGACGTATTGACTCAATTTACAGTAATTTAGCTTTTTTTCCTTGCTTTTGTTTTTAAACAAATTTGTGCTTAAAAAAAAAAATAAATCAGAACTTTCCTCTGAAGACTTCAAACAAATACCTAACTGAGGAAAAGCAGAAGTGTGTGTCAGAGCGCTGATTGCTGCCTTTAGCTCATGGGAGAATAATTTTGCTGTCAGATGCACCACTGACAAATCTTCCCCCTCCGGGAGCGGGCCGACCTCGGCTCTTTAACCCTTTCGCCAGCAGCACACTGGGTGAACTGGGCGGATTTGTGAGGGGATGGAAAAGCTGGATCTGTGGTTTGCTCCTTCCAAAGCCTTTGTTGTCCCTCCTCACCTAAAGGCTGGAGCTATTAACGAGGAGCAGCTCCTTACTTTCGGTTCTCCCTGGGCTGTGTCCCTCTCTGTTGTGCTGTCTGGCAGGAATTTGTTGGGATTAAATTCCAAAGGCGGTTTCTTAAATCTGCGTGTGTGAGGTGGAGGATGAAGCCCAGCGGGAGCTGGAAGGTTTCTCCCTGCCCTGACTTGGGAGGAGTTTCGGCAGTAGCTGCAGGATGCTAATTCGGAGTCTGTCTTAGTATTGGGTTTTTGTGAGCACGGCTTTGCTAACTCACAGGCTGCTGCTCCAGAGGTGTGGGGTTTGTGTGCCTTGAGAAGCATTCTTGGTTGTGTTTGGCAGCTCCTTGGAATCCAGTGGCAAAATCCAGCTGGTCAGGTATAATTTTGGGGACCTTTCAGTCCCTGTGCTGCAGATGGATGCTGGGGACGGGGGCCAGTGGTGTGAGCATTTAATACCAAACAAAATCCTCTCTCCTGGGTTGTTTTTCTAGAAAGAAAACTCACTTGCTGCTTCCTATTTACTTTTCCCTTTTGTAAAATACCTGTTTCCCCTCCTCCGCCCGCAGGTCCCATCTCCCTAACGAAAAACAGCGCTCTGAGCCTGCCCTGCCAAAAGGATGGGTTAATTGGGGTGGTGATCAACCCCAACGAAGTGTTCTGCTCCGTGCCAGGGAGGCTCTCCCTGCTGAGCTCCACGTCCAAGTACAAAGTGACAGTGGCAGAGGTGCAGAGGCGGCTCTCGCCCCCGGAGTGTCTCAATGCCTCTCTGCTAGGAGGAGTCCTGCGAAGGTAGGACGGCTGCACTCCCCTCCCAGCCACCCCTCCGTGCCTGGTGTTTGTATTTCCCCTGTTTTGCTGTGTGTGAGCAGCCACATCAGCACAACCACAGAGCCTTTTAGCGAGTTCCTGATTTTTGAGAAGCCCAACGACGCTGAATCCTAATAGGCTTTGGAAATAAAATGTCTTTGCACTTCTGCTGCCTCTGGAGAAGTGCTATTAACAGCTCTGACAGCAATTTTTATTCTCTGTTTAAAGCTGGGGTTTTGTCTCAAAACCAGTTCATGGAGCTGTCTCTGATTCCCAAGACAAACTGTTTCCCTGTGGAATGATTTTTTTATTAAATCTCATGATCCTGATTAATCATTACAAGGACACTTTTTATGACCTTTTTTGCATACACTTAATTTGGCTTGTGATCATTCTACAGCTGTTGGTTTCAGTGGTGCAGTTTAAAATATTTTGATTTTGACCTGCTGTGTTTCATCCTGGCTGGTTTGAAGTAGAGCATTTAAAAAGTAGGTCACTTGAAAAGAGCCTGTTTTTTATCTTCTCCCCACCCCAGTAGAACCCTATTGAATGTCAGTAACTGGAATTTCTCATCTTAAAAAGAAGTGTTCCCTGAAGATAAATAAGGCCGTTTTTTTTCTCTTTAATTACAGAGCTAAATCTAAAAATGGTGGCAGATCATTAAGGGAAAAACTGGATAAAATTGGCTTGAATCTTCCTGCTGGCAGAAGGAAAGCTGCAAATGTGACACTATTGACATCTTTGGTGGAAGGTCAGTCTCGAGTGTGTCTTAAAAATAAACTTTCTCCCCTTGTGTACAGCTTTTATCCTCCAGGCAAAGCATGGAAAGGTTAGAAAGTCCTTGAAAGTAATATGGGGTTTTTTGTTAATTTTCAAGTGAGTGTGGTGGGGATGTTGCAGCACCTAAGGAAGGGCTGTTCTGCCTTTGAGGGGCTCTCCTCTCTCGTGAGCCCTGCTCACACAAACCCAGCCCCTGCTCCTCTTCCTCACGGCTGCATCCCGGGATGCTGGCAGGGATGCAGAATTCCTCCGTGCCAGGATGTGCCAAAGGCACCTTCGTCCAGTCTGTTTCTTGAGGGTTGTTTTGGGTTTCACAAGGGCGAGGCAGGGAAGGCAAAATGGGTGAAACTCATCACATTAGTGGGTTTGGTTCCTTGTTGGGAAACTTTGGAAGTCTGGGACAGCTGACTCCAGTCCTGCCCTACCTCAGCGGTGTCCTCAGAAGCTTTGCTAATAAACAAGGTTATAAAGTGAGATTTATAGCTTTTGACTTCCTGGTAGGAAACTGGAGCCCCTTTAATCTGTGCCATGTTCTGTAGACCCTCTGTCAGTTACGCTGACCTGAAGGGTGTGTATATATGTACGTGTGTGGTTTACATTTGGTGCTCCTGTTTCAAGCAGCTCCTGGGAGTGGGACAATTTAATAGGAATAGAAGCAGCAACTGAAATGAGAAGAGTGAAAAATGATCTAACAATACCTTCCTGCTGTTTATAATGCAGCAACTTCCATTTAAAAGCTTTCCTTGGAAGTTTCAGAGAGCTGATGTGTGTGCACATGCACACAGGCACATTGCACTGATCATGCCAATCTTTTTTATTTTAAGCCTGATCAAATTGTTTTAATGAAAAAAAATGATAAGGTTATGCACCTTGCAGTTTGGTTTTCTGTCTGAAAATTCTTAAGCAAAAATATTTCAAGAGCATACTAAACTAAAAACTTTTATTATGTAAGTGGGATTTAGTTGGCAGATACTTTTAAATATCAGTGGACAATTTGATCTTGACTGAGTTGTATTTTTTGCTGTGCAGTTATTCTGGAGAGAGACAGGAATTTTTCTTTCTAGTATAAAAGCAAAGGGAATTCTTTTTTGTTGCAGTCACCATGCAAATCTTTTTTTTTCCTTAATGCAGACTTATAAAGAAACACTGATCCATCAATTAGAAAATGGTAATGAGTGATCGAATGGTGTCCCTTTCTAAAACAGGAATACACTTCAAAGATCCACAGCATTTTCCCCTTCATTTCCCTGATTTCCTTATAACAATGATATTTCACCACTTAACAAGCACTCCCTCTCACCCACCCAGGTGAAGCTGTGCATCTTGCTCGTGACTTTGGCTACGTGTGTGAGACAGAGTTTCCTTCCAAAGCAGTGGCTGAGTATTTAACCAGACCACACATGGGCCGCAACGAAATGGCAAACAGGAAGAACATGCTTCTTGCTGCAAAGTAAGTTTTCAGCTTGGATTTTATTTTTTCTCTCCTTTTTGAACATGTTTTTGTCTGCTGTGACTGTCTGTGACTGAGGGATAGTTTGGTAGATTTTTGTGTGTAATTTTAATTGGGAAGATGAAGCAATTCTTTTTATTTGGTTTTGGTTGGAATTCAGCTATGGCAGCAGTTTTAGTTCAGTCTGAACCAATAATAAGGGTAACAGTCCTGTAGGTAACTAAAGCAGTTTGGGCCAGTTCTGTTCAACTGCAGTAAAAGCTTCAGGAAAAGTCCTTTACCAGGACAACTGTAAGGAGAACGTGTCCCCAGGTGTGACAGGGTCGAGGATGTGGAGAGCAGGTGTGGCCTGGGAACGTGAACCAGTGTCAGGACTGGGAGCAAGGGGAGCTCAGCCTGTCTCCTCACAGCTGCCCTTGGCAACAGCAGCTCCCAGCTTTCCCTTGGGACTCCGGGAGTCAGGAGCTGGAGAGTCCCTTTTTCCCTATTATGGCTGAAGATTTTTATAGTTCACTGGAAGCCATCCTTTGGTAGGTGTGGAAAGTCCCTGTGCTTAAACAAATTCCTGTTACAAACCTCGGTGAAGGGGAAGGAAGGGGAAAGGAGAGAAGCTTTGTTCTGCTGTTCTGCAGCCACTTTGTACCTGTGAATAAACCCCGTCCTGAGCAGGTCCCTGGGAGGAAATACCTGTATTGAGCTTATCTAAAACTGGTGTTTGGAGTGCTCACTGTCCCCTTTCCCCTGCTGAGTTCCTCTCCCAGGCTCAGGTTTAACAGAGCTTCAGTTCATGATTGGCTCTCTGAGATGTTTTTTTGGTTTGGGGTCGATGTAATTCCCTGCTTTTGACAGCACCCTCGCTCTGCAGAGGAGCTGAGAAAAACCTGCTTAAGCTGCTGAGAAAATTGCCCTGACTTTGTACTCACATCAGGCACGCAAAACACATTCCTGGTGTTGAATTCATCCAGCCTTCCTTTAAAAGAGATCTTCTTTTACAAGAACAGATCTCTTGAAAATTTAGAAATCTAGTCTCCCTTTCCTATAGTTTGAGCACGATGCTAATTTTTCCTGAGCACTCCTACTGCTCCTGAATATTTTCATTATTGGCATAGTTACTGGCACTAATAATAATCCTCTGGAAGACATTTGTGATTGAGAAATTCTGATAAAGTGATGATTCTGTTAAGATTGCTCAGCTCCTGTGAAATCCCTTCAAGGGGACAGATTTACAAGCAGCAAACAACATATGCTGGAGCATTATTAAGCACTCATGTTTTGCCAGGCATATGTGTTAGTGTTTGCAGGATCAGGGCCTCGGCCTCCCTATATATACATGGAATATACACAACTAAATTAAATCTCGTCTTCAGCTGCTCCAGTCTTTCTAAACCACTCAGCTGCAGCTGTGAAAGTTCTCATAGAAACCAGCACTGAATTCCCACTCCCCACTTCAAATCTGGAGCAAATGATGCAGGGCAAGCCAGGCACCAGAGGTGGAGAGATTGTTTTGCAGAGTGTTTTTGTGATGGGGATGCAACAAAAGGTTCGTCAGGAAGTGGTGCTAGTAAACAGGCTTTAATTTTAGACACAGAATTTCTCGTAATTCCCACATAAATGCCAAATATTTGGTGCAATTTTCTTTGTTATTTTTGTGTATTTGCATGGTGTAAAGCGTGAGCCCTTTGTGTGTTGCAGGCAGATCTGTAAGGAATTCACAGACCTCCTCACTCAGGACAGAACTCCTCTTGGAAACACAAGACCCAGTCCCATCTTGGACCCTGGCATCCAGGCCTGTTTGACTCATTTTAGCCTGATCACACATGGCTTTGGGAGCGCTGCCATCTGTGCTGCCATGACATCCGTCCAGAACTACCTAAATGAAGCGTTAAAAATAGCAGACAAATCCTACATGAACGCTGGCGACCAGAGCCCCGCAGAGACCAACAAAACCATTGACAAAATGGACAAGCACAGGAAGTGAAAGGAAAACCAGACTTTACTCTTCCTCCTAAACACAGACTGAGATCTTCTTGCCAGGGGGAACATAGAGATTTGGGTGTTTGTTTTTGTTTTGGTTTTTTTTTTTCCCTCTTGGTTTTGTCTTTTTTTGTTTTTTGGTTTTTTTTTTTTTTTTTTTTTAAGAAAGGAGGGGAAAAAGGGGAAAAAAAAAAATCATTCAGGATCTTCATTCCTGCTGGATCCGTGAGGCAAGTCTTGCTAAAAGCTGCAGTATCCCTGTTCTGTGGAAGCAATTACCTGAAGATAAGTACTTGGGACAAGTGTATTGAATCCTTTGCTGTAAAAGTGGTGCTATAAAGGGGGGGTTGATGGAATTCTACAGAGAGATTTATTTAGATTTCTTTGCCACATCTCAGTATCTCGTGGGTGACCAGCTTCATGTGTAGTTTTTAAGAGACAGATTTTAGATGGAAGCCTGTTTTGCTCTCTGATACAATTTCAGGGGTCCATTCTCTCGAAATGCAGAAGTAACAATAAAGCAGTATTAAACAATGGTATAGAGAGTTATGTACATTACATTTTTTTTATAAACACCTGAAAATAGTAAGATTATTCTGTGGGGGGGTTTTTCTGTTTGTTTTTTTTGTTTTTGTTTTTTGTTTTGTTCTATTTTGTTTTGGTTTTGTTTTTTTTTTTTCGGATTACCGTAGGAGAGTACTAAAATCCTGCTAGATTTAAGATGGCATTTGACATGCTTATTTTTTACAGAAATATTCAGGCTTTTAAAAACTGCAGCAATGTTGGCTGCCGTTTATATTATCTTGGTATTTTTTTAATGAGGACTAGTTCAAAATGAAAATACTTTTAGAAAATTCACTTTCTGTGTCTAAGGATATTGCAGCTTTATTCACATATTTATATTGTCTTGTTTTTAAATTTGGGGGGGAAACTTGAAAGAATAGGCACATAACTTTTTTTTTTACTTTTTTTTTGCCTATTAAGGCCAAAAAATACTTCCAGGGAGGCTTTATGTGTATTAAGGGAAGCAGTGTGTTGAATGTAAATATTTATTTATGTGTAATTTAATCGGATTTGTAAATAATGGTGAACTTTTTAATACTTTTTTTTTATAAATGGGTTTCAAATTTTAATTTTTGGTAAGTATTTCAAAGGTAATGGGTAAGCTAAACATATCTTTAGGTTTATGCACAGGTATGTTATACAGGGTATTTAAGACTTTTTTTTTTTTTTTTTAATCTCAATTCTTGCCACTGAAGATTAGATTTAATCTGAGGTGTTTGTTCACAAAGCAATAATTTTGTGCATCATTCACCTGGTAACTGAGTAGACATGCAAAACGAGTGTGTGAGTTAGTGTGTATGTGAATAATGGAGGTTCTGAGCTATCTTCAGATATTTGTAAATGTTCCCACTATAATTCTGATGTATATGATAACCATATAATAAAAGTATTCTGGATAGAAGCATGGAATGTTTTGTTAACTGAGAACAGCTCTGTTTTCTTTCTCTGCTCGGGGAATGTGGGGCGAGTAGCACTAGAGGACATTATGTATTGAGTCATAATTGCAGCACTTTGTTCGGATTAACAGAACAGAAAGATGAAGCTGTTTGCCAGTAAAACTAATGGTTTCAATTAAACACGTTATGTATCTCCAAGAATCTTTTATTTTTTTCCCCTCCTAAGATGTCATGGTCTTGCCTTCTGCCTGCTTCAATAGACAGCTTAAATGCAAACTGCGAGGCAGCCTCTCAATAAAAATCAATCCTACCAGTTTTGTTCTCCTGCTGAATCTGCCTGTCTTGGAATAATCTGTCTCTCACGACAAATATTCACAAAAACCTGGGGTGTGAAATTTGAGAGGTCTCCCATCCGCTTTCAGCCCAGTTTTACTGATTTGAGGAAGTTTACGTTTTGCAGAAAGTCCTCAAAGCGCTTTGTGCCGTAGGGGTGAGGCAGGAGCTGGAATTATCGATGTCTCAGATGCAAAATAGCCAAACAAACCTTCCTGAAGAGAAATTGGGCTTTTTTTCTCCAGTGCTTTCTGAAAAAGGAACGTAAATCTGGGCTTTAGTGTGTCCTTGGCCCTTCAAGATCTGATCAATCCTTGAGGAAGGTGACACTGGGCTGTCAAGTGAGAATTCAGTTCACATCATGGCAGTGTTTCTTCCAGAGCTGTGTAAAAGAGGCAAAGTGTACCATTTCTGAACACCTTGCTTATAAATCATTTTTATGTTCTCGTTTTCCCTTTAAAGGATAAAGGAAAACCACTGGAGGTGTGCAGGGAGAAGAAAGGAGAGGGAAGCACAAAGAAATGAATGCCTGTATCAGTGGAGAACTGGGAGAAAAAGCTGGTTTTGAGTTGCAATGCAGTCCCCTTCTCTCCTAAAGAGGTGTGAAATTCCAGCCTTTGCATTTGTTAGACTCATTGTAGCATTTCAGAAATGAGCATTTTGGACCATCTGTAGGCACAGGCACAGCCAGGACACATGATGACTAACAGAGCTTCGAAAATACACAAACAAGTTGCCCGTCTGAAGTGTATTTTTATGGATTTTGTATATTTATACACAGAAATATGCTGGGTACGGTGGGAGCTTGTTTAGAGAATGCAATGCTACAGCTCTGTTCCTTTTTTCCTCTTTCTGCTGCTGGACTGCTTATCCAGCATATATAGGAAGATATTTTAGCTACCAGACAATGGAATCTTGCTTTTTTTTTTATTAATGCACAAAACCAGGCAGTGAAATAATTGCCCCTTGGGATAGGAAATAAGGATGTTTCCATTTATTCCTGCGTGCATTCAAGCAAAGCCAGTCAATTGTCTAATGTACTGACTCGGGTTCTATTCATATGTGTGGAACATTAGAAATGTGGAGTTTCCATTACCTTAGTGCTTTTCTTTACTGTATACTTGAGCTAGGACATTCTTTTTGAAGCTCAACCACCTTCCAAGCTGTGCCAGAACCATGAAACAACGACGTCTTCTGTTCCATCTCCTGAAAAGGACAGTTAAACTTGTCTCACCCAAAATTATTACTCTTAAAGGAATGTGTTAATTCTTGGGGAATGTAGAAAGCAGAGTGATCTGAACATTCAAGAAGGCACTTGCTTCTTCCTGATCCTCAAAATTTCATGGTTTTTACTGCTTTTACGCAGATTATTCCTGAGCTGGCTAAAAGAAAAATTTCTAATACAAGTCTCTTCAGAAGGTCCATTTTTCATTTCCTTTGAAAATGGACTATTCGAATCACTCTGTCCAATCTTCTCCCTTGCCCTTCTCCCATCAAAAGAAGGGGTTTGGTCATAATGTGAAGGAAAAAGGCTTTAAAATATTTGGGTTTAAAAGTAAAAATTATTGAAGCACTGCCCTCCTGCAAAAATCTGATACATACCTGTAAAATAGTTGAATTCATGTAACTCAGTAAAAAATTGCCTCGTGGAAAAAGAAAATATTTCAACCATGTCTTGCCTGGCTGGCAGCAGCAGTTGGGCATCAGGATGTTGGGCTCTTCCCAGATGGGTCCATGGCAGGCAGGGAGCTGCTTCCTTTCCCCTGTGGCAACTGAGGACATGGCCTTGGCAACCCCATCACCTGAGAGAGGTCTGATTGCCACACATCATTAATTGCAAACCTGAGGATTAGTCAAGAGTCCACCTCATGAAACTGTGTGACTTCATGGCACTGTTGCTTTCAGTTTAAAAAGAATTTTTTTCCTGGTGTTCACAGCTTCAGAAAGAAATAATGATGCAAAACTAGTAAAATATTAAATAAAACTAGAACTTTTGTCTTAATTTAGTAACTGATTTCAGTTAACTTTATTTTTGACTCTCAGTTCTGATTTGCCCTCCACTTATTTCACTGTTATTTATTGTTTCTCCCTGACTCTTGGCTGCAACATCCTGCCTGTTCCTTCAGAATTTTACAATAAACCCAGAAATGCATATTGAAATGGGTCTGCCTGGCTGTGCTGATTTCTTGTGGCCCTTCTCAGTTTTTTTCCCCGCATGCAGTGTTTATGTACATCCTTGTAGATATTTTGGCCTGTGTTGTGGAGCTTCTCTCCTGACAGGGCTTTGGCTGCTTTTGGCACTTGTTCTGCAACAACAGCTGGATTGTTTTATTTTATTAAGAAAAAAAGGGGGTGCTGTTGACACTTTGTCCCCAAACTTACTTCACTAAGAGAACACAAGGTTAGGGACAAAGCTGCTTCCCTGTCGCTAAAAGAAATCTCTGAATTTCATGTTTCTGTTCATTGATATTGCAGGTTTTGTGTGGGGAACCTGGAGCCAGTTTTGTCAAACCCTAGAGGGTTTGTCAAACCCTAGAGGGTCCATTTGGGATGCTGACCCAAGGAGCTGAGCCACAGGAAACGCACTTGGGAATTTGTTCCCAAAGCCTGGCCACAGCCAGACACCGTCTTTGTGAAATCTGGGCGTTATCCAAACCAGTTGTGGCCGTCAGGATATTTCTGTGGTGCCCGGCCATTCCCTTTGCCTCATGTCCCACGATCCATGGAACTTCATGGGCCACCATCTCTGCCAAAATTCCTCAGGGGCTATCCTGGAACCATCTTTTAACAGATTGTTAGATTCTGTTCTGTATCATTTGCTGCCTTCTCCCTCTCCCATTTTCACTTTCACAGGGTTATATAAATAAGTTTATTCCCAGTTTCAGATGCCACTTTGCATTCATTGGATGTTCCTGTCTGTCTTACAGGGATCTTCCAGCTGGTTTCCATGTACCATTGTTGTGTAAGGGCTGGCCACAAATATTCCCTTTTTCCTCTCTTTTAGCTAAACAGCCCTTTTTAACTGGTTCTCGGGAAGGCCTTTCTCATAGGCTACTACTATGCCATGACACATTCCCTAAATATCCATATGGAGTATTTTTTACCCATAATTTGAAGTTAAAAGCATGTAATAATACAGACACTTGCTCTGTGCCACAAAACTCAAATACTTGTTCATGAGTGCAGCAGAAAGTCCAGAGATTGACAATGAACCAAATAACAGAGGGAATCTTTTAGGTGAGCTTTAGAGTTTATATTTCCAGGTCAATCAGCATACGGACTGAGGGGGAAGTGAAAGGTTAAACCAAGGGTTGGAAAGATAATGTTTTTCAGCTGATTGCTGCAATAAAACAATTATTTGTAATTAATTGAAATAGTTCAGTGACAAAACGTGGTCTAAAAGTCTGCCAGCTCCCTTGCTGAAGAGAGAGAAGGGAAAATATTTGATTTCAGCTCTCTGGTAGGAGGGTTCCTGTCTGGAAGCAGAAACCACTTCTACCAGGTCTTCATCCTGTCCTTCCCTCTTTGCATCACATCAACTCCATAGAGAATTGAAAAAAACAACCCAAATCCATGAATAGCTGAAGGTGTGGGGTCTGCTGGAGGACTGAGAGCACAAATGTGGCAGCTGGATGTGCTGGAGCTGAGCTGGATGCTGGACTGTGAGCTGGAGCATCTGGGATGGAGGCACACGTATTTTTGGCTGTGCTGAAGAAACAGCAATTAACCTCCAGCAGAGAGGTAGGGCAGCTACCTGGGACCAGCAATTTTCTCCAGCTCTTGCAGCAAACTTTGCCTGAGCTCATTTGTCAAGCTTTGAATCCTTAAATCCATAACTCTAATTAATTAAGAATCTCTAATTACCCCAAAATGGTGCTCTATACTTAAGGTTAAGGTGTGGTGAAATCCAGAGAAAACATGAGAGAAGCTGGAGGATGTTCAGAGCAGAAGATGCCAGGAAAATGCGTGTTTTCATAGGTGTGGGGGAAGCCAAATGGTTAAAGTGTCAGTGACCTCTAGGGCAGGTCCGAAACTGCCAGAAGCCACTGCCCAGTGCTTGGGCATTGATCCATGTGTTCCTAAAAGAGCAGTGACCACCAAACTTGTCAGCAGAGACTCTGATATTGGAGAGCCAAAGCCGAGTAACCCTTGGCATTTAAACAAACAAACAAAAAGTGTTATTTTCTAAACCAGAAACACATTGGATGAAGCTCTGGTTCTTTACAACCTTAACAAGAAACACCGGTGGGGACAGCACTGAAAATATCAGTGCAGGTGGGTTCTGGCCCTGCCCTCTTTAGAGAAAAAAACCTGTTCATACCTGAGGTCTTATTGCTTATTATGTTAAAAATGTATAGCTTTTAACTGGTCTGTAACCAGTCGATGTGAGTCAGACAAAGGTGCAATATGGACAGAGGCATCACTTGGAGCTAAAGTTTGGCCTTTCCGCAGAGGATGCTGTTTTCCAGACTTCACACACGAGTTCCTAGAAGCCCAGGCTAAAGCGTTTAGGAATCCATCTGTGAGGTTACCTGAGTGGGTGAGTGGGATCAGCTGGATTTGGGGCTGATTAGCCTCAGCAGAGCAGCAGACATAAGCCTGAAACACTTTTCTGTAAGCAGGGTTGGGTTAGCGCTTCTTCCTGAGGATTTGTCAGCATCATCCGTCAGCAAAGGTAAGCTCTGATAACAGAGTGGAGACAGGGCGCATCTGCATGTGTATGCGGTCTTTGTGAGGACGTTAAAGGAGGAGAACTATGCATGTTTCTGTGTGAGTGGCAGGGTGTCCCCTTCAGAGCCTCAAGTACCGTTTCCCGGCTCCAATAACGGGGAGTCTTTGTGTTGTATGGCAAACAAACGCCTGTACTTAGTGGCTTTGTCTGGTGGAAGATAAAAGTTGATAAGATCCTGGTAAGGTTGTTGTGAGGTGCTCCTGTTGACTTTCCTGCAGAGGGTGGTTCCAGGGATTCACTCCAGAAAAACTGCTAGGCTGGGGGGCAGAATTCAGAGTGAATTTTGTTGACATTTGAAGTAAAAATTGTTTCTGCCTGGTTTTCTTAGGGACTTGTGTGATTGTGCTGTTAAAAAGCAACATGAGCGTAGCTAAAATTAATCCTTTTATTTCGCATTTGCTGGCAAGGTAGGGCAGTGACTTGCATCAGCGAGGTAAAGATGAGAATGACTCTTTGTGTGTGAACTAAAAAGGTGAGAGAAAGGTGTTAAAACCATTACGGGATTTCTTTTGTATTCATTTTCCTCAGATAAGTCACGATCAAAAAAAAAAAAAGCGCGCTAAGCTGTTTGGCTCCCTTCAAACAGCCCCGTTTGTCGGTCAGGGTGCAGGAAATGTTCTCTTTTGCCACTTTCTTGAGAACCTCGAGGCTTCTCCCTTGGCAGCGCTGTGTGCTCCGAGCGGGGATGTGCGGGATGCGGGGATGCTCCGGAGGGTCCGAGCCGGGTCCCGGCTGTCCCTTGGTGCCGGTTCTCCCCGGGCCCGCTGGGTGCTGGCTCAGGGCAGGGGGCACTGCCCGAGTCCCTGCCCGGCTCCGCCGGCTCCTGGCTCACTGCGAGGTCCCGCAGCCAGCGCAGCAGGTCCCGGCCTGTTGGGGCTGGGAGATGGAAGGAGATCACAGCCAGGGCCAGAGGTGATGTGGCCCCAGGCCATCATCTTATATAAACCCCACGCATTTGCATACTGTGTTGTACAAGATGAAAACTGAGGAAATATTTCCTTCCCCCCCCCCCCCCCCCCCCCTTTTTTATTAAAAGGGAAGAAAAGAGGTGAAAGAGCTTTTAGAAAGGATATCCTTTAAAAAAAAAAAAAAAAAAAAAGATGTCAGAAATGTAGTTTCCAGAATGGCAGCGTCAGTAATTGGTCAGAGATTTCAAGGGTGACTGTCTGATTTGGAAATTTGTCGTAGTGTACTTGGGGAAAAAAAACCAGCCCAGAGGTAGGACCATAAACAGAAAGGGAATATTGGGCTGGTGATGGGGAACTCATCCCTTTTGAAGGAGCTGTTTCTTGCCCCTGTTGTAGGCCAAACACAGGAGAAATCCCTCCTTCCACAGCAGGGCTGTGGCAGGAAGAGACAGAGCTTGTGGAGTCACCAAGCCAAGGCATCCTTAATGACAGGGGGTGACTCAGATATTAATGCAGAGGTCAGTAAACGGCCTGGGATCTCCAGAAACGCACCTTAATCTTAGACTTGGCCAGTGCTGGCTTGGTGGGAGCAGTGGATTCTGTGCAAGGACCACCAGGTAGATCAGTGCTGATGCCTCTTTGCTCAGTTGCATGTTCCTCCTGGGCTGGGCTCGCTGCTTCCCACAGAGGCTAATCCCGTGCAAGCTCTTTAGTGGAAAAATATGTGGAGGTCAGGCAAAAAATTCCAGGAAATTGCAAAGCTTGGATGTTGTCTCTGTTGTGATGCATTAGGAAGTGCTGGCTGGTATTTGTGGAAGCCTGATAAATATCCCAGGGCGTACCTGTGGCCATGGAGTTCACTAACTACAGCTGCTGCATTAAAAAAATTAAAAATTGCTATTTTAGGAAGGACAGAAGGCCAAAAATGTCCCTGCCGGCTGGATGTGAGAGTGAGCTTGGAAACTGAGTGCTCTGCTCCCCTGAAAGTGAAACCTGGGGGCAAGTGAAGCTGCAGTAGGGCAGGTGTCCAGCTCCCTCTCTGGGAATGGGGTGTCCAGGCTGGGCAGCAGAGATGGCTGGAAGTTGCTTTCAGCTGTTGCTTAAGGAACTGGTTATGATTTTAATAGCTGGTTGAACTGAACCAACCAAACTGCTTCCAGCACAGCCCTGCGCTTGTAGGTGATGAAGAGACTTGAATGGGAGGCAGCGTT
This sequence comes from Corvus hawaiiensis, assembly GCF_020740725.1. Classification (NCBI taxonomy): domain Eukaryota; kingdom Metazoa; phylum Chordata; class Aves; order Passeriformes; family Corvidae; genus Corvus; species Corvus hawaiiensis. The sequence continues at coordinate 14,089,211 of NC_063229.1, read as the reverse complement.
GGGTTTCCTGAGAGGCTTTGTTTCAGCAGGGTTTGGTTTGCTAATCTCCAGCTCCACCATTCCCTGCAGGACTCCCAAAGTTGTGGTCTTCAGCTTTTCCCCAGGCCTTGGCAGTGGTGTCCATGGCTGTGTCCATGTCTTTATTCGTCTTGTATGTGCAGGGAAAGGCAGTGGCAGCTGCCTGCTCTGAATTGGGGGGATGAAATTCATTTTTGGTCACAGTGAGCTGCTTCTGAAGTATTTATGGTCAGACCAGGCACATGTTTAGGGCCCCTAATCGTTACTGCAATAAGTCACAGTGAAATACCTGAACACTTTGCATGTCTAAAAAGGGAAATAGCTGCTTGTCACAGGACTGTGAGGGGTGTGAAATCTGCAATGTCAGCGTGGCCTTAAAATATGGTTATATGAGGAATTGGACTTGTCTAGTGAAAAGTTTTGCATTTTTAAATTTTTTTATGTCTCTTCCTCCTCATGCCTCCCCTTTCATGACCCTTATGAATTTGCTGATTGGGGAGGGGGAAATCTCCTGCCTTGTACCAGAGTGTAAACTTAAATATAGGATAAAAGGAAATAAGCATGTTGAAATAGAGGACTATGTATCTATGCTAATAGGCCTCACTTAACTGCAGCAGTTTGTATCTCTGGAAGTTTTTCTGCTTCTTTCCTCCAATTCTTTCCTTGGGTTTACATCCTGGCCTTTTCAAGTGTGTCCCTGCACAGATCCACTGTGAAGTTATACTGCGTTTATGAGGATGACACAAGGAAAGCTGACTCTTCCTGTGGTTCCTATGTGCCCTTCCCTGAACTCTAAATACAGCCTGGATCCCTGTGTGTTCAGGGATCTCATCACACCTGCCAGTTGGACAGGTGGCCCCTTCCACCTCTCTGTCCCTTTCTAAGGCACTCTCAATCATCTTTGAAAGGTTATTTTTCACAGTCAGGCTCTTCTTGGTAGTGACAGGATGGGAAGCAATGGGCAGAAACTGATGCACAGGGAATTCCACCTGAACATGGGGTAGAACTTTATTGTGAGGGTGAACTGAGCCCTGCAACAGGTTGCCCTGAGAGTTGAGGAGTCTCATTCCTTGCGGATATTAAAAAGCCATCTGGACACAGTCCTGAGGGAGGTGCTCAAGGGGACCCTGCTTGAGCAGGGAGGCTGGGCTGGATGACCTCCAGTGATCCCTTCTGACCTGAACCACTCTGTGAGAGTCTGAGAAAGGTGGAAATGGTTATTACAGGATGCACTGCAGCTGGGATGTTGTGGAATAGCCTCTCCTGGGACTTTAATGAGCTTCATTACAATAACGAGTCAAGCAAACCTGTCCGTGTTGCTGCTGCTGGGTGTGAGAGCTGATTCCTGGAGCTGGTGACTTGATGTCTGGCTGCTGGAAGTCTCTTTAGTTGGTGCTTGTGCCTTGCACTTATTTCTGAGGTTTGAAACACCATCATGTGCAGGCAGCATCAGGACTGTGTTCCAAGTACTTTGTAGGCAATAAAAGTTGTTGTTCCCAGCTTACCCAAATGAGCAGTTTGAAGGGAAGGAAGTTCTTGTGTCTGAGAAAGAAACATGAAAAGTTACAAAGCCTCAAGTGGGCAAATAATGAAAGAACTAAACTTTTCCTCTCTAATTTTTTTTTTTGTTTTTAATCGCTGTGAGAGCATTCCCTCTGGCATGTATTAGCTGACCTCTACAATACAAGGCAAAGGTGTCAAAGAACACTTTCTCAAAAATATGTACCTAAAAATCCCTGAGGCCCAGACTCTTTTTTTCCACCAGGGGTAAAACCCAGAGCCACCAGGCAGGCTGGAAATTGCATCCTTGGGGAGAGAAGAGGCTGAGGGTAAAATGCACAACTGCTCTTTGGGGCTGGGCTGGGCACAGCGGGGCAGCTGCAGGACTGGCCGAGGGGAGCCTTCCATGGCCTTTTGCAGACAAGGAGCACTGTGAGCGTTTCTGGTGAGTCACTGCTGGGCTAAAGCACTGCCCAGCAATGCTGCTGGGTTGAACCATTTTGTAATGTAGAGGTTATTCTTCCTGTTACTTCTGCCGGCAGCACTAAGTTGTTGTGACAGTGATGTTGCTGGCTGCTGCTATTAATCCAGCCTTCCTGGAGATGCAAAAGTCAGGCTGTATCTGGGGCAAGATGCGCAGTCAGATTCATCCCTGCTCTGTACTTAGTTGTTCTGAGTCCTGTCAAAATAGCACAGCCATTGTGTGCAAGGGTTACAAACTGGGGAGGGATGTGACTGGGAGCTCCTTTTCCATTGCATCCTGGTGCTGGACCACATCACCTTATTATCCAAAGGGTCTCTTGTCTGGGTGCACCTCCAATTTTTCCATGCAGTCATGCATTTCTGCTCCATGCTTCAACTTCCTGCCTCATCAATGCAGCCCTTATCCAGCCCTCAGCATCTCTGTGGATTTATCTAAGCACAGCTCATCCCTGGGGATGTGTGCTGGGGAAAAGACTGGCTGGGGTGCTTTGTGTTGAGGGCTGGAAGGAACCATCCAGAAGTGCCTTGTTCTTGCCCTCCCAGGGATGCCTGGACCAGGCCACTGTGCTCCCTGAGCCACTGCACTCCCAGGCCTCAGCTGGATTTCATTCCCTGCCTCTGCTGGGAGAAAGTGGCCAGATGTGCAGCAGGCAGGTGTCCTGCCTGCCCCCTTGGAAGCACCGGTGGAGTTTCCCATGTGCCATGACAGGGAGCTCATTAAGGCTGGCCCCTGGCACAGATTGCTCTGCACAGGGTTATTTCCACATATTCCCCACCAAAACAGCCTCTCTTTCTGCATGAACTCCTCTTCCAGCCCAGTCCTTGGAGCAGGGAGTGAGTTTTGGTGGGTTTTGACCATAATTTCCCTTCTAGTTTGAGGGAGGGATTCCCTCACTGGAGAAGTCCAGGCATCCTCTCCCATATTTCCTGGCTGTGTAGGGTGTCTGTGCCCACAGCCAGGTCTGTCAGCAATGCTGAGGGCCTTACATGAAAAAAGGTGTGAGAAAGGACAGAATGCTGCCCAGGAGTGCTGGGGAAAAGGGTGAGGAATTTCTCTGCCATCCCTGTGGATGTGCTCAAGGCACTGGAGGGATCTCCTGCAGCCACAGGACTTGGGCTGGAGCAGGGGAGAAGTGTGAGGGGGTGTGCAAGGTGGTGTTTTAATTTTCTTTGTTTCTCACCATCCAAACTTATTTATATTGACAATGCATTAAATTATTTTTCCCCAAATCAAGTCTGTTTTACTGATGGCAGCAGCTGGTCAGGGATCTCTGTGGTTTTTATCTTGAGCCATGAGTTTTTTAATCTTCTTTCTTCTCCTGTTGAGGAGACACTGGGGGTGTGGGTGGCTCTAGTCCAAGGTCAACCCACCACGCTTGTGCAGCTCTGTGTTCATCCAGTGATTAAGCTGTATCCTTGATTTTATCACAAATTTTTCCTTCTCTGTTGTTAACCTGGTGTCCACAGGCCTCTAATTCAGCAGGAACCCTCCAGATAAATTCCTTAGTCAACGTGTGGGGAGTACCACAGCAGAAATGGGCCAGGTTTCAGGCTCTGGATTCCCTGGGCTATGAGGGTTACAAAGGCTCTGTGTAATCTCCTTCAGTCTAACCAGATTTTCCTCAAAATTGTGAGCAACACCCTAAGAAATTTCAGCCATAGCTAAAATTCTATGCTTAAAAATATTAACCTTAGCTAGGGCTTGTGTGTGTGCTTATGCAGGAAACTGTGTGCAAGGAATGCACGAGGAAAGCTGCACTCCCAACTCTGCATGCACAGGCCCAAACACTTGGATTCATTCTTAAGATGTGCATAAAACTCCTTCCCCTTCACTTGGTTTTACTGTAGCTGACAAAGCTGCCTGACTCGAGCATTTCAGAAATCTAATGCTTAAGATTTCACTGTGGATTTTTTGGCTTCAAAGTGATTTTGTTATGTCCCCAGAGCCTGGTTAAATCCTTAGTTATAATGATTGCACACTGAAGGGTGCTGTTACATAGAAATGCTGTCCCATAATGGCTTCGTTGCTGTGGAAAATCCGATGTTATTTGGTCATTCGCTACGAGTTCCCTAAGCCATCAAGACATTTGCCTCAAGGCTACAAACACAAAGCTACAGGCAAAACCCTCTGGACATAATGAGTGGGCATTTATGCAGAACTAAAAACTGGAACAGCTGAGCAGTAGCTCTATGAATAGCAAGCATGCCTCTAAGCACAAAAGACATCATTCTGCAATAAAGGGGTCTATAATGGTTCTGACATCTTGTATGTCAAGATCATGCTACGTTGTTGTAACTTTTTTTTTTTCCTGTTTGTTTGTTTGAGCCGTGTTCCTTCAGTAAGGTGTGAGTAATTAAAGGGTGTGAAGGAAACCCTATAGCTCGGTAAGAAGAAAAATTGGGTAACTGACACTTTTGGCAAGATCCATCATTTTGATCATGTTTGCTAGGGAACAAGCTTATTGCTCCCGTGCTGTATTCCCAGTTCCACCCTTCAGGATTTCTTAGGGGTTCCTCTTGTATCAGCAGCTCTAATAGGCTCAAATCTAATGTTAGCTGAGAAGTGTCTTCTGATGGAAACGCAAAGATTGGACTAACCATAAACTACAGGGTCAGGGAGTCAGGCCATACAAAGAAGGGTAATAAAATTCAGAGTGATTTGGATCAACAGGGAGCTGGAGGAGCTTAATGCTGAGAAATGTACCCCAGCGAGGTCTCAGGCCTTTGCAAATCATCTATAGGCACTTCCAAATAAATGGCAAGAACAAGATGGGAAGGGATGTGCGGCTCTTACACCAGGAGCATAATGAAAACCCAGAGTAGAAATTGGAGTTGGAATATAGAAACAGCCTAGAGGAAAAACAGGAGGGGAGAGGGAATGTAGGAATACACAAGATGATAAATCATTGTCTAGGTGTTTGCATCCACATGTATCTGATCAGTTCTTGAGGCACTGTTGATTTCCAAGTTAGTGTGGAGTTTTAGTGGGGTTTTTTGTTTTATTTCCATATTTTCCTTGTGCCAAGGTGCTGTGGGACTGGTGAAGGGACTTGCCAACCCTTTATGACTGGAAAAACAAATTCAAATGTGTTTTGCAATCCTTGCAAAGTAGTTTGGGCCTCTCAAAACCATCTATCGTAGAGGTGAGCAAAGCCCCAGTACTGTGAAGTTCCTACAGGAAAATATGGTGCAGGGATTAGGTGCTGCCTCTGACCTGAGAAGTGATGGAAGTCTCCCCTGTAAAGCAGCACAGATACCTGAGCTGGCTGTGACTGTGGCACAATAACCCAGCCCTGCACTTGGGGAAGCAAATTTCCTTCCACCAGCGCAGCAAGTGCAGAGATCAGGGCTAGAGAGCCCAGAAAGCTGGCAGAAAACTGGAACCTACAATACAGCTGTGCACTCATTTCCTCATGTCCAAATGCCTTGCACAGCCACAGGCAAATTGTTTCTCCCCTCAGCATGTGGCTTTCTTATCACTGAAAACCAGGTATCATCTCTCTTTTGCATCTCACCCTGAAGAGAGGCAGAGCCTAAACTGCAAGACTGTCAGATATGGAAGGATGATACTTAAGTTGCTTAGGAAGGCAAAGGGATTAATTTCATTATCCCTCTGTCTTCTTCCTTGCAGCTGCTAGTGATGGCTTTTCCTGCCAGGAAAGAGACTCCTGAGGCCCTGTTGGGAGAATGACAGCTCTGGCCTGCTGGTAAATGATGGCTCTGTACTTTTGAAAAGACAATTGATAGAGCAGCATGGAAGAACAGGGATTGAACTGTTCCCGTCACAAAATGCAATTTAAACCCAAGGATTTCTACCTGGTCAGAGTGACATTGGCTGCAGCTGTATGAAGGCAAGGCTGTGCTGGAAACCTGTCCCTGCTGTGTGTTGTAGAGAATGCTCCTGCCACACCAAACAGGGCAGTCTGGTCGTGAAGTCAGATTTTGTTCTGCTCTGTTTGTACCAGTTATATTTCAGACAAAGATTTTAATCTCTGGAAAGCATCTTCTACTGTTGCATATTTTAGTATCATCTCTGTCTGTGACTGGCAGAGAAGAGGTGTTTTGGTAGAGGTATTTTGACTGAAACCTTCTTCAGTTTTTTGGATGTTCAGACTATTGTTTGACTGGAGGCATGTATTTTTGGCTGTTAAACAAAATATCCAGTTATAAAATGAAAATAGGGCATAAAAATACCTGTATTTTGGTATACCAGCAAGTGAATGCTAAAAGAGATGCATAGTGACAGCAAAACTACAAAGACTGAGAGCTGTGTGTGCCTGGAGGTGATTCTTCTTCCACCAAGGGTCTTCTGGCACGAAGAGAGACAGAGGCTGGCACTCATCTCCTGCTGTGGGTGTGTGTAGTCCATGACTAGAAACCCCTCAGCACCTGCAGGAAATGCACAAGCAGGAGTAAATCCCCCCAGGTCTGTGACTGAGGGGAGTCCATAGCCTGGTCTTTGATCCCACATCCCCACCAGGTTCTCTTGACTTTGAGACCTGACCCTGCTTTTTTACCCCTTTATTGTCCAAGTGCCCCTGGAAGCTGCAACCTGCATTGCTTGGAAGGATGTGAGAGTTACTCCTTTGTCATGTCATGAAACCCTTCCAAGTAGTCCAAGAATTCTGTTCACAACACACCTCCCTTATCAACCCTTCCGTGTACAAACTGCATAATCACCATGTAGCCTGAACAGCACTGCAAGCTTGTTTGCTTTGTGATTTGTGGTCGGATCATTGCATTTCAGCGTTTACCAATGAAAGGAAATTACTAACAAGACACTGGTATTTACATTAATTGTGGCTTTGGGGAGATAGTCCAAAGAAAATTATGCCAAAGCCAGTTATTATGTGTCTCCCTAACAATTAGAATGAAACCCAAAGTTTATGAAACAAAAGTTGATCTCAAACAGATTTTAGCTGCTATTTGATATTTTCCCTAGAAAGGACTGAGGGGAAAAAAGAGGCTTTATATTTTTTCTTCCTCCTTTCTTTCATCCACCTTCTAAAAACTGTATAATGCACATGACTGGAAAAGGTAGCCTGTCTACAATTGAAAGAGAAACTCCTACTTTGCAGCGAGCAGGACCTCAGCTTCCCAGGAGGTCTCGTGCAGTGGGTCAGTTGTCACACATGCCACACACACTAAATGTCAGAGTTTCCTTGGTTGAAGCAGTTGATTTTCATTGGTTTTGTTTCACCTCAAAGCAGTTTTGTGCAGCTCTGTAGGTTAAGCAGAGGTTTTGCTCCAAACCCTTCAAGGTACTCCCAGCTCCTTTCATGTATATCCCACGAGATCATGGTGTGAGTGTGCTGAGACTTCTCCATGCTCCCACTGCAATTTGAACTATTTCTGGACACTAATTCAATGCTTTTTATGATGTTAGATGTATGATGAAAAGCAATTTAAGGTTTCTTGGGATGACTCACTTGCCAGCATAGTAGATCCAAGAAACAAACACAGATGTGAGATTTAAATTCTCCTTTGGCATAAAACACTGCCTCATGCTATAAACCACAAACTATGCCCAGTGGAGACTGGGAACACTCTTCTTTTTTTAGCTTCAACTAGTCAGGTAACTTCTGGCTTCAGAGGTGAGCAGGAATTCATGCACCTTGTTCTCTCACTAAATATCAGTGCTGTTTGTACATCCTCACTAATGGTGGGATTTGTCTCCTCTGACTCTGGATGTCTGACCTGAGCTTCTTGTGGAGGCTCTGTAGTGAGGAAGTGCAGGCATTTCTGAAGGATGAATCATCTGCCTTGCTGTCAATGTCTATTTTAGGGACATGCCTGAAGTGAGGTGAAATTAAATCCTTCCCCAAAAATTCTTCTGTAAGAAGGGGGATTTTGGATGCTTTGGGGAGGTAGTCTGGGCTTCCTTTCCTCGGATGACCTCGTGAGCAGACTTTTACCCTTACGTCACTCCACAAGTCCTGAGCAGATCCAGGCACAGGAATGTGTGTTCTGGCACGGGGCAGGCACACAGACATGTTCCTGCTGACCTGGCTTTGGGGTTATTCTGCTTCTCCCTCTTCTCTCAGAGGCAAAATGGACTACACTGATATGTAGCTGGCCACCAAGAGGCTGCAGACTACAAGTGTAACTGGGCTTAATTATTAAGGTATAATTTAGGTCTTTGTGTTTATAGGATAATTGTTTCTTTTTTAATATAACTTAAACTTCGCAATGCGAGAAACAGGCCTGAACCTGTGGATGGAGTGCTGGAAACTGTCTAAGAAGATTAAGGTCTCATAATTGATTTCACATAAACAGGTGTGACTGAATTCATCAGGAGAAGGTTAAGACTAAATGTATTCTGCTAATTATGTGAAAATTGCCAGAGTGTGCTGGGTTGAGCAATTGCCTTCCCTTTGCAAGTGGGATCATTCCTCAACTGTTCATCAAATGGGAAAAATGACATTTCCTAAGCAAATGAGCCAACCTGTCACACGCTGGGCTTTATTTTGAAATTTCTTTGCTTGTAGACATGTTGGCAGTGGTGGATTTGGCAATGGGACATGGGAATGTCCCTCGTGTGCTGTACCTGACTGGCAGCGTGGGAGGACAGGTGTCAAAGCAGGGCTGTGTCATTCTCTAAACTTCAGGAATCTGCATAATTGGAAATTCCTGTTCTGGAGAACTGAAGGAGCAACTCTGTTTAAAACACTTGCTACTGGCTGTCAATGTTTATGTGACCCCTTAAGTCAATTTCTTTCCTGTTTAGTTCCCTATAGCACTGGAGATGCAGAGCATGGACACTTCAGCTGTACATGGAGCACCCTTTGTCTTGGGTTTCAAAACAGCCACTGGAGTATAAAACTCCTCACCCAGCTGACAAACAAACTGATTTATTCTGTTTACTCTGCACTCTGCCATCTGTCCTCCTAATCTTGCATCTTGAGGGAACAAGATAGAATTGACAATGTTGAATGTATTGTAGAAAGGATGAAAGTCCTGCTTCTGAGCTGTCCACCTCAGACTGTGCAGGTGTGCCAATAAATTGTGTGGCAAGATAAAAGTATCCCAGCACAGCACCACCAGGGCCCTGCAATTACTCTGTGGTGCTCTGAACAAAACCATTTGCTGATGAAATCGTTCTTTGAGTCTCCAAACTGAAGGGTGACTTGTATTTAAGGTGTGATTTCAGAAGCACATTTGCATAGAGATGCTCTAAAATTAGTTCAGTTGCCTAAATTGCTGTTTTGTAATAGCAAAGATATTGTTTGTAACATTTAAAATTACTATAGAAAATAATATCCCTTGTGTATTATTCTCTTTTTCTATTTTAATTTTGAGACCCAAATGCAGACTTACACTGATGAGCAGTGAGTGATGATTTAGTAGCACTTTGATTATGTGTTTTACTCAAGTTAAAGTGAGCAACTACCAGGTAAAAAGGAGCAAAATCTTAATTTAAATCAGTATTTAAAAAAAGCTCATTTAATTGCAGCTCTGCAGAATGCTGGGAAACCATCTTCTAAGTGCAGATGCACAGTTTTATGTATATTATTTAAGATATTCACCATCCATTCAGATTTTCAGCTTATTTCTTTGGAGAGAGGGCTTTCTGAAGTACAAATCTTATTATTCTTAGGGGATCCCATCAGGAAGAGCTGTCTGCATCTGCATTTTGAAAAAGGGATGTAGTGGTTGTACCTGCACCTGCTGAATGTGAGCTAAAGTTATGCTGTTTCCAAAAGAAAAATAAAAAGCATTCTAGATGAACTAAACTTTGCAGAAGATATCAGACATAACCTTCCACCTTTCTTGCTTTTGGTAGAATATTAGGAGGAAGATTATTTCCAGATTTAGGCATCATAATTTGGGAAAGATATGGACCAGGTGGAGATTCTAAAAAGGAAGGGAAAAAGTTTATGAAAAAAGATTCAACTTGGGTTGCTTTTCGTGTAGAAAAGACCAGGATGGTGATACAAGCCTTCAAAAAGAGGGAAGAGAATTTATTCTGTGTCCATTCATCCATAAAAATAAATTTCTTGACTACAAAACTAGACATCAGAAAACCATTTTTAGCTGTAAGAGGATATTTGTAATAGATTTTGAGTTTCAGCTGAGGAAAAAATTAGACAAACATCAGTTTGGAGCAGGGAAGGGAATAGCTGGAAGATTGCTAGAGATCCCTTCCAGCCCTGTTGTTCTAATTTTATGATTTATTTTTTTAATAACTGCTGTAAGCACTCTTGTACAGCAAGTTAGAAGAAGTAATTTTAAAAAATTATAACTTCAGTTACTAAAAAATCATTGCTTATTCCAAGTAAACATGTCAGCTTCATTTTCCTGTCCTGGATCACAGAGTTTTCTTCTACAGAAGCATCTTCCTTTAAATGGAACACGGTGAAGAAGCTCTTTGGCAGTCTCCTGCCAGCTTTTCCAGAAATATATCTACAGGTGAAAGAAAAAACTCTTATCTGAACATATTGTCTGCAGGAGAGGAAAAAAATTAAGTCTTGGGTCATGTTGATGTGGAAAAAGATCAGTGTCTGACACAGTCGCTCTCATTCAAGTTTAAATTTATTTTGCAAATAGAAGCCCTGCTTCTTGCCATCTGCTTCAAACATCTCCTTCAGGCTGACTTTTGGCTGTTCTTCATAGAAACTCTTTTTATTCTGTACATCCAAAGTTTTATTTGATTTCTGAAGGGGATGAATGCCCTGATTCCTTTGCTTCTTTGAAAACTCAAGCTGTTTTTTTTAATCAAGACCGTCAAGAGCTGGCTGAGAGGGCTTTGGAATTGGTAGGATTTAAGCACATGCCTTAAAATATTAAGATAAATTGGATACTTCCTTATTTATTTGCTGCCTAACACAAAACTCATTTTATCAAAACAAGCTCGTTCAGGCTCCCACCTCGCTGCTTTTGTGCTGACAGTAAACCAGACACTAAAATCCGAAGTTGCTCCATGAATTTGGAGCAGGGAAGGAGTTTGAGAGGCACTTTGGAGGGGCAGGAGCCTCAGTCAGACCAAGGTGCTGCTGCATGGCAGGGGATGCAAAAGGCAGACGTGCTTAACTCCTCTGAATGCAAACCAGTGCTTGGCAAAACATCTCCAGGGCATGGCTAGAAAGGGGGAAATGATTGATTGAAATAGATTTCCAAGTGATTTATCTAATCCAAAGTTATTTGCCACATCCTTTCCAACCGATGAAAAAACAACACAATGCACTGAAAGAGTTTTGCTCTCCAAGGTGTGAGGTTATACAGGAATTACTGGTATTTTTTTTAGTGATTGGAAGCACTTAATTCTTGGCCCCCTGCCTCATAATACAGCCCAGGCTGGTACAAGCAGTTCTGCAAAACATATAATTTTACTTCACTTGTTTTAATGATCAGGAAACATATACTTTTAAACTGATCTCTGCTGTGCAATTACAAATGTTTTGATGGAAACACTTTTTTAAAATTAGTTTCATTCCCATAATGACTCTAGTTAGACTGTTCCATTAGTAAGCAAAAGAATTGCAGTCTCTCATCAGGTTGTTTAGCTTTCAAAATCCAAATTTGTTTCTATTAAGAAACTGGATCAGAGTTGATTCTTTTAAAAAGGTTTGAAAAAATCCTCAGCTTTGGAGAAATTAGATCTAAAAGCTCTCTTTTTCAGGCCAGTTATTATTTAATTGATAAACATATTCAAGTGTTTGTTTAAAACAAGAAAATCATGATGTCTGAATCTTGAAGTGCGGTTTTTTATTTCTTTCCTTGTGCTGGTGTGGAAATGGTGACTGGAACAAAAATCTCTTCTGTGTGGCAGATAAGTCTGGAAATAAGCTACAATTGTAGGTGAGAAGGATACTCATGCTACCTTCACAAAGCTTGATTTATTTCCACTAACTAGTGAAAGAATAGGATCAGTCAGGCTGAATTTGAAGATTTAGGGTCATAAATACTGTCATAAACTCTTCTGGCCTTTTTTGGAAGGAGCTTAAAAACTGTTGAGGTTTTAGGGGGAAGTGGCTGTGAAATTGCAGGAATTCAGAGGTGGGATGTGTGTTAGCCCTTCCGTGGGAATGTCGCTGGCTGTCTCTGGCACTGAAGATTGGGATATTATTGTGTAAATGAAACATTGGGTATTCATTTTCCACAGAGGAGGTTCAGTAATTACTGTGCTCACCCAGTAGATGACAGCTGTTATCATTCTGATGAAAAGAGCCCTAAATTAAAACCCTGTTGCTTTGCATAGATCCCTGTCAGAAACAAATGTTAATTTTCTTGGTTGGTCAACCTCCTTCATCGAGTCCTCTGGCAGGTATAAATAAGGTCCAGATCTTTATTTTTGTTTAGTTTGGTGTTTCCTGGTGTACTGATAGTTTTGCAGCTGAGAGGATGAATCCATAATTAAATTTTGGTGGCTTCGTGTGTGCTTCTGGCAGTGATACTTCAGCCAATACCGGGGCATTTTGTACATGTGCACAGGCTAAAAACCACCCGGCTCTTTTTTGGTTTGCCTTGTAAAACGTGGTGCAGTTGGAGAGAAAAAGGTTCAGTGATCAGGATACATTCCTAGCACAGATCTCTGCACACTCACAGCAGGAGCTGTTGGAAATGCAGGAAATTTCCTTCCTCTTTCCAGCTGCCGAATGAGGGCTCAGGGATTAAACTTGGTGGCATCTGCACAGTCAGGATGGGGAGGTGCTCCTTGTACACCTCTTTGGAAACCTTTCCCGGTTATAGGAGATTAAACCCTTCAATGTGTCATCATTTCAGGCTGGGTGTCAGCTGCCAAGCAGCGCTGCTCTGTGCAGATAATGAGGGGAAAAAATGAGCTTGTTGATAAGGCAGGTTTGATAAACAGAACAGCTCCTTGCGCAGGGGGGGGGTTAGGGTATGTAGGAAAGCTCTGATGTGTGAGGGGGCATCGGGGCTGAGTGAGGGCAAAGCTGAGGGCTTCTCTGTAACCCCCAGTACTAACATCCCACTGCTGTTATCCCACAAAATTCCACAGATGTGTGATGTTACCTAGCAGTCATTCCTGATTTCTGCTACGACTACAACCTATCACCGTTACCTTTACTTGGAATGACCTCTGTTTCACAAGAACAAAATTCAGGCCACCAAGAACACAGTTCCATGCCTTTCTTTTTATTTAAAACCTCCCCAGTTTATTGTAACTGCTGTTGGTTTCCGTCTAAAGGTGCTGAATAAAAAGAACTCGGATGGAGAAGGATGGATGTGGGGTTTGAGGGCCCTTATTCTGTGCAACTTAAGTAAAATACAGCTTGAAGGGCAGCAGAGACTTGAACCACTCAAAGATCCTGGGGAAAATTTGGATCTGCTTTGGGTTCCTAAGTTTGTTTCCATACTGGGAGTTGTTCATAAAGCAAATAAGAATCACTGGATTGTCCCCCAGAAACAAAGCAATCTGATCAATTTAATTCAATCTTTGTTCTTTGAAGGCAATGATAAATCTTCTCTTTAGAAAAATGCAGCGCATGTCCCAAAGCAGAAGAGCAACAATAAAAACTCTCTTGAGCAAATATTACTAAAGAAACTTTAAAAATAATCAAGCCCTCTATCTGACTTTGCTGCAAACTGTATCTTTCCTGCAATATTAGTGGTCCAGGAGTAATTAAACCAGACTTCTGCAGACAAATGCCTCCCTGGGATTTTACAGAGGAGAATATTTTGGCACTTAACAGAATTAGCTTTGTTTTGGGCTTTTTTTTTTTTTTCCCCTTTTGCCTAAAGCTGCAAGGATAGTGGGAACATTGCCTGTGGATGTCATTACTTCAGTGCCTGTACCATTTGCATGCACAAAGTCTTTGGAGTTTCCATGTTGCACAGATTCTCCCTGGCTACCTGGCTGAGAGGAAATGTGAGTTTAATGGGTTTTGTGCTTTTCAAAGCTGGCTGGGCTGGAGAGAAATGTCGTAGCTCCAAGGACTTGCAGCTTGTGAGAATCTCACACATCCCTCTGGAGAGGGAGACGTGATGGCGCGTTGGTGCCTTTTAACTCGGCTACAGGTCTGAAGTTAACTTGGGTTTCTAACATTGAAAATTGCCAGGAGCCTTTTGTAAATTTTTTTTTTTTTTGTTCATTGTTCTCCTTTGTATGGATGAAACAAGTTAGGGCTCTCTCCAAACAGACTTGTGTGCAGCTTTTCCTAAGCAGGCAGCTGTCTTTATTTTATTTAGCTTCTCTTCATGGCTGAGTAGTTTGCAGGCTCTTTGAGAGGGCTTCTGGGGAGAGAGGAGGTCTGTGCTCGCTCTAGGAATTGTCCCTTCTTGTCCTGGCCTGGCTGTGATGGGGTGATTTCATGGAAAAGCAGGACAGGCTCCTCATGGCTGGGCTGTGCCTCGGGCCCCGGTGCGAGCGGTTGCAATTTTGGTTTTTGTGAACACTCTAACTTCACAATTTCCTGAGTACTTGTGCCATTTATTTATGCCTGCCTTTTATTTATATTCATAGAAGTGCATGCAGACACAGAACTGAGGCTTACGAAAAGTTCAAGCCAATACTTGCCATTTTTTTGGAGATATTTTCACAGCTCTAATATTCAAATGCTGCTTTTACTAATTAAGTTTTCTTAATTATATGATTTGCAAGATTAAAAGGCCACTGCCAATATAAACCACATATTGCCCCTGAACTGTTAGATTATTAAATTGAATTTTTAAATTAATTTTTACTTGCCATGATTTGTATTCTGTTTGTTCTGTGCTATTTTAAGCTTGGATAATAAATATCATGTCAGTCTCATATTCATTTGTGGACAATTCCAAGTTTTCAGTGCTACAGGGTAAGGGTTTGAAAGGCAGCAACAGAATTTTTTGTTTTGTTTCAAAGAATTGTTTTTTTAATTCTGTTTGTCTTACGCTTTACAGAAGGCTTTTATTTTTAAACTAAATAAAAAAAACTAGGCTAAATATAAGTTGACAGCATCTCTTGAAATGATGTTCTTGTTTATGACAGTGTAGAGGAGAGGCACAAAAAGTCAGAGGTCATTTTTTATATGCAGTAAACTCTCATATGCAAGAATGTCTGGATGTGTAAAGTGTCTGTACGAGACTTGAGTCATCTCTTCCCCTCTGATGGGATTTCTCAGGGCTATGGCTGTAAAAACTGCTTGTGATAAGAACATCTCCCTGCTAATGTGTTTTGCAACCCTGGCACGTCCTGTTTGAAGCCCCTTCCTGCTCCCTGGCCATGGCCACAGCTCGTCACCAATCCCAGTGGGTGACTGGGCACTGTCAATTAAATCGTGGGGCAAAAGCAGGAGCTGAGCCCCCCCAGCTGCCAGGGGAGCTGAGGGCAGGCCAAGCTCAGGGACTCGTGAGGTGGAGATGGCAGAGCTGTGCCAGGGCAGGAGCTGCTGGGCAGGGCTGGGGCTGGAGGGGGGGCAGGAGTGGATGGAATTGGTGGGAGCAGTGAAGTCACAGCCACAGCACGGGAGTCTGAGGGAGCAGGAGGCACTCTGGTAGTGCTGGTTCATCAGCTGTGCCCATTCCCAGTGGAAATAAACCCTTTGTTCCAGCGAGCTCGGATACACAGTTGTGCTCAGGGATCTGCTTTGAGGGGTGATGAGCTCTGTGGGTATGTGCCAGTGTGGTTTGAGAGCTGCTGGGATTTGCCCTGAGCGCCCTGATGCCAGCCCAGTGCCACTGTGGGCAGGTGTGTGTGGGGCCAGGGCAGGGCAGAGCCTGCTGGAGGTGTCCTGGCTGTCACCATTCCCTGCTCAGCTGGTGTGATGTGCAAGGGAAAGCCCCAGAGAGATGCAGGGATCGTGTGAAGTGTTACCTCCTGACGCGCAGCAATTTCATAGATGATCCCAAATCCTTGTTGAAAGCTGAGGAGATCAGCACAGGGAGCTCTGCCTTTAGGTCAAGAGCACGATGTATTAATCTAATTTCAGTTTTGGCTCCTCCAAGCTGGCTACCATCAGCAAGCTGAAAGCAGAGCACCCTTCATGATGAGCAGAAACTTGCGTAACAGCTAATTGTTAGTTTGTTGTGTAATGGAGGAAAAGTGAAACTCCTTAGCAAAATTGCCTTTTTCTTTCCTAAATTTCAAATACTGAGGGCCAACACTGAGAGGTGCTATACAGAGCTATACCAGATTATCAAGTGGTTAAATTGGTATAATAAACTCTGCTGCTCTTACACTACAGAATTCTGTTTCTGCCAGGAAGAGCAATAAGAAAATGTTGGTTAGGCATGGAAGTGCCTTGAATTCAGAATTCGTGTGGGAAAGCTAGGATTCTGAAAATTTATTGTTGCAAATGAATCTTTAAGAAAATACAAAGTTCTTGATTATTTGTCTCGTATTGAAACTCAGTGTTTCAAATAAAATATGTTGGGCATGTGCACAGTCTTAGATATTGTGAAAGGAAGGGTTTTCATTGAAAGAAAACCATCAATATTTTTGGCATCTGACAGAATGTATTCAACAGAGCTTGAAATGGTGGGGATGGGGAGCCACGGAGAGAAGCTTTTTTCAGTCCATGACTTCCTGAAAAATCTCATTGGAAAAACCCCCACCATGTGTGAGCACATGCAGAGGCTGATGGTGCAGAAATGCCATTGGCTTTAGACACTGTCTTGATAAGGACCTTTCTCAGAGCCATGAGTCCCTCTCAGAATGCTGCCTCTGTTATGCTGCTGTCCCAGTTTACAACTTTTTTTTCCCACTGCAAAAGATCTTGGATTGAGGGATTGTCCTGATGATCTGTTCAGTGTTCCAAGGGGGCTGATTAATCTGAAAAACCCAACAAGACAGCTGAAACCACTGCCAAAAACTGTCATCCGTTCTGCTCTCTCAACTGCCAGCTTTCTGTGCTCTTGCTGCAGAGACAGGTCTACTCTTAAAGATGCAGCCTGACATTTCCTAACGCAGCAGCAACAGGGTAAATGATGGGCGAGTGATTTAGGGGGCTGAGTTTTCCCTTTATTCTGTCACTTCTGAGTGATTGTGTTTCTCTCCTGAGGTAGCACTGAGCCCACTGCTGTTAATTCCATCTGCTGAATGCAATTAATCCAGTGGCAGAGAGGATGGGAACCTTCTTGGAGGGGAAAGTGGCTCTTGGAGGTTGACATGAAGTTTGTGGGGCTTGTTTTTGTGCATCCCACAGCACCATGGCAGCAAGAAAGGTGAATTACTCCTGAGCTGCATTTCCTATACCCTCACATAAAGCAATAATAATAATAATGCTTTATTCCTGCTGTGTGTGAATGCTGGTGCTGAGCATGAGAAAAGGAGGCTCCTTGGTCTTTGAAAGGAGGGATTTTGGAGCTCTGGAAGGAGGAAGGTGGCCAAGCTCTCCCTTACCTGATCCACATCCTGTGTTTACACGGGCTGGGGAAGGAAGGCAGGAGAGCCCATGGCAAGAGCCTCTAGTCCCAAATGGAATTGTGACACTTCCACACCAAGGTCCTGGGCTTAGAATTTTTCAGAAGCCATCCCTGGGTGCCCTGCTGGGACTCCCTAAGAAAACTCTTCAGCTATGGAAGCAAAAGTCAAAAGGAAAAAAATATTTTGAAAGTAAACTGGATAACTGCAACTGAAAGCTTGAGGGAATGTTTAATGGGGCCATTAATAAATGACTCAGGCAGCCAATGGGACATAGCCTTTGGTCTCATGCCTTGCACTGCTCCAGAGGCTCCCTGTAATGAACACACAGAACGTGCCCCATCAAGCCTTGGTGCTTTAGCACAAAACACTTCTGAATTTAATGTGTGCTGGATGGCAAAGTGGTGCCTCCAGTAAACACCTCAGACAACCAGTGCTAAGAAAACCTTATTAGAGGACAGATTTTTTTTAATAGGGAATTCCTTAACTCTTTTCAGAATTTTTAAGTATATCCAAATGTTCTGGGTGAAGGAGAGGAGCAACCTTCTGAGCTTTAACTTGTGGGCAGGTTTATCCCTGTGTTAACCCCCACCACGCATGCAAGGGGTGAGAGGTGTGAGTGTCTCCAGCACTGTTCTGCTGTTAGCAACACATTTTGATCCTGGCTAGAGCTGCAGAAAACAGTTCGTTGTAATAGCAATCATCACTGTTCTAGATGCTCAGATAGGATAGTTTGGGGTGCTACAGAAGCCCCTAACTAAAGATTAAATTTGATTAAATACACTCGCAGCAAACTGGCTTGGTTGTGCCAATTAACTTGGAAATGCAGCAGTGTTTTATTGCTTTAGGAATGAATGGTACTTACTGGCTTCTTATATAACAATTTGACTTCCTCATCCAGTCAGAAAATTGAGCATCTGTCAGACCATCAACCCATAAATGTCTTCATTAGATCTGATAAACAGACCATGGCAAGCCAGAAAGTTGGAAGGTCCCACCCTTCTGCCTGGGGGGCTGGACTCACTTAACAGGCTTAAAAGGAGGGATCTATGTAAAACAGAGAGAAGAAACGCTCTGGGTGAGCCAGAGAGGAGAGAGGAGCTGCTGTGAGACGTGCCCAGGTGCAGCACTGAAATAACCTCTCTCAGGGCCATTGGGACTCTTCCCCATCCCTGTTACCAAACAAACAGAGCCTTGGCAAGTACCCGGTTCAGGAAGCTGTCCCCAGACAAATTGCTGGGTGTGATCCCAATAACGCTGGGCTCGAGCCTGCTGCCAGCTGAGATCCCTCTGGAAAGCACCAGGGTTGTCACTGATTTGAAGGAACTCTGTGCCCCACAGACTGTGTTTTGTACCAGACCAGTGGTGTTTTCTGGAGCTCCTGCTGAGCTGTCCTGATGCTTTGACTCCAAATATTCTCCTCCTGCTTTTGTGGTGCTGCACAAAGAATCTGCATCACAAGCCAGGGGCATCACCCACAAAATGTTGCTTCTCCTGGCTAAGTTTTGGGGCTATTGGAGCAGCCTCACCCTGCGTGGTTGTGCAGCCTTTCTGCCTGACCTTGGTGCAATAAGGCCTGTGGCACTGGCAGCAGAGATGTTGTCAACATTACAGCAGAAGGTGGAAGTCCTTAATCACACAGTGCTGCATGGATGTTTTGTTATTTCCGCTCATAAGAATGGAGAAGGCACAGGCAGATGAGCCTTTAGATGCTGTTCCTCTGAGTCTTCCTTCAAAGCCAGAAATTCTTCATCTCCCACAAACTCCTACCTCACTCTGTGCGCTGACAAATCTGTCCCTTTAAATAAAGCTGCTGCTCTTGCACAACCTTTGGTCTTGCAAAATGCAAAGCCATCTGTTACAACCTCAATTACAGGTTAGAGGAGACAGAAACTCATTTGATGGACTGCAAGAGTAGGATTTACCTTCTCTGTGTGTCTGAGGGAAAAGACCAACCTTTATGACAGAGGCCAGGTCAAGAATGAGGAGTTTTGTCAATTAAAGTAAATTGAAGAGGGGGGAAAACTCTAAAAGGCAGACTGAGTTCATATTTAATGTTGAAATGAAGTCTAAATGTCTCTGTGTGTATAGTGGCATGTACAAGCCTTTTTAAAATTTTCCCCCAAATTTTGTAAATATTCCTGGATTGCTGTTCTGAGTTTTAAGAATGCATACACTCATGAAGGAAAACTCAGAGCACTAATACAAGTAGAAATTCAAGTGAGTATGTTGTTGTTGAGCCCAATTAATTTAGTTTCTGTTGAATTTATTTGCTGGAGGCTCAACCTAAGCAAAAAAAATAGTGCATATGGATAGGTGTGGATAGGCTCTTGATTTTTATTTTTACTGGGAGATCAATATTTTAGAGACTTTAGTCTTTGTAAAGCTGTAATCACTTGATTTTCCAAATTTTTTAATTTAAAAGTTTAGAAATGTAATAGCAGGAAAAAGTCAAACTAAGTATATTGGGAAAGCCTCTAAGAAACTTCAAAATGCAGCTTAAAAATAGATCCTCTTTGTTTTCATTTCCCTGTGGGTAATTCATGGATTCCCAGAATGTACAATCAAGCTTTATTTTTGATGCTCGGGGTTGTCATCAATGAAGCAGTCACTCCACCAATTAAACCACAGCTGTTTAGCAGCAGATACAGATATTTTATGGGTTTTTTTCTTACTCTGTTGCGATTCCCTTGGGAATAGGAAGCCCAGGTGCCCATCCTGGCTGTTCCCTGGATGAACACTTGGCTCCAAGACTTTTTGCTCACACTGGCTGGGCTCTGTCTCACTCTGTCCTAACCCTGGGATTCTCCTCCCCTTCAAGGTGAGACAAAACCAAAGCTCAGATCACAGGTGAAGTCTCCCTTCCCCCTCCTGCGCAGCAGCCTGGGCCAGGTTTGATTTATCTCTGCCCCAGTCTGGTGATTGCTGTGCACGGGGAAAGAATCTGAGACAAACCTGAATGTGCTGAGTTGAAAAAAACTAAAGTAGGTGAAAGCAGTAAATATGGCAACTATGCCTGTCCTTCCTACTCTGCCTTTCTGCTACATTCTTGCTATACAATAGTGAGAGCACGGTTGAAAGATGGGGGATTTAAGAGAGCTGTGATGACTCTGTTGGATGGCTGCCTATATTTGGACTGTATTTATTATTCTCCTTCTATTAAGGTGCTTAAGTATTCAGAGTTGGGTTTAGACAAGAAATAAATATCTGAGCAGCTGTGACTACATGTCTCTTGGTGATTAGTCATCACTACAACTCTTCAGAGCTGGATTTACCAGTAAATTGTTAAAATTCCTCCAAATGGAGGGCAGAATAGTGGAGAAAATTGAGGTTTATTTTGTTGTGTTTGGGCTGGAAGTTTAACCTGAAGCAATCCAACAGGCCAGGAGAGGAGAGATCCTGACCTGGCACAGGAGAATGAGCTATTTAGGATTTTCCTTCCTTGCAGGTGCTGTTTTCTGTAGCTCACCTGCCAGGATCTGGGGAAAATGCAGAGATCAGGAAGAGATTTATCAATGCTGGTGAAAGCAAAGAGAACTGTTAAACTCTTGGGCAGGGGGAGCCTGATTCCACCTGCACTGCACTGATGGAGTCTCCAGGTGTTCAGCATCCCATGGCTTTGGCTCTGCTGGGACTGGCAAGGAAGGAACTGAACACTGATTTCAGCCTCAGGGAGGATTCTGCAAATTCTGATTTATTTTTCTGAAAATACTAAGAGAATGGACCTCTCTTCTATGTTTCTGAGTGATGTAGTACATCACAGTGCAACTGCAACTTCTGTGATCTGCCTTGGGTTTGATTTGTTTTTAGAAAGAATGAAACATCACCATTTTCTCCCTCTTCTAAAAAGGAAGGAAGGATGATTACAGTTAAAGTAGAAAAACTGCCTCATTGTGGTCCCAAAAAAGGAGTTTTGATAGAGAGCAAAAGAGCTTGCAGCATCTCTCCTGACCTTGTTGAAGGAGAGAAGAGGATTATTTTTCTCCTCTAACAAATCCTGCAGAAAGTTTGTGCTTTAGCTCAGGATAATGTTGCTCATTGGGGGGGGACTGAGGGAATAAAACTGCAGTTTTGGGAGCCATCCCTGCTCAGCAAACATTCCCTGCAAACAGCTCAGTGAGGCAAGGCCCATCCACTTCAGGAAATGCTGACTGGGAGCATGGGGAGCTTGGGATTGTGTTTCCTGCCCTGCCTCACACAAGCAGGAGCATTTTACTTGCAGGTGGGGCTATTCCTGTCCTGTAAGTGACCCTAATTTTATCCTGAAATGGGTAAACTCGGTCATCTCTTGAAAAGGTCCCGTGGAAAAGCTCATGTAACAGTTGTTGATGCCTTTGTAATTTTTCACTGGGGTGGTGGTACCGAATAATTTAGGCTATTTAATGTTGAAAGTTGAAGTCAAAATCATTCCTGTCTCCCATCAGAACTTGCTAAATGGATGTAGTGGGAAAGGTTACTGCTAAAGCCCCACAGTTTCTGGTGTCAGATGACTGCAAAGGATAAATCACATCTTTTATCTATAGCTGAATGTGTGACACCTGGTTTATCTATTGGGGAGATCAATTTGTAAGACATACATTTCTTGGTCCAGTTAATCTAGTTTCTGATGACACTGTGAAAGTTAGGGAACAATTTCTGGCCAGATGTTCCATGGTTCATAATTTTGGTAGGATAAGGATGAATTTCCCATACTGCCTATCTCCCCTTCTTGTTCAATCCTGAAAAATTTGCTTCTGTCTGCCTTACTTGAGGTCTTGGCTTCTCATTTGGGAATTATTGTGTAACCATGGCTCTGAATGAAGCCTAGGGAATTACACACTGGATATATTACATGCCATAAAAATACTGAATGCATGTTTGAGTCAAGTGGGGTTTAGGTGCTTCCAGCAGAAGTAGCTAATCCTTGAAAATTTTAGGTTTTTTCTTTGTATTTCAACTACTATAGGAACAAACCCCAAAGACCCCAGAATAACAACAGGAAAAAGAAACCCAAATCCCAGAAGATCCAAAAAGAGCTCATCTTGTCAAGGTGTAGTAAAGATAAATCCTGAAGTCTGTTTTGCCAGGGTTTTATTTGCCACATTCCCAGGTATGGGGAGGATTCCTGTTCCACAAGCGCTGTCTGCTCTGAGCAGTGAGGTCCCATGGGGACAAAATAACAGTCCTCAAGTGGTGGTGGGCTGAATTTCCTCACCCAAGCTTTTTAAAATTCAAGTATGTGTTAATTCAAGCATCTCCAAGCTTCAGGAGTACTGATTATGCAAGCAGAGAACATATTTTTTCCCCTCTTTCAACAAATAGCTGAATATTTGCACTGTGGTGAGGCTGAGGAGGCACAAGCTGCGTTCCAAAGGCAAAGCAAGGTGCAGTTCCTGCCCTGACTTGTAGGTGTTTTTCTAATGAAATCCTTTGCTAATGATAAGGCTTTTGCATTCACTTTGTTATTTTTGGTTTTCTGATCCCTTTTAATAGAATTAATACAATTTAAAAAAAAAAAGTGGATCTTTTTAACAATGGCTCAGGGAAAGGGAACCCTCAGTTCTGGCTGTACCCTGAGTGGTACCAGGCAGAGATGCAGGTGATTTAACTGGTCCCAGCAGAATTCCAGCCTGGCCTTCCTGCAAGGAGAACCATGGACTGCATTTGAACTGTTTGAGCCCCCTGGGCTGGTTTGTCAGTGTGCAGTTCTGGGCTGAGATGTCTCAAGGGATTGACTTCTCAAAAGGCAGAGAATGCTGCTCAAGTTTGAAACATTTTCTGCTAAATACCCTGTGATTCTGCAGGAATGGCTCCATCAGTCCAAACACACTCCTCCAACCCCTACACTGTGGTGTCCCAGGTTGGTTTGTTTTCCTCTGCTGCCCTGGGTGGTTGTAAGAGGGGTGTGGGGAAAGCCACCAGCCTGTGGTATCACTCCATCACACTCTGGCAGATCCTGGCAAGGCAGCACCACACGCAGCTCATCCTGCATCTCAATGAGTTCTCCCAGGCTGAGCAACACAGCATCTTAACCTTGTGCTAATCCATGCATGGAGAAATCTGTGGGCTTTGCACAGCATTTACTGAGCAGCAGGCACAGAACAGGCACGGGGCCCTTCCTGCTGTCACCCTGGAGTGACAGCCTGCTGGGCACGCCGTGGAGAGACCTTCATCCATGATGCCCATTGTTTGTTACCTTCCCAAGGCTCTGTTCTACATCTCCTACCCCAACCTAAACCAAATTTCATAGGAAAAGAATATGAGCAAAGGGCATGTGGGGTATGAAATGTTTCTTTGAACTTTGCAGACCTGAGAATAAATTGAGGATTCAGCTGATTCTTCCTAATTTGTAATCTTTCCACTGACCCTTGCAAGGAGTTGAAATAAACTCTCACCATTATGTTGCCTTGATTTTTTTTTTTCCTCCTTTTGGTCAAAATTCACAGTATTTGTAAATTCCTAAGAAGGGAGTAAAAGTGGTGGCAGAAGTCTAAAGGGGATGGATTTTCTTGAAGTGAAATTTTCAGGATCTAGTAGAAAATTTCACAAAAGAGAAGGGGAGTTGGAGTCTTGGATTTATTTTTTCTTTATATAAAATGAATCATAAAAAATATTAAGAGTTACAATCAAAGTGTTTGGGTTACCATGGGTCTAAATAGGTGTAAAGCACTGAGCTTTCAAGTGCACAGCATTCAAGGTCTTTTTTTGAGTTGTTCAGCATTTTAATGCCTGAATGGATTCTCAGATCTGAAAGAAGAGCCACATCCCATATTTTCATTGATTTATAAAAATCTCTGAATGTTTAAAAACTCTCTGGCTTGAAACAATTGAAATTAGTTTCTTGATGCCATGGTATGAAACGGAATGAGCAGGGAAGTGCTTTTTGACAAGATGTTCCAACACAGCTGTGTCATTTCTGCCTTTGTTGTTTTTTTGTTTGTATCACTTTATGACAATCTGGGATACAAAAATTTAGCGCATTTTTTCAGTGCTTTGGGTACATGGCAGTACTGTGAGGTGTCTTTCTGTGTGTAGCCAGGGCTGGGTTGTGTGGGTGGAGGGATCCAGGACTGTTTCCATCAGCAGATGAACTGGTCTGGCAGTTCCTGTAGAGATTCAGCTTTGAGGTGCATTTGCTGAATGCTGCAAAAGGAGGATTTAAAATCAGATTTGAGTGTTATTTATTTTCCCCCCAGTCCTGCCCATTAAATGCAGAGTTTGGTAGTGCATGAGCAAGTTTTGCCTTAGATTGTTTTTTTTAATTTATTTAAAAAAGCCCTCAGTTTAAGAGAGCTTCCTTTCCTATAAGTCCAGCAAGCAAAAATATTTTTTTGCAGAATCCTCTGTGAAGGAAATGAACTTTCTGAAGCCTGCATGACTGTAGGCTATGCAGAAAGGTATGTGTACAACCCTGAGAAAGGAATTTGTGAATGTTGTGGGCAGCTGAAAAGCCTGGTAGACATTGGGCATCACGTAGGATTGTGGCAAAGCAATGGCAGGGTGGTTGGGTTTGACAACTAACAACATTGCGAGGCTTTGACAGAATAAGAACTTACATGTGGTGTCAATCATTCTCCACATGCCACTTCCAATTTGTCTTGCTGGGAGAGGACATCCGTCCCCAGTGGCATCTGAAATGCAGCTGCCAATGTCACAGCACCAAGGACACCGAGCAGAGCGTGGGGTGCTGCACTCGGGCCTTGGTGCTGCCAGTGAGAAGCGGGGACAGGTGGCTCTGAGATGTCCTCTCCTCTGAAGGACAAGCTCCACAAAGTGGACTAAAAGGGGAGAGCTGTAGGTGGGAGAGAGGCCAAGCCATGGCTTCAGATGTTCTTTCAAGTCCGTGAAGAACAGGAGTGAGTTTGCAGCACTAAGGACACTTCGAATTGACTTGAGTTCATGTTAGTGTTGCTGATTGGGCTCTTCTACCCTTCTTCTAGCTTAGCTCTAAGGGGATGAATATTTCCTCCTTCTAAGCTTAATTGAATTTTCACTGTCTTAAGATGAAGATAAATATATTTTACTTTGGTATTTTTAAGCTGCAGAGGGTGCAGCATGCAAGTGTCAGTATTTTCCTGCTTCCATTTTCTATAAATCAGTAGTGGAGCCAGATAAAAACTTTATTTTCCTTTTTAAAAACAGGTATCTCCATGCTACTTACAGAGCTTGGCTTTTACAGGGGGCCTGTGGCTGATGGGCTTTAGTGTTGGACAAAGGTCTCTCACTGAGAGAACTGATGCTCTCTTGTGACTGAATATGTGTCAGGTGTCCCTCTCCCTGTCCATTTTCTGACGCCTTTTAAAGTGTGAGATTGCACTTTGATCGTCCCTCTGAGTTAGTTTAACTTGGTCAGGAGTTTGAAATGATGTTGATGCAGCAAGGGGAGCTCACATGTGCACCCCAGGTATTCCCCAGCCTGGCTTTTATGTGAAATCAGATGGAAAGCAAGCCAGGCACACCGCTCACAGGTGGGCTGGCTGATCTACTCTCCTCCTGTCCTGCCCTCATCTACACAGATAGGGGGAAAGAAGGGTCTGGATGAGCCTGGAATATCCTGCACAGAGGCTGGGAGGGAGCTTTGTTACTCTGCTCAGAAACCCTCGGTGCCACTGAGGGAGGGAGCAGAGCTGTGCTGCCAAACCTGCTCAAGACACCAGAAGAAGGGCAGAGCTGAACTCCTGCGTCGGAGGCTGCTGTGACTGTGTCCCCCCAGCTGCAGTGAGCTGGTTCCTTCATTTGTTTGCACAATTGTCTTCAGCGCCCAAAGTCCCATCCAGAGTGAGCTCCATGCAGGAGCTGCAGTACTGGAGTTTGAGTTGTGTGTCTGCACAGATATGCCTTGTTTTGATTAAAACAAAGCACGTGGTAGGGAAGGGGGGCTGTTTTTGCAAGTCTGCTATGCTATGGTTGCATTTCATCTCCGTTTTAATCTTCTGAGAAGCACACACACCAATATCCAAATGCCAGCGCAGTCCAGACGAGTTCTTCATCCTCTTGCTCCTCCCACTGCTGTGGGTGTTGTGTTTATCATATTTGTATTGGGGGGTACACAAGTTGTTCTGTGCCTGCTCTGGCTGCCTCTGTTAGAAGTAAAATAGTTCCACCATGCCCCGGGGCAGTGTCTGAGTGTGTGGTGGTGACAGCTCTTGGTGGCAAGAGGGGCTGTGCATGTGCACATGGGGCTGGCACAGCAGGACCGTGAGGGAGGCTCTGCTTCCACATGACTCTCAAACAGAGCAAGTGACCAGAGAAATGAGGGAGGAATTCACAGGTCAGAACTGTAACTGAATTCCACATGGATTGTGAGTGCTGCGAGAAAGAAGCCTTTGCATTGACTGATGCTCTGGTGCCTCTTTTAAAATGTTCTGTTACAGATTTATGACCCTGTTCTGGGGAGAGAAATAAATAAGAGCAGTAGGGTGGCCAGCGCCTATAAAAATGTGACATTATTTGATAAAACTTTAATGTTCTAGAGAAAAGTGTGTGTAACAGTGTAAGGCTACCCCAAACTGCAAATCTCCAGTGCATCCTCAGGGTTTCCTACTTGTTACTTTACCCTTAGCTGTGTGAACAGCAGTAGTAAAACACATGTGCAAGCTGTGTCATCTTTGTGTGGGGATGAGCACAAGTGCACAGCTGTGAAAATCTGCTATTTTGATTCTTTCTGCTTTATTTTGAATGTTTAGTGATGTGCCCAGAACCCTACTGCTGTACAGGCAAAGCTCCAAAGAATGAAGGGCTTGCCTCCTGGTTTTATTTGGAGTTTTACAAACTGTAATAAAAAAAGCACCCAGACAATGCTCTGGGCACTGCAGATGATCTTATTTAAAAAATACACTTGTAAACAAATGGCTTCATCAACCACCTCAGATCAGATCAAATAAAACTTGCTGTATTTATTCTGTTGCTGAGTTTAGAGCCATCTCTTGCTCTCTATTAACAGATTATTTACATACATGCAGATCCCAAATGCTCTGGTAACAGGAATTGTCTTTTCTCTAGGAATCCCACAGTGTTTAGTGGTGCTTTCCATCTGCTGGGTTCTTACAGGGAAAGACACTCCGTGGTGAGTTAGGAGGACTAAACCCCTGGTTTTCACTGACTGGTGGGCAGATATTCCAGAGGCTGGGAGCTCTAAGGAAGTTTGCTTGGAAATGGGGTTACCATACAGAGAAGGATGTTCTGGGCTGGAACAGGTTGTATTAAATTTCTAAATCTAATAATCAGATTTTTGTCTCATTTATAGAACAGTAGAGTGCAAACATCCAGAAATTCTAGTAAGAGCAGGCATATAAGAGTACAAAAGAGGTACGAATTAAAAGCAAGAACCAAAAGCTGTGTCTGTGAAATGAGCACAACCAAGATTTTTCTCCAGGTGTGGTAAATCTGGGGGTGAGGGTGATCTGCCTTTTGATTTGATCCCTTCTTTTATATCATTGGCTTCTAAATAGCTACTTTTCTCAAGTGATGAGATATTGTTAAATCAGAGCTTCAGTGTCAAAAATGATAGTCTATTTTAAAGAAAAAAAAAATAATAAATCGTTTCTTATCCTGAGCCCTGGAAATGAGTATGGAAGCTTCCAAGGAATATGCCTGTCTGCCTTTGGCTCAGGATTTCTCTCCAGCTGGGTGATTGGGGAACAGTAACTTCTCAAAGAGTTGCTGGAGAGCCCTTGGGGCTGTTTGGCCAGGAAGAGCAGTGCAGCCTTTTGCTCTCACAGGAAGAGCTGCTGATTGGAGCAGAGCTTGGAAATGGAAACCATGGAGTCACCTTTGCTCATGTTTCCATAAAGGTGGCTCCATCCTGGAGTCAAAATAGACAAAATTGCTTTCAGTTTTGGGTGGCCAAGGCAGTCACATCTCTGTGAATCCCTGTCTCCAGCAGAAGGGGACAATGGGTGAAGCTTCTTAGGGTGGACAGAGACAATCACACAGAGGTGCCCGGAGCTCCTGGAGCTGCCCAGCAGCCCAAGGGTTTCAACAGCGCCCTTGCTTTGCTTTTTCTTTTTTTTTTTTCTTCTAAAGTGTTTGCAAAATGTAGAAAAATGCAGCAGGTCCAGAAAAACTGGAACTCTTTGGTGCAATTATTCAGAGCAACCGCTTAGCACAGACAACTGTAGCAAACCCCTGTCCGGGAAGTGCTGCAAATGCAGCAGCTGAGTGGTAAGGGGGAAAAAAATACTTTTAATAACTGCAATCCTCCTTCAGGAGAAACCAGAGCTCAAATATAAGCCTGATTTTATGGTAAGCATGGTATGAAATTTCTTTATGAAAACTGCAGAGACCCACAGAGAGCAGTTCCATGGAATGCAGGGAAAGCAGAGGAGGTGAGCACAGGGGATGCTCCTCCTGGATCGTGTCTGGCATCTGGAATATTTATAATTGTGCATAATCTATGGCAGAGTGAAGTGTTTGTGTTGTTACAGCACGTCACATGGCAATGTGGAAGTGTGTTGAAACAGCTATAGGAACACCAACAGTGCAACACCACTACTCTGAAATGGCCTAAAATTCTGGAATAACACAATTTCCAGCTTTCCTGTCACTTTAGGATTGGTGACTTTCCTGGATGTTTTTATCCCAAAAGCATCATGCCTGATATTTGAAAAACTGGTCATACACAAGAAAAATGCCTGAAGTTTTTATTGCTTTTGTGCAAGAGCCCTTAGACCACATGAAAATCTGGTCCTTGCACCTGTAGGTGATCAGTCAGTGCCTCCTGCACTGGAGGGATGTTGGCAGCTCAGTGACACTTGAGAGACTCTGATGTCCTGCAAACTCAAGATTTCTTTTCTCCTCCACAGCAGGGCACAAACTGCCTCCTGTATCCTCCTCTTCCCATGTGCAGTATTGGGGGAACTAATTATAACCCAGGATTTATTGCAGAAAAATGTGTGCATGTGTGTGTACACTCTATTAACAACCCTCACAACGTCTTTCAAGGTTCTCCTTAGCAAGGGCAACTGCTGCTGGCATTTTGGCTCTCCTTCAAACCAGTCTTGTCAGCAAGAAAAACCATATGAACTTGGAGATTGAAATCAGTTGCCCCA
Source organism: Corvus hawaiiensis (assembly GCF_020740725.1). Lineage (NCBI taxonomy): Eukaryota > Metazoa > Chordata > Aves > Passeriformes > Corvidae > Corvus > Corvus hawaiiensis. The sequence continues at coordinate 14,059,880 of NC_063229.1, read as the reverse complement.
GGGCACCAGGTCCGGTTTCATTTTAACAATAAAAGAATCTGATGCCTTTTAGCAGGCAGGTAGTTATTGCCTAGATGAAGGAAGAGTTGTAATAGTAAATCTAGAATTGCATTCAGATGTGACATCAGCTGATATATAAGTACTGCATGTCTTGCCATATCCACCCACTCTTTCTATATGCAGGGAAATCCGAACCGAGGGAAAAGTCAAATGTTGGGCTGGCTCCCCCAACTCCACAATTATGTGCCAGTGATCCTGAACTTCCTCTCCGTTTGCAGAGAGGTTAGCTAGAGGGGCCTGAATCCTAATGCCGTGCTCAATTCCATGCACTGTTTACATTAACCTACAAAAGCTTGAGCGTGTCTGTGTCTCCAGACACAGAAGACTCAGGGACGCAATAAATGAAAGTTCCTGGAAAATTACTGTTGTGGGAAGGCTCTCCTTTGTAGACTGAGTTGTTTTGCACTGATCTCCCATGGCTGAGGTGTTCATTGGAGCCATTCAGTTGGCTGATTGCTACTAAAATTGGGGATGGGAGGCATTCATCGGTGGGGTGCACAAGTCTTACTATGGCAGAATAAACCAGTTTTGCCCCAGAAAAGGGAGGAATCATGGATTAGTTACTGCCTGAACCTCTTGTTATGTCAGGTATCCAACAACAGGTGTAATGACTTGGAGTATTTTCCAGAGAGTTCCTTAATGTTGTCACCACCAGAAAACTTTTGCCGGCTCCCAGCAGGGATAAACAAAGGCGAAGGTGGTATTGTTCTCCTTGAAGAGAGATTCCCAATTAATTTTTTTACCAAGTATGCTATTGTTTTACTGCATCTTATCTCTGAGACTGTGAAAATGAACCTTTCTGAGTGGCTCCTAGCTGGTTGCTCTGGCAGGGCTGTTGGTAGTGTGTTAATTGCAATCCCAGAGCCGGGTCCGTGCCCAGCAGGACGGTGGCTCTCAATGGCACTGAGCAGCTGTTGATGGTGGCTGTAATTGCTGCCCTGGTCTATTGATCAAGTGGAGTAGGGGGAAAAAAGCCCTGCTGGGCTTCAGCCTAACAGCTCCCCTTGTGAATAACCTTCCCAAAGGTGCCACTCATTCTTCTACTCAAATACGGTGGAATTAATCTCACCCATGTGGCTTAATCAGCAAGAAATGCATTTGGCACACTGTGGGGACACAAAATGCTCTCTGCCATCGAGCCCAGGCTGGGCTGTAGCTGCCAAGATAAACAGGGTTGTAGATGAAGACATCCTGAGTTTCTGTCAGTATCCAGAGTTTAGTATCAGAAAGAAATTGAAGTTTTGCTTGTTGGTTGTCTCCCACCTCCAAAATGTGGTGTGTCTCGGTTTGCAACCAAGCTGAAACTCGGGGCACAGATTCCTGCAGTGGCTGCCTGTGGGAAAGTTTCCTGCTTTCCTGTTAGGTTCTTTACAGGTGTGTGGTTCTCTTCCCTGGGTACAAAGGTCAACCAGCAGAGCTTGTGCCTGCCTGCAAAGTCCATGCACCACCAAAGTGGGGAAAGCTGGGCAGGACAATTAAATTAGGTGCTGTTTCTGGGTTTGGTTGGGGGGAAGAGGGGTAAACGTGAATTGCTATAAGTTAAAAACAAAAACCCTGAAAGTAGTTATTTTGATGTAGTTAAAATGCTTTATGGTGTTGTTTCAACTTCAACTGTTTAAAACCCCAGCTTCAGAAAGATGATCTGTTACCTAAAGAAAAAGCCATAAAAATTTAAGCCTGGAAATTACAAATGGTACCATTTAATGTGGAAATGTTTTCACTGGGGGGAAAAAAGATGTCCAAATTTACTAAGAGACTTCATTTTGCAGGCAATCTACCACTTTGATGAAGTAGACTTATCAACATATCTCAAAGCAGTTTCACCATCTATCTCTCATCTATGTGGGTTAATTTTTCTTGATGGAATTGCTTTGTCTTTCTTGTGTCTTCAAATTGATGGCAAGCTGATCCTTTACTCAGCCTCCTCCCTTTTGATCTGATGCTACATTTGTCTCAGTCATAGAAAATGTTGCTCAACAGGATATCAGGGCCTTTGACCTTTTCCTGGGATCCACAGTCCCATGCGATGCCCCACCACACGTGCCTTAAAGAAGGAGTTTGCAATCTCTGCAGATTGAGCAAGGTAGAGCTGGGCTGCTTTAATCTTTGTACAGCTTTAAGCAATCCAGAGTTGACGTTATTTCAGTTGCATGTGTTTGCCTCACTGTGGTTGGTAGGATCCACTAAAACAATGTCAGGTATGTTCAGTGGAAAACCTTCAAAAGGAAAAATAAATTTAAAAAAACCCAACAGTGTTGTTTTCTCCAGTGACAGAAGAAAACTCATTTTGCATGCAAATCAATCAATCAATCCATCCATCACCTGGCACTTGTCAACTGAAAAATGAGGTAGCAGGAAGAGAGTGGAAATGCCATTATTTTGTTTATTCTTCTAGTAGCTAATTTTCTTTGCCTTTGGGGGGTCTCTTATAAAGAGTACATAAAAAATTTGTTCTGTTTGCTTGGGGATTGGGGAAGATGGAGCCACCAGATCTTCCTGATATTTGTGCCAGGGTCATGGAAAGAAAAGAAACTAGCAGGAGTTTTTGTCCTCCTCTAAGTTTATCAGTAATTTCATGTGATCAAAACTTCTAAATTTCTCTGAGCATAATAACGAATATTATAATATTCCCATCTTTATCATGTTTTTTAGGGGAAACTATTGTTTCCTCAATTGGCATTAAACTGCTTTGACACAGAGGATCTTCCACTGTGACCCACAATGCACAGAACTCTGAACTCAAATGTTTGATATCCAACCAGCCTTGGAAATTTTGGAGGAATTTTTTCAGAAGTACTTCAAACTTCCCCTCTTGGTACAGTTTCAGCTGGCTTCAGGAAATAATTTAGTATGGGATAGGTAAAAGTGCAGGCTGATAGCACCATGTAATCTACCTGACAGCTTTTTTTCACTTGCTCATTTATCAACCTAAAAGCTAAAGCAAATAGGGATGCAACCTGTAAAGCTGTTGAATAATTTTGTGAGCTTAACCACATGTTTAGCCTGAGGAAGAAAAAGTAGTTAATTTTATATCTAAATTTTTATTTTTTTTTATCCAAAGCAAAGGACCCTCCTTTTTCCTGAAGGCAATTTCAAGCTGTTATTCAAGAATGAAAATTGATAATTGTTATAGCTGTACTCAGTTGATCTTAATTTTAGTGGAGCTTCAGGCTAGCAAATATGAAAATATCATCTTGCTGGCTGATAAGCTGGTTAAATGCATTGGTGCAGGATTTTAATGAAGTAGCAATAGTTAATATTTGTTGCTTAGCAAAGAGCAGTTATAATCCTGGCTTTGGAGTACACCCAAATAGGGAGGGAGAAAGAAGTCATTCAGCAGCATCATGAAGTGGTTTTTTTATCTCTGCAGACACACACAAACATTGTTAGACAGTATAAAGTGCTCTCGTAGCAAATTGTTTGCTCTCCCTGCTGCTGAGATGAACCTCCCTGAGCACAAGGATGTTCCAATGCCTGTGCCCAGACCTTGTCCAACTCAAACACTGGATCACAGAGCTTCCCAGTGTGAATAGACTTTTCACCCCACGTCAGTGTAATAATTACAGAAAGGTATGCAGCAGGTGCCTTTCTCTCACCTGTATGAGGGGCAGGAGGCTCTTTGGGAAAGCCCTTGAAGGAGGGTGAGCTGCCCTACAAACAGGACCTTGAACCAATGCAGTCATGAAAAAATGCCCCATCTCTAAAACCAGGGTGGTGACGGCTGCCTGCACACCAGGGTTTTACCAATCACTGTTCACACTGGTTAAAAACAGTGTATTCTTTTCACTGGATGGAGTTATAGAAATGCAGGGTTGTGGTACCAGTTTGGACAGTGAGAGTTCTTTCAGTCCAGGTATTAATTAATTCTTAATTATTAATGTCTTGTCTTTAGAAATATCTTTCTCTTGCTTTCTCCCTTCCATAGTTTCTATGGCCAGAACTGGGATACCTCCACTACTGGGTTTAGATTGATTAAAGGCAGTGTTGATTTCAGCTTTAGGCATCAAAACCACACTTTCCTGCTTTTCATTAATTGTCAAGTCTGATACTTCATTGTGTCCAGTCCTCTGATCTTAAAAGGTACAGTACCACATGGATTTTCCCTAGAAAATATTACTTTAAAATTAATTAGCACTTTTGTCTTTTTTTTCCTCCAAATGATCTTTCAGTACTTCCATCAGAATCACTGCAAAGAGGAGAGACATTTTGCTTCATCACAGGATTAGGAGAATTGGCCAAATGGATGTTGAGGACTTAGAGTTATAGCTCCTAAAATTGAGTCAAGCACACTCAGTACTTTGCAGGAGTATTTAACCATAAACGTTACTTCTGCAGTGCAACTGCCCAGGAGGCAGCACAGCTTTCCAGTGCTGCACTGATTCAGTGATAACTTCTTCTGTTAGAATGGAAATTTTTGCAATGTCACTTGCACTGGGATTTTAGATCAGCTAAAAGTAGGCTGGTTGAAGTCTACAGCCTTCTTCCACTCCACAGACAATTGGGTTTTTTTGGTATATACAGGTTTTTGTGGTTTAATAAGATGGGAGTAAAACATCGGCAGCTGAGACTATTTCAGCAACTTGAATACTGCTGTGATGAAAGAAACCAGGTATTATGGATTCATTCTGGGGCATGAAAATATTTACAAAGTATGAATTTATTAAAGACCTTAAAGTACTTAAAACAGCTGCTGTGCATCTTGCAGCTCTGCATGTAGGTTTTATTTGAATATATATAACACTATTCTAACAAAGATCACAATCAGAGGTGAACCTTGCAGTGCAGCACGGTGTTTTCTAGGATAACAATATTCAAAGAGTAACTGGAGGGATATTAATTTAAAACACATGCAGTCCCCTGTCCCAGCTCAGCCTGCAGGAAGCAAAAGCAGAAAATTAGGGCCATGTCGAGATAAGATGGTGATAACTTCATAGAGAGGCAGAGGTGCCAGTTCAGCAGTGTGTCACACGATGATTGCGACGAGGCATGATTATGCAAGCTCCTGAGAGGAGAAATCCTACCTGTGCAGGTGAGAAGATAAAATAAGGCCCTTAGAGGCAAAGCAATCCAGGCTTCTGTCGATGACTTGGCGATAAAGGAGCCGTCTCAGACGCTGAGAGCAAGAGCTGAGACTTCTCATCACTCAGTCTTCAATCCCATCACTCCATTCCCTGCTCTTCTTTCTTCTGTAACTCAAAGATGCTTTTACTGCCCTCAGTGCTGGTCTCTAACTTGTACAAGCTCGTAATTTAAACTGTGAGTTTCCATTAAAACATTAAGGAAACAGAAGATAAGTGACTTGCCAAAGGCCAAACAAAGCACCTGAGGTGGAGTCAGGCACAGAACCCCGTTCTCCAGGCTTGTTTGTTTAACCACTTTTCCTATTTTCCACCACTTTTCTGTTCCCTGTCAGTCCCTCTATTCTTGTTTGAAGCATAGGGGACTTTATAACCCTGTATTTCTCACAACTGTTTGAAAGCTCAACAACAGGGAAATGCTCCTGATTATTTCTGTTCAAAGATGGGGGCGTTTCTAGACATGTCACATCTGAAAAGTGAATGACTTTTGGCACCTAGTCCTCAGTTTTCTGACATGAGCGACACATGCAAGGAATATCAAATACATGGCTGAAGCCAGACTGTGCCTCTCGAAGCGTACCATGCTTTTTTTTTTATGCTGAAGGCCTAAAAAGGGAATTTTCTCTGCCTATCTAGACAGGGGAGCCCCTTTTAGGTATTATCTGCTATACAAATATTGGCCTACTCCTTAAAGCCGGTTTCATAGAAAGTTGAAGGCAGTCTAAGAAGGAGAACATATCCTTTTATACGTGTTGGATAAGGTAAATGATATCAAATAAAATGAAGGATTAAAGCATGCTTGAGCTTGAAGCAATAGATATAAAAAGGACAGGAATTGTTGTTTACTTACATTTTTCATCTGGGTGTGTGCAATCAGTTTTGCTGAGGATTTATGTATCACATCAGTTAATTTACAGCCTGTGCCAACTCCCACAGCGAGCACCACACCAGCAGCTCTGCCCTGAGCTGCCCAGCAGCCGTGGGCACTTGCCCAGGCCCCTGCCCACCTGATGCCACCTTCTCCTTGCACTTTTCCTCTGGTGAACTCTTCCTTTTTCGCACCATTTCTTCTGATTACTTAAGCATGGATCACCATGGCTTTGTAGTTAAGATCCACCCAGAGATGTTTTCTTTCTTTTTTTTCCTCTTTCCCCCCCTTTTTTGTTTTAAATTGTTGAGGTTTAGGAGCTTTGTCCTCTGGTTGTCACAACGTTTCAAAGCATAATAGTGCCAAGATATCTCCTGGAAATAGTGTGGAAAGAGCTGGGGCTTGCACTTTCAGCAGAGAGTTAAATACACATTGCAGTGATTTATGTGATTTACACATCACATTTTATACTTCACATTGCTAATGAGCACTGTGACTGAGTCAAAATCAGTCTGAGTAATATAGCAACAAAATTAATGGAGGAAAAGAATTCAGAGTGTCTTGAGACAAATCAATATAATTGAACTTCCCATTAAAAAATTAGAAATTGTGCATCAACGTTAAAGCCTTAGGAGAGCAATGGAACAGAGATAGTTACACAGTTGGACATGCATATGTACTTACAACTGTTTAACCACAGCTATGTAAGAATTTCTATAAAGAGTTTAAACAAACAGAAAAGATTTCAGTCTATACACTCAGCTCTGAAGTGAGCTGGCCTGACAATGGAATTGTTCTCCAGCAATCAATCAAAACCTCACAAAGCATTTCATGTTTCTAATGGCCAATAAGTAGGAGTAACTCCAGCAACTCCAATTTCCCTCTGTTTCATCAATGAAACCAGCAGTTGGGTTTGGCTTTTCAAGTGTTTTGTGTGTGGTAGTTGGAAAGTTTAGGTGAGCTGCTGATGTAGCAGGGATTACATTCAGGTTTCCATAGAGAATTCAGACCTCAGTGCTTTGTTCTTCAGAGTCCTTTTGAATTCTTGCAGCAGCTGTGAGGCAGAGGTTGGGCTGGAGGTGGGATTAAGGGTCTGGTTGGGATATGGGCAGGGGTCCAGAGGAACTGGGATGGAGAGTCTGGGAACACTTGGCTGGTCTCAGTCTGGGATTGCTTGCTAGTAGCTAAAGTGTGGCAGTCTGAGTGCACAGAGGCTGATTGGTGTTGATTAAAACTAGAGCTGAGGCTTTCTGAGACATCCCAGTGTGAAAAGAAACATCCAAAAATCATTTCTCCGCCTCATTTCAGCTTTGAGACTTAAGGGTTTGCTTTAGAAATGCTTGCTGAAGTTTTGAAAAACATCAGCAGTTGATCTGCGTCTTGTCCCAGCCTTGCACCATGGCTGCAGCAGTGACCAACAGGCTCAGGAGAGAGTTTCCTTCCAGCTTCAAACGGGGAGAAGGACGGATCTCCTGGCTCCTGCAGGAGGGAAGCAGAGCTGCACTGTGGCCAAACTTGAGGCGTGTTGGGCTCTGCTGTCCCAATAACTGTGTGGGGAGGCTTTGCAGTGCAGGACAGCCAAGCGTGGGTGGAGAGGGGCCACAGGGCTGCTTCTTGATCCATAATTTCTCACTGGAAAGGTGTAACTACCCTTGATCCAGCTGGCTTTGCCTTGAATTGATCTTTCCAGAAAAGCTAACCCAACTAATGGCAGCTGGCAATCGTGTCTAGGCAAACTCCTGGGGTTCATCCAGGGTTTTCTCCATGACTCTTGCACTGCCTCAGTCCTCCTGCCCTGCACTCAGGGCACATGAGGAGGCTGCAGGAAGAGCAGATGCCCCTGGAGCACTCGGTGGTAGGAGCAAGAACATGGAAGCCCAGAAGTCAAGGCTCACTTAGAGCATTTATTTTGCTTTGTTTCACACCCAGTGTTCCTCCTCTTTACCAGATCAAACTTTACCAGGCATTATGCTGAGGGTTGATCCACAGAAAAGTTCTTTCAGGATGAAAAATCTGTTTGCTGGTGAGGAAAGGGTAATGTAGGAACTCTTGTGTACTTTGGTAAAAAAGCACTGCATAAAAGGTGACTCTCTTTATGTTTCCCTGGGTGATTCAGGCTGGCTGGGTGTGGCAGACAGGGAAATTTGATCCACTATCTATTTACATAAACCAAAAACTGTTTGTCTAAGCACCAGGAGACAAGGGCTAAGCTGGATGAAGTGCTGTAAAGAATTCTTTTTGCAGAATGATCCCTATTTGCCATCCAAAGAGGCAGGCAAATGCTTATACAGTAGGACATAAATTTTTGAGGAGTAGTTAAAATCCTTTCTCTAACAGCATGGTCAAGCTTTGTCCTCTAACCCCTTGAGAGCTGTCTGGCTCGAGAATGAATGGTGGACGAGTGCCTCCCAAAATTCTTTCTTGAAGCCGTCAAAAAATAGAGAGAACAAATACACTACAAAGCTAAAAAAAAAAAAAAAAAGTTGCAAAAATAATTTCCATTTTGGACAATGTTTACCAGAGCCACTTCAGAAATTTCATAATCACGTAATTAACCATTCTGCCTGTCAAGTGGGTCTAGTTTCAGCTAATACTAACCATGTAAAGCTCTAATATGCAAATGAACTGGCAGAAAGGAGTTCAGAATTTAACATTAGGTGCTGATTTCACTACTGATAAATTGCTTTGATCCATTGAGTCATGCCTTGTTGTCCTTCCAAATGAATGCAAGCACCTTCTCCTACAAGTGAGTCACCCCTGGAGATGGGGGCCAGCCTGACCTTGCTGCTGTCCATGTAACACTCAAGTGGTTTTAACACCTAGGACATGTTTATCCTCATGGTATTATTTTGAGGTCAAGCATTGCTGTTCTTTCCATTTTACAGCAATCGGGCTGAGGTGTGAACTTTTGAAATGTGTTGAAGCAGCAAAGTCTTGAAATTAGTGGGAGCTGCAACACCCGACAGCTCACGCTCATTTCTGTGGGAGATAGATGATTTCCCCAAGATAACTCAGGAAAACTGGAGCAGACAGCAGAGTTAATCCAGCTCTGTGTTCTGGGCAGCAAATTTTCTTGCTCTGATGGAGTGAAATTTTCTGTTATCCTTTGTTATTCTAAAAATCTAGTAAGAATACATTTATGCTATGGAGTTTGGTTTCTGCATGTGAATTTACTGCATTTGTAGAAGCCAAAGTCCCTGAAACAGGAAAAAGTAAAGCACAGTAGTGTAAACTTTTGATATTCACCTTGCATATGAACACCAGCTCCTCCCTGGCCCTTTCCTGCCTCGCTCTCCTTGGTGTGTGTGGTTCTGGGTGAGTGGAACAGGGCAAAGGATGACGGTTCCTGCAGTAAAGCCAGGGTTATTTTTAGCAAGGGAGGATCCACTTCTGCAAGAGCAGTGAGATGTGCACTTCAGGCCTTCTGCTGTGATTGTGATGATGGATCTTGGGCTACAACCATGAAGCAGTTCATGTCTTGGTTGGTGCTTGCCCTCCAGAGGCAAAGCCAAATCTGAAAGTACAGCTTTCCTGTGAGACACTCCTGCAGCCATTAATGCTTTATGACATTCAAAAGCATAAAGGAAATACTTTAAAGGCACAGACAGTTGACAGAGCAGAGGTCCAGATGCAAGGGCACTGATTTGAAAGGCCTGTGTGTTCAATATAGCTGTACATGTCTTCCCACAGGTGAGTCTGGGAAAGGATATAGCACATTTTCCCCAGGACTGCTCCATGCATTTTCTATTCCTGATCAAGATCTATTCATTGGGCAAGTGCTGTTTAATCAAGCAGCAGGAAAAGGGTGTGTGCTGTCTTCAGAAGTACAAAGAAATCACATTCAAAGACAGTCCCATTCTTAAAAGGCTGGTGTTTAAATTAGACCTGCCCAGACAGGTCTGGCATGTTTAGTGTGACCCCCTTTTACTGTGGATGTTCCGGTTATAACCATCTTATTGCTTCCAGTTAAAATAAAAACACAACCTCCACGGAAAACATGGAGCAAACCAAGCTCCCAACTGTTGCCAGCCCCTGTTTCATGACAAAGCACTGCTACTGGAAAGCAGCTACAAGCAAAAATTTTAGAAAAGTACATAGAAGAGGAAATGCAGTAGAGAAATTAGAAGATAGTGTGCAAATTAACAAGGGCAGCAGGGGAGAAATGTCTTTTGGGTTCATTTCAGTATTTGGGCTTCATGGGTTTTGGTGCTGTTTGGACCTGAATGTATTGAAGGTTCTGTGGCTGCCTTTGTTCCAACAAACCAAGCTGAGTACGTCCTTCTCAGCTGCATTAGCAGGAGGAGCTGCGTGTCATCTTTGATAGTCAGAAGAATGGTGGTGTTGGTTTTTTTCCTCTTCCTGGTCTTTATGCTCTTCCAATGTTACCCATGATGAGAATGAGTCTTAGAGGTCACCAAGGCTTATTTTAGTAATGTTGCCATGATATGCTATAGCTTGATAAAAAAATTATAATGTGCTGTGAGATGTGCGGCTTTTCTGGTGCAAGAGCAGATCACCCTGGCCTCTCCTCGAGTCCATATGTTCAGGTTCTTCCTTGTTAAGTCCCTCAGTGTGTTACAGCCTGCCTCTGTCTTCTTCAGTCTACTGGCAGAGGTGGCAGATGCTCAGCCTAGGTCTGCAGTGAGTCATGTGTGGAGGATGAATGATCCATCTGCAGACTCGATGTGTGTCAGGAGAGACTCCCCAGGAACCACTCCCAGGCAGTGCTGCTCATGGGGATAAGTGCAAGTCCAGCACTGCTTCGTTTCACCAGGTGTTCACTGCTCCCCTTCAGCCCTGAGCTGCTGAAGTGTCTGCAGAGAGGAGAAAGGTGTGGGAAGTGTGGTGAGAACTGGTGGGGTGCCCCTTGAGGCAGCCTTAGGCCTCCCTTTCTCCTTGTTAGGTTGATGAAATCTAGGAAGATGTTATGTACAAAAGCACCTTTTCCCTGCTCACCCAGCACAGGAGTGAAGGTGACTTTGTTTCATGTGAGATGGAGTAGGGTAGAAATAAAGGTATCACCCTTAAACTGTGTTTTCCATCGTGAGTTATCACCCTGGGCCATTTTCCAGGATTCATTACAAATAACTTTATGTCTGGACACAAATAGGCAACAAGATGGGTTGTTGCAGGCAAGAGAAATCATGAATGTTCCAAAATAGCAATCTTACAGGCAGAAAAGAGCAGGTGCTGCTTTATTGATCAAGGAATGGGGGAGGTTTGCCCAGTTGCTGAGGGGAATGAACACTGGTGAGATAAACAGGATGAGAAGGGTTCAACCATCACCCTTTCCTATGGATAAAAAGGAAACAGGATCCTGTGCATGTGAGGTACTGCAGCGTGCAAGTGAAATCCCATATTTATCAAAGAGGATCTGCCATCACATCTAGAGATTTCAGTACAGATCCATTGCAAAGGAGAGGAGCTCAGGGATTTGTCTTCCCTTGCTTACGTGAACTCGGTGTTGAAATCTTCCATGGAGTGTAGGAATTGCTGCCTCATGGTTAGATTTCTCCAGATTGCCCAGCTGCAATGTCTAATCCCCCACCTCATTGTTGGGGAAGATCTTTGTCATCTTTCCTTCATGCCAATTCCTGCCAGCTTTGGGAGGCAGAAAGGAGGTGGGAGGTCTGTGGGATCCCGGAGAGCTGCAGCCCTCTGGAGCTGTGTTGCTTTCAGCAGAAAGGCCCAAAGGAGCCATTTAGAAAGAATTGCTTAGTCTATAGTAATTTGAAGATTTACCACTATAACTCCTTCCTTATAATCCTCTTTAAAAGCTGGATTTGAAGTAGATCAGCTCTAAGACAAGGCAGTTTCTGTGACTATTGTAGCTTTCTTAAAATTGTGTGTGGTACTCTGGTGAACATAAAAATGTAATGTAAAAATCACCCCCTTCTGTCTGACATCCTCAGGTAGCAAAATCTTCTACTGTAGATGTGAATTTACACACAGGACCCTGTTGTGGGCTTTTTTTTTTACTGGATTTGACAAAATTTGATGCACAGTTGTATTTCTTCACCCAAGCTGAGTTCAGTGTAGGGGTCCCATATCATCTCTCAATCAGATCAGTCCTCTGAAGGCTCAGAGATCCAACCTGACTCTTAAGAACTAAGTTACACCCTGGTAAAATTCTTTTTTTCTTTCTTTGGTTTTTTAATTTTAATTTTTTTTTTATTCGTCCATCTTTTACATTTTGTAAAATATGTACAGAGATTGCAGTTTTTCCATACCACAGTTGGAGTGGGGATGTTTGCTAAGCAAGAGTTCTGGGTGCTAAAAATGCTGGGATACTTTCTTGTTTCAACATCTGAGGCACTTGCCTGCCTGTTTCCACTACTGTGTAGCTGTCAGCAGTGCAGTTTATCAGGCTTCCACGGAAAAACTCTTGTCAGAGTGGGAAAAGACCCAATTGTACCTGTGTAGGGAATCTCAGAAATTGCATAAACGCATCCAAATGTTGTCTTGAGACTCTGAGGCATTGCAAAGCATGAAAGAATTACTTAATATCATGGAACAGCTAGCTGATTCTGTTTTGCCTAAAAATGTGTTAGGGATATTTCAGATGCTAGGGCTTGTTCGTTTCTTAGGGAGCTGTAGAACAGATACATTTACAAGTATGAGTAATGGGAAACAGAAAATTTCTGCACAATGCAGACAATCCTTTCATGTTACATCATTCAAAGCAGGGTATTCACATGGGGATATATTCAGGCAAAACTCCACAGCCAGAAGACCAGGCTCCTCTGCTTGGCTGTGCTTTTAATGTAGGAAACTTTTGGTTAAGATTTGTGGGTATCTTTCACACAATGCTTCAAAGAGCTGAAAAGTTGAGGATAATCATTCCCACACATGGATCTACGTGCGCTGCAGTGAGAGCCCTTCTGTGCTTCCTGCACTTCAAACATTATCCCCCATTTGCTCTTGGAGGTCCCCCAGCAGTGTAGACAGTTCAAGAGACACTTCTGAGATTACTGAGCTATCAATCCAGTGAAAAATGGTAATATTTTAAAAATTGAAGAAATAAGTGTAGTACAGAAGCGTGTTAAGAGCTACATTGATTTCCAATGAATAAATTTCTTCATAAGGCAGAAGTCAAAATTGGGTTTTTAGAATACACATTTCAAAGCAAGGGGAATCAATGGGAATAGCCAGCTTTGCTGCCTGTGTTGGAATGACTAATGTGTCAGGAAGAGCAGTTCAGACTTTATATTATGATAAATGTTGTGGTGGAGGTGAAGGGAAGAAAAAACCACAGCTTTCAGGCTTTTTTTTTGTTTGTTTTTTACAATTGTGTGCTGTTTCCAATACGGTGTCTAGTTCTGAAATGTTAATGAGTCTTTGGATTCCACAGTGAGATCCCAAACCCCTCAGAGTCAGGAACTCGAGTTTTCAGAAAACATGTAGCACCATGCGAATATACAAAAACCCGGCAGCATAAATGAATGTGTAAATGTGCATAAGGCTCGTAGTTAGTCATGCAAACACCGAGCTGCAGACCCAGCCTGTGCACAATGTGTAGGTTGAGGCAAACGTGACACAGCCCTGTGCCTATCTCTGCCCTGGCTGCTGGCAGGGTGTCTCTATCCTGACACACAACAATCTTCGCATTCCTGTCCAACCTGAAGCCAGAGTGAATTTAATTAGGAAAACTTGATGCTAAACTGTCCCGCCTCAGCACAGGCCTGCTGAGAGTGAGCTGAGCCAGGCGAGGTGCTGGGCAGAGCACAGAAAGGATATGGGGAATGTGTTTGGGCAAAATCCCATCTTTGTCCTCTTCCCCTTTGAGAATGAAAGGGTGAATGGTGAGACAGGATTTTTGGTGGCTGTTTAGAGACAGGCTGACCCACAAGAGCCTCACAGAGTTCAGGCCAAGCCCGAGCCAGGGCCCCCCACCCTGTGAGTGCTGAGCGAGAAGCCAGCCATGCAACCAGATGCCACTGCTGGCAATGCTGAGGAGAAAAAGCATCCAGACTCTTGGCACTTGACTCTTGCATCTGCCAAGCTTGTCCCCCATAAATGGCCCCGTGTGCCACTCCAGGGAGGGGGCTGTGCTGAGGGGAAGGGGCTAAGGGGAACGAGTTCCATGGGGAATGAGCTCCATGCACTAGGAAGAGGAGTCTGCCTGGTGTGCCCAAAACTGCCCTTGCTCAGTGGGCTCCCTTTCCAACCACTCTAAAGTTCAGGGGTTCCTGGTTTGACACTTCTTTTGGTTGAGTTTTTAAAAGCATAATTGTCTGGAGAAATGAAGCAGTGATATGATTTTGATGTGCTCAGTGCTCTGCTGACACCTGGGCCCCAGCTTGGTGCAGCACTGCAGCCATCTGGGGCAGGCAGTCCTTACTGCCAATACTGCCTGACCCGGCTGCCCAGCCTGGTACAGGGGCTGAGAGCTCTGCCAGTCTGCTTGGCAATCCATTTCTTAGCAAAGAAATTACATTTAGGGGGTTTTTAGAGGTTTTCTTAGGGGGTTTTCTTTTGCACGGCAAGAGAAAAAAGTAATTCAGCTACGCTTTCTCTATGAACTTAATCTGCACACACCTAATCCTGGTTACAGCATTTCCAGTACTGAATTTAGTTTCATAACATTTAGTTATGAACAAACACTCCTTTGCAATGCCATGAGTTACCTGAATTTTGAGCATTTAATACAAACTACCAAGAGGCTGTGTGTTTTATTTTGGGTTTTCTGTGTTGGCCCAAAGCTGTATCACGACGTTGCCTTTGGCCAGGATTGACATCTGCACTGGACGTTTAAAACAAGAGATGCTTGCCCAGGCCTTCAAGGTAAGCTTGGTGAATGGGTGGTACCTACCTGATACTTCCCTTGTACTTCACTCAATGTTTGCTGTATTTGCTTCAGTGTGTTTCACACTCAGGGAACTGCTGCTGTGGTGAGCAGGGGACCTGTGGAGGAGAGGTTGCCAAGTTTTTTGGGGTGGTCACATGCTGGAGGGAAGGGAAGGAGCACTTCTGCAATGAAACCAGGCTGAGATGGGATTGTTCAGCCTGGAGAAGAAAAGGGAGACCTCATAGCACCTTCCAGTACCTAAAGGGGCCACAAGAGAGATAGGGAGGGACTTCTGACAAGGGCGTGTAGTGACAGGACAAGGGGGATTGGCCTTCAGCTGACAGAGGGCAGGGTTAGATGGGATATTGGGAAGAAGTTCTTCCCTGTGGGGTGCTGAGGCCCTGGCACAGGGTGCCCAGAGCAGCTGTGGCTGCCCCTGGATCCCTGGAAGTGCCCAAGGCCAGGTTGGACAGGGCTTGGAGCAGCCTGGGACAGTGGAAGGTGTCCCTGCCCATGGCAGGGGTGGCACTGGATGAGCTTGGAAGTCCCCTCTGACCCAAAACATTCCATGGTTCTATGACCTGCAGTAGTGTGTTTTCAGACTTATAAAGGCACCTCAGGGCACTATGAATTGCTTCCTTTTACCCCTTCTTGGCAAAAGATTTATGATTAAAAATATGTGGAACATAAGTGTGGTTTTACTGAAAACTTATTGGAAGAATCTAATTGAAGAAACGGGATGCCAAAACTTTAACAAAGGCTTTTTTTCTTCCCCATCTGTTTAATCAGGTGTCTTGGTATAGAAGGTGTTTTAACAAAAGCTTCTGCAGATGGTAGGGAAAACATTCAACTGTTTGACTGAAAATCATTTCCTCTCTCAAAGAGGGAGTGCTTTCACAGATCTCATTAGTTCAACTGTTATAACTTCCAGGAGTTGCCACAGGGTACAAAATGCCTGGATTTGGTGGCACAAATTTATAAGCAAGAAAAAAGTCAGTGAAAGAAAAAATAAGTGAATGCTTAGATAGCTTTAATTTTGGCGTATGCATCCGAAGGAATTAAGTGCTTCCTCATTTGTTCTATAAATATGATGTATTCCTTTATTTGCCACACCATATGAACTCCAATATTGCTCTGCCACCTCTGTTGTACGGGCTGGGTGTTAATTGTGGCTGGTATAGCAATGCATGGAGCCAATGCTGATTCACAGGGCCCTGAACTGCTGCCTGCTGAGGGCTCCTCTCATTACCTTGTTATTTTGCTGCAGTGGGATCAGCTCTGTGCTGGTGCTGTGCAAGCAGAAAGATAGTCTGGACGAGTCTGCAGTCTCAGACAGCCTGTGTGCCTTACTTCAAGCTGTAAGGTCTGTCTGATTTTGCTGAGTGAGTCGCAGTTTTGTTTTGCCATATTCAGATGACACCTCCTCCTCTCAGTGAAAACATGCTGCAATAGCCTGGCAGCATAACCAAACAACAAAAGAGTGCTGCTGATGGCTGACAGCTCTGACAGGTGCATTTTAAACTGGAGTCAGTTTTGTCGTTGTGCACAGAAAGGAGCATTGACACTGGAAAAATAAGTAGATTTTTGAAATGTAATTTTGTAACTCTGCCAAATGTGGTTTCATTAAGAGCTCCAAACATTGAGATCCTCTAAGCAGGGTTTTTCAGATGCAGATTTGTTTGTTTTGTGGGGGCACTTAAATATTTCGTTCTTTAGCAGAGTTAGCAGAGAATTTGACGTGGCTGCTGGGGGAAGATTTGCCCGTTCTGGTTTGAGGAGAGCAGGATGACTCTGGGCTTCTTCAGCGCTCCGAGCACGCTTCTGTTCCGGCCCTGTAATTTTTCATCACAAATTGCCTTGACTGGTTCAATGATTTTTGTCATTGTACAGGTCACTAACATTCAGTCATAATCTGAAGCAGAATTCTTGTCTTAGCCTTTTGCAGACTTTGGGTTCATCGTGTTTGTGCTTTGGGAGGAAAACAGGAACCTAAGGCCGTGCTAAAAGCGAACGCCTTAGATGCCAGTTGTTTCATGTTTTTTCCTTTTAACATAATCTCTCCCTCTAAAGGTGACCACATGAGAGAAATTTAGAAATTCTAAATGATTAGGACTTCTGTTTTACCTGTAATCTGTATTCAGCTGTCTGGAAAGATCTGTTTTTTGAGGAAAACTTACAGGAACTTTAGGATCATAAGGTCGCTTGACTTGAGACACAGAGGAACCAATGATTCTTTAAACAAATATGGTAAAACAAATGAAATAAAATAGATTTAGTGTGTTTCTGGTGTAATTCTGAGGTAGTGGGTCAATCTAGGACAAGCACTGACTATGGAAGGGTCTGTCTTGAATTCCTCATGTGCTGAGAAAACATTAAAACATTTGTGGCAGAAAACAGAGGATGTTAGTTTGATAATGGTTTGAAAGATTGGTAATTTGTGTTCTTCTCATAATCAGACATACAAGCCTTAGCATCCATAAACTGGAGTCTTCAAAATACCCTCAAATTTCTAATATTGGTGGCTTTCCATTGAAAGAGTAAATTAACAACATTAGCACCAATATGACAGCTTTGGCTGTCATTTTAGGTGATCATTTCAAGCATGCTTCCTTGGAAGTTACAGCCCTCCCTTTCTGGGTGTGAAATGGTAGAATTTTACATGTATAAAATTAATTAATTTTTTTTACCCCTAAGTGTGAATATCTTCTGAGCATGCAAACTAGTCAGTTAAATTAAGGTAGGGACCATAGCATTTTTGTTTGGAAAATTACATCTAGTTCTTTATAACATTGGCTCCATGTTTAAAGAAGTCTCAGTGTATATTTTTACATGCACAATTCACAGCTGCAGACAGGCCTAACTAGCGTTTGGACTTGACTTTCTTCTTGAAAAAAATCTGACTCTCAAATGCATTCTTTTCTTGTGAGGCTTAGGAATATTGATTTTAATTTTTTTTTTCCTAATGACTTATGTGTCAGACCACCCTTCATTTCTAGTACTGAAATGAAGTGACAGTCTGTGGATGGCTGTGGAATAAGTGATGTCTTGGTCATGGCCCAGCACAGATTTCAGGCGCAGCACTTCTGCCTCCCTTGCCAGCCTCCGAGGCTAAAAGTCTGCCTCTGTCCCAGTATCTCATCTGCTTTCTCACTTGGACTCGAAAAAAAGGTCAGGCTTTGACTTTACAGGTCAGTGCAATGAGTGGCAACAAACTACACTGAGGAGGGGAAAGAAAAAAGCCTTTAAATGTGTGTGTTGGGGTCAAAGGCAGGCAGGACACAAGGTGTGTCCTCTGTTCTTCCAGCACAGGGTGAGCTTCCCTCCCTGCTCCCCACACTGTGAGGTGCTTGGGGGCCTTTTTGTCCCAAATTCTTCAGCACAGCCAGTTCCCAGTGACTTGTCCGACCATCCATTGCCCAAGAGCCTCCATGGAGCAGCAGTGTCTGTGTGACAAGGGGCTGCAGAGAGGGATTTGGGAACAGACAACTGTCTTAACTAATGAAATGTGTTATTTTAAGGCCTAGACATCACTTTCATCATTTGCTTTATGAAAGTTCTGTGTCACTGTTTTATCTTTATTTCCATTTGCTTAAAATTCTCCTACCTGGAGCCCTGAACACATATGTACATGTATATATATTAAATATAAATATATATGTACACACACATACCACGTCAACGTACAAACTCTCATTTCTGTATTTTAAACTCTGCCAAAAAAAGCAGTTTAAAACTGAACACAGACAAATTCTTCATCTGAGCCCAGAAGCAACTGCAGACTCTGTGATTACACCTCTCATTCTGCTCAGTAAAATGAGGCACAGCTTGGTTAAAGACGTGCTGAAGGTCCTAAACAAGTCTGGCAGTGCTGAGAATCCCGTGGAGGTGTTTTGCTTCTCGGTACATTCATGTGACAAACTGTTGGCTGTGGTGCTTTAAGCTGAGGAAGGGCTTTACAAACAGACCAGGAACAGGGAACAAACCCAACATTTTAAAGAGTGCTATGGAAAGATGTATCACCAAAAAATCAGTTTGAGAAAGGATATGGTGTTTCTGATATTTCCCTGGGGAGCAGTTCAGAAACCTTTAGTATTTCCTTCAGAATTTGGTTTATCATCTGATTAACATGGAATTGAACAGAGAAAAAATGTCAGAGAAGTGGGGAGAAAAAGATCAAATGTTGCCTGAGATGTAAGGAAATGTCCAAAATGGTGTAGAGCATTGCCATATTCTTCTAGTTTGAATATTATGCCACCCAAGAATAAAAGGAGAGGGAAGCAGGTGTGAAAAGCACCATGTGATGATTGTCCCATCCTGTTGGGCAACTAATGGAAACTCAGCTGTTTGCTGTTATCCATCCCTGGGATTAGAGAATAAACATGTCTGGGATTTAGCATAAGCAGTGAAGGGCTGGTTCCCATGCTCGGGGATGGGTGTGCAGTCCTTGCTCTGGGTTGTTACTTGGGAGTAGGGAATGGGGTAAATAGTCCCTGTCCTGTCCCTTGGGTACAGCACTGGGAACCACAGCAGGGGGTGGAGGGGACACTCAAAAACCCCAAGTTGCTGCCTAAAATACTACAGCAAACCCCACTAAATATTAGTTCTCTGTAGTTTTTTATCTGCTGGTTGTGCACCTGAGCTCTCAGCACAGTTTCACACTGGGGTGGTGTTCCCAGGAGATCTTTGCAATGTCACCATACAGTGAGGAGAACTGACTTAAGTGGTTTGTCCCCCAAGGAAGCTGCACCTTTCCCTAAATGCTGGCTGTAGGTGTGTTAGAAGGTGCTTTCACAACAAAAGTAAAATAGGATTGTACTGCCTCTTTGGGGTAGAAAACCCCCACAATCCTCTCTTTAGTTAATCCTAGAGCAGAATGAGTCTAGTGGGAAAATGAGTTACTAGAGGATTTCCCCTAAAATATAAGAGGAACTCGAGGAAGGGAAATTCACTTAATGCATCAAGGAAAGTGGGGAAGTGAGGGATACCAGGAGTTGTGTTTGTCATGTTATTATTGAGCCAATTTCAATCTCACCATGGTCAGATACCAGAAACCTGAATTGTCTTCACTTCCGGGGATTTAATTTATATTTTGGTGGAGTTCAAGGAGGACTTGTAGGACAAGCAAAACAGCTCTCTATGAAGCTTATGAAAACTTGTGATGTATTTTGTAACATCCACACACTGGATCCAAATCTCAGATATCCCATCAATTATAAATTTTTGCAATGAAGGCAGCCTGCAGTGGCCTGCTGGTGACTAGCACAGGGGCAAGATGTTCCAGGAATTACTCAGCCATAGATGAAGTCTGGAAAAGGAATTGGATGCATAACCAGGATTTCTTCTTAGTAAAGTGTCTAAATCCTGAAATTTTAAGGAAATCAAAAATCTGCATGAATATAGGCTTGGCAGATAATTTATCCTCCAAAATAAGGGAAGGAGTGGTGAATACAGAAGTGTTTTCTTTTTAAAATTGAAGTTAATGATTTTCATTCCAGAATGGCAGTTTTCTTTGTTAAGTAATTGCTATAATTCAAAGAAATATTTCCTTCTGAGTAAAAAAAGAATGTTTCTGTTTGAATCAATTATAAAGCCTGTGTGTGTACAAATTTTTCTTTCACTAAGCAAAAATTGCAATAATTAGAGAGCTTGTTTAGGAGGCTGTGATTCACATATAACAGAAGGTCTTAAAAGTAGCAATGTTTTGCCTTTTTGAATATGTTTATTCTTGCAACTTAGAATCTGGTAACAGGAGAATAAATACATTTTCTGGAAAAAGAGAAATGTGATCATGAGAAAACAATGGAGATTTCTTTTTTCTTTTCTTGTGTCCATTGGGCAAATATGCAGATTTTCTTGTACCTCTTGTTTGCTTTCTTGCCCCAAATAGCTACAGAATGAGTAAACTGTAGGATTTTTTTTTTCCCTCTTATGCAAATTACATGTGAGCACATAATTACCTGTTACAGTAATTGCTTGGTTCCTACACAGAGGTAGCAACTATATGCAAATAAAGCACACAAATACCTGAATATTTTGGTATTTGTTTCATGTGCATGAAAATATGCGTCACAGTTTCTGTGTAAAGATGATCATCTCATTTCTAGTGAAATGCAAACGAGTTCTGAGCAGCATATCTCAAGATCTAAATTCAATTAGACTCGTGTAATGATCTGTCAAGAGGGTTTTACATGCAAGGTTTTCTAGATATCAAACCCTTTCTATCTTGTATCCAACACTTGAACAAAATAATTGTGAATTAGGAGTATTAAGTACAGTCTGCCTCAGGATCCTGAGATTTCCTCTCAAGGATGCTCCCACAGATCTCACAAAAGAGCAGAGTATTTATCATCCTACCAGTGAGTCTTTCCCCACGTAAGGATATGATCAGGACAGGCTTAAAAATCACCTTTGGCAAAAGTCAGTGCTTGGTTCAGGTTCTCTTGATCTGGGTTATTTCAAGTACTCCGTAATGAAAATGTGCCTTTTGCTGCATTTCTTGAAGTCTTCCTAAATCTTCTCACCTCTTTCACCCCAGACAGTTACAAATGTTCATATATTTTATGGTGTTTGGTCCAGATTAAGTAAGACAGAGACCTCAGCGTGACCGGTGCTGTTGGAAGTGGTGGATGCTTGGGATTGTTCCCTTTTCCCTGAAAATACTGAAGTCTCACCAGGATGGCTCCAGCGTGGAGGGGTTCCACATGGCTGATTCAGTCTAGACTGTTTATCTTTTGAACACCACTAACCACAAATTAGCTGGTCTTCTGTGGTCATTAATTAATAGACTCCATTAGTGAACGGTCAATTACAGGATGATTATTTTTCCCTTCCACCTTGTGTCCTTGGCTCTTTGCATCCATGCTTTCCTTTCATCCACAAAGCAGAGCAGGGGGTGCAGCCAGCCTGGATCCCACATGGGACTGACCCCATTGCTGCTGTGGCCTCACCTGCCTGCACTTTTCTGGCGCTTTTGATGTCATCACTCAGCTCCTACTTCCTAAAATCTTTGTATTTTTGCTTTCAGTGCCTTCGCTCTCACAATTGTTGCATTGCTCACCCTGTATGTGTTTCCTCGTAGATGTCTTCAGCTATCTCTGAAAGTCACCTGCTCTGTGATGAAAAATAGAATGATGACATTGGTTTTATTCTTTCAAATTTTTATTCTTTGAAGGGGCTGGTATTGAACATGCAAACGAAAAGGTAGAAAGAAGTCTTTTGCAAAGATAGTATCTTACATCTTGTGCAAAGATGTAAAAAATCCTTTCATTTAGATGAAAAGATAAACAGATTTTTAGAGGTAGTAAATTCTGTGCTTTCAGCCATTCATTTCAGTATCTGGATAGCTAAATTTGTGGCAAGCTGGCCCAACACGTCCTGGGAATTTATGGGAATGATGCAGAACAGGGGCAATGCAGGTGACGGAGGAGTTTCTCGCAGGCTCCCAGTGCAAACTGGTCCAACTGGGATGCTTCTAAAACACCCTGTTTCTGGGAGGAGCAGTCCCCTAAAGCACCTGTGTTCAGCAGTGCCTTTGAAGAATGCTTTGCAATCTGTGAGCACAATCTCGCTCCTGCTCAAACTGCAGATTAAACTGAGGCCTGAGATTGGTTGTGTGGTGGCAGCCTTTAAAATAAATGATTTATAAACACAAACTGTAGCTAAATTTTGCAGGGAACTGGATCTGCAGACATCAATGGCACGATTAGAAACACCGTGGGGAGTACATGCATAAAAAGCTTCTTTTAATTCTGGGCTTTTCAAGCATTTAATAGCTTGACAGCAACATTTTAATAACAGCCGACTAGGCCCAGTTTTGGCATTCACCGCACACGGAAACAGCTCCTGGAACTTGTCCATGGAACAGTGAATTCCGTTTCTGCAGGCTAGAGCTCATGTGGAGATAGAGCCGAGATAGAGCACTTGGAATTCAGGACACTTTTCCATTGCTGGGTGCTTGGGAACGTTACATGTTCCTGTACCAAAGCCTTGCCACCCCTCAGCAGGGGGCTGTGCTCAATGAAGTTTTCAACACGCATTTTCTTCCTGAGCTGACTTCCCCGAGCAATGCTGAAGAAAGTTGTCGTGCAGCAATGAAGTTTTTTGGTTGTGGAATTTTGTGGCGTGCTCCGAGCCCCCGTCAGTGACAAGGCAGAATGGGGGCCACGTCTGGAGACCCTTTGGAAGGACTCTTGAATACCAGAGCTCCTGTCAGTAGTTACTACCTTGAAAAAAAGAAAAAGGTTTGACCCTTCTGAACCTTTGTTTTAACCTCAAGAAGGGAAAGTGCTTTAAGAAGAAGAAAAAAAAGGCAATTTAAACTCAATTGAGTTTCAAAGGACTTAAAAAATCTTATTTCCTGCTAGTACCATATCTTTGATTCTCTCTTTCATTGCATCTTGTGCAGTGCTTATAGCTCTGAAGGAAAAATGTAAATGCTTATAGTTATTCAAAGTGATGCTGATTGCTACATGAACAGGATGTACCAATAAATACTTTATCTGAGGGAAGTAAAAAATTAAGAATATTTAGACTATTAAAATGGAACTGCTACTTAGGCTCTTGCATGCAAGAACACTTCAGTCTTCCATCAGAGTCTAGATGTAGGCGTAGACCAAAACAATTGTCTGTATGGTGCTTTTCTACTTTAGTTGTTGTTCTTGGTTTCTCTTTGTGGGATGTTGCTTATCTAAAAGAGAAAAGAGGAAGCTGAGTTTAAAATATTTATCTCTATTGAAAGAAATTTCCAGGGTGTTTTTGCTTTTATAAATTCAAAATCTTGGTCAAATTTGATATTTCTATGTCCTTTCCCAAAAGGTCAAAAAAGACTCTGTGTGTTAACAAACACTGCAGTGGGAATGAGATTCACAAGGTGTTTCTCAGGGTTGTGTGTTTTTACATTTCAAGGTGTAAGAGAAATAAACCCCTTTGATTCATCACGTTTGCATCTCACCACAGCAGAAGTTGCTCACCACTCGCCCAAATGTACCCGCTGACCTTGGTAAATGTATGTGTGGGCTTTCGCAGGCAAGCGGCCTAAATATAGAAGCAAATTGCAAATGTTGTTTGACCAAATGGTCTTGCATTGGCTGGGCAATTCTGCGCATGCAGGCTGCAGCAAATGCTGGGAAATTAATTCATTTACCTGTCATTGAGCTGCTGCTGTGGAGCAACGCAGGCGAGCAGAGATGGCCAAACGCGCAGGGCGTCAAGCACTTCAAGTTGGGTCTGATCTATGCCAGGGGACTGAATGCATATTTTAAATTTTGCTCTGTGGAAGTTTCTCCTTCTCTTGGCTGGTTTCCTCCTGTGTCTGAGCCCAGGTCACAGCTCATCTGTCTGCCAGGGCTGTTCTGGCTCGGGGCTGGCGCAGCTGCCATGGGCGCCGCTGCACCCTGGCAGCGAATTCGCAGGGACACAGCGTGGCATCTCCCTACCAGGGGTAGGCATCTCTTCCTCTAAAAAAATCAGGAAGACCAGTTGCAGGTAGAGATCTGCACCACCCCTTTAACCCTCTGGTGCCTCTCTAAGCAAGTAAAACAAATTGTTTGAGGGACATAAAAAATTGTGGTTGTAGTGAATAATTGTGAGAGAAGATGGCAGCGCAGAACGGGGAGGTTCCTTTAATTGGATTATGATGTTCTTGAGCTTAATTTTTAAGGGAGATATTCCCCGACCGTGGGTTTCTCTGTTAATGAAGATGAGAGGACAGGGTCCCTCTGGATTCCTGTGCAAGTCATCAAGCACAGTATTTTTGATATTAAAAAATTTCAAAGCTGCAGTCATTTATGCATATGCTTTTTTTTAAGTACGTGAATGATCCCATTGCCATCAAATATAAGTCTCCTTTGCAGGTACCTGACTGGGTTTAGATTTCCATTAAAAACTGGAAAAATTCAGGTGTCAAAACCTAGGTTTTTCTGACATTATTCTGGCCAAAATTAGCCATACAACACAAAATGTGTTGAGGTCCAAGTGAAGCGACCTAAAACTTCTGAAACTCTGACTTCAAAACTCATGTAAAAAGTGGGGGCACCTTTAATTCAGATGATGTTATTGCTGTATATGCTGACTCCTAATACCAGAAATGATTTCAGGATTATTTATGAATTAATTTCCACTGCTCCATGTGCAGAACATCCATTAATGTTGGTGGCAGCTCCAGGTTGGCATCATTTCCCCTCCTGTGCCAGACTGGGCCCTTGGGGTACAGCTCTTTGCTTGGTTGTCTTCCACTGAGTGGAAGCTGCAGAAAAGCATTCAAAATGTGTAAAACATAAGGACTGCACTTGAAAAAAGATGCTTTTTGTATTTCTAGATAATAAAAAAGCATTGACATCCTCACAAAAACCCTTGCCTTGGCAACAATGTATTTTTAAAATACAGATGGTTTTAAAGATATTTTTCAATCCTTCCATCTGGATTCCTCTCCGGATTAAGTTCCTACACTGATGATTGCAGTGGTTAAATTAGTGATTTAGGTGACTGGGTTTGAGGTATATAAAAGCAGGTTTTAGATGTTTATTACATTTCACTGCTCCTTTTAAGGCAGTAAAGCCCCACATTTCAATGTAAAGATGTTTACTGCAGAAAAACCAGGACCAAAATAAACAGTTAAGATTTGAACAAAACTGATCACTCAACAGCATTTATACGATACATAGACTTTAATCCCTCTTACTGGGGAATCTTCTTTGAGTTCAGTGGCATTGTTTGTTTTAGTTCCCTAAAAAATGCACATGATGGGAAGAGGTATGTTGATAATAATGTGCTGTGAATAGCATGAAGGCATTCTGTGCACAGCGTAACATATCATCCATCATTAAGTTTTTCATCTCCCTCTCTCTTGCTAATGGCAGCAAATCAAATATTTAAATGCACTTGTTAGTCCTACGTGCAACTGTAAGAGTATGCGGAGCAGGAAAGAAACAGATCGGCTAGCACAAAATTAGGCAATAAAGTGCATTTTGAACTGGAGATTTGGTAATGGATACAGAGCAAATGAACTCAGAGAATTAACATTGGAATTTGCACTTTAAATGCTTCCTAATTGGCACCTCTTGGGATCTGTTTTGAACTCACCCAACACGATTTTTTTCTTTTTACTGAAAACAGTCAGTTTGGGCTGACAGCACCTGGGTCATGGTGAATGAGAGATGATGATGTATTTGGCAGCTTTTCTAGTTGAGCACTGACAAGTCTTGTTCTCTAAAGAAAAAAATCAAAACATATCAATCCACATGCTCACTGTACTGAGGAACTTCGTTGTCATATCCTTCAAATTGTTTTAATGTTTCAGCACTGCAGAAGTGAAGGCATAACAGAAGGAGACAACTATATGCAGTTTCACTTTGTTGAAAACAACTACATAAGGAAAGCAGAACATAACTAGCAGAGTCCTGATAAGGTCATGTCAAACAAATTAATAGGAGATGGAAAAGAAAAGCTTAAAAATCATTCTTTTGAGATGATAGTCCTGCTGGATGGAAAACTAGTTGGGCCAGCCCATCCAGTCCTCCTCTTGGCTTCCTGCCTTTTGTATCCCCAGGATTCTGGGCTGTCTGGATGTGAATGTATTGACTAATCCTTTTCTGGAGTGTTTGTGTGTGTGCTGACCCCATCTGCTACCCAGGCCTCATTAGAGCTGTTCACTGACTGCCATCCAAAAGCCACCTCCTGCCCTCTCTCCCAGATGACAGAACGACAAGACAAGGTGACGTCAGCCTGGCTTTAGATTATTTCTGAGTGCAGAACTCCTGCCTTTTCAGAGCGTGCACCACTCCCAGTGGCTCTGCAGCTGGAAACCCTCCTCCCTGTAGGCTGCATTTGGGAGACATCAAACAGCCTGGGGCTGATTTTTGGTGGCAGTTTGTGCATCACCATTGCAGGGTGACCCAAGACCACAGGTAGAAGAGCACGGAATGTGCAGGAGGGAATCTCATCCTTCCTTTGGGAGAAGGGTTGATTCCAGCCTCAGTATGGGGATAAATGCTAAGAATATGTGTAGATTTTCAGGGAAAGGTCCCTTGCGCTCTCCTTGCCCTTTGGTCTGCAAAAACAAAACAGAGAGATGATTTCTAGCCTCACCTGAATGCTACAGACCCAGGCAGTTCCTTTAATTCTAGATTCTGGATGGATCACCATACACGAATTCTGTATTTTTCTCACAACAGAACTTTACAATTTTATTTATGAATGCCTAAATTCTTGGTTACAATGAAGTAAAATACTTCTGAATGTGAATATGTAGTAGGCTTCTTTTACTCTTTCAACAAAAGGGGCCAAATCTGCAAAATGTATTCATTAATATGGCTGAGCTTTATTGAAGGACTTCATTAACTAAAGAATAGGATAAATACATAATATATTCTTTTTTTTACTATTACCACCTTTGTTGGGGAGAAATCGAGAGTCAAGGGGGAAAAAGAGGATAAAGCAGTAAAAGGATATCCTGACAAAAAAGTTGCAGCAGTAATACCTGTGACCTTGAATTTGTTCATTCTGCCTCATTTAATTAAACTGCCCAAGGATTGCTCATTTTCGGAATTTTTTTTTTTTCTGCATTGAAAATAATCGAGTCAATAGGTTTGTGTTTAAATATAGCCTTGTTTGCTTCCCTGTAACCTGTTGCTTAGTTCTACTGACTAAATGTCCCGAGGCACAGTCTTCTCATCCTTTTGTCAGTGGAATCTACTTAATTATTCACCTTAGAGCAAAGATGTTACAATTATAGCCTACCCTTTGTGTAAGTAACCAAGCATCTCTTTGACTGTTATGTTAACTGTTTAAGAATTAAAATATCTGCCTATAAATCTGGCCCCTTTATTCATGTGAATTCATGGGGCCGTGTTACTTAGCTGAGAAGTTTGGGGTTTAATCTGATAACCACGCTTTCATCACATGGATGAATCTAAAATTCCGATTAAAGGAGTGTGGGAAAGCATCAATGCATTTATTTTAGTTGGTTTTTTGGGGTTTTTTTCCAAGGGATTTCTGTGGGCTTGGGATCTGGCGCTCTCTTTTTCTTCTGTAAGGATTTACAATTGTCTCCCTCAACAGTACATGCGAAAGGAGCTGCCACTTCTAACAATTCCCAGTCCTGAAACCTTCCTGTAAATTCCCGTTTCCTAAACCTCTTCCTTCTAGCAAAGAAGGAACCCGGAGTGTATTCCCTGTTGTTTGCAGCAAATGTCTATTAAGATATTTACCATGGTTGATCCCTGTTTGCTCAGGGTGGGAGGGGGCACTGCAGAGACCCTGCTCACACACATCTCTAATCAAGCCCACTTGAGTAAATCAGTGATAAAATTATTGCTGTGTTTCCACTGAAGTTTTGGCAGCGTTTTTGTGTGTGTGAACGCAGGAAAACAAAGTTTTGAGGGTTTTCCTATAAGAGACTCATAAATGTGACAAAACATCCTAAGCTGGAAACTCAAAGCAAGGGGTCTCCAAGCGGCTGAGGATTTTAAATGCCTCATTTTCCGATTTTAATTGGGACAGCCACTTCCCAGGCACTACAAACTCCAGTTTGGGACCTGCAGGAAATGAGGACTCAGCACCTTGGGAGGACTGGTCCCTGATCAAACAGCGCTGCGCTCATTGAAATCATTCTCTGTGCTCATGACATCATGCCATGCTTTTCAATCCCAAGGTTGTTTTTTGTATTTAGTATAAAGGTCATGTTAGGATTAAAAACAATGAGCAGCTCACAGCGTGTCCAGTGACCCTGTGAGAGAAATGGTAACGCATTTCACAGTAAAATCTACGTGTGCTGAGCACAGAGCTGTGGCCAAGAAGTGGAATTTTCTAATTACGTAGTCATTTGGAGAAGGAATGTACTTGTTAGAACCAGGCCAGGTGTGCACTTGTGATGGGAGTTGGGAAGGCTGCGTAATTACACACCTTGCATAATATAAAGTTTACAATAGCCATACAATTGATGCAGCAAGATGTAAATACAGCAAGTTAAAGTGTCTGAAAGGACACCTGTAATCTAGCCTACAGCTAGTACAATTATGTTTGAAACAGTCTTGCATTAAGATTTATTAGTGTGTTAGAGTTGCCACTATTCTAAAACAAAAAAAAAAGGTGAAATACTTCAGAAAATTTCAACAATATCTTTTCAAGGAGAAATGAAAGTTATTTGAGGAATCTTCCTGTAGTTTCCAGAAGAGAGGAGTCACAGTGAAATCACATTTCTTCAAATACTCTTCAATTCCATAATTATGCAGTAGTTTTCAGTAAATTGGTTTTATATTTGTAAAGAACTTGCAATGTGTGTCTGTCCAAAAGATCACCAAAACTTTTGCCACGTTGCAACAAATTAAAAACATCAGGGCAAACTTAAAGAAGGAGAGAGGAGGGGGGGAAAGAAAAATATTTCTACATTAGGTTATGCTGGGATTATGGCAGCTCCCAAAGCACTTCATTTGCAGGGTGTAGAAATTTAAGGTGAAAGAGATCAGCAAGATTTCTTCAGTGTTAGTGAAAAAGGCTTCTTGTGAAGGCACTGTTCCCCACTTAGCACTGCTGGGTGACCCAGGGACACACAGGGACAAAGAGTCAGAGCCTCGCTGGGTGTTTTGCACCATTCCTGTCGCAAGGTGCCCGCTCTCAGCTGAGATGTGATGCCAGAGGGGTCCTGGTATCGCCCCTTGCCTGATGCTCCTGCCCAGTGCAGCCCATTCCCTGCAGCGTCCTGGTCCCATCCTGGTCCCCAGGGCTGCCAGAGCTCCTTAGATGTGCCCTGCACCTGGGACCTGTGTGAGGAGGTGACTGACTCAGAGCCAGCACCGTGTCCCAGTGCCAGGCAGAGCCCAGGGAGGTGCTGGGACAAGCAGAGGGGCTGGGAGTGCCTGGCCATGCCCGCTGTGCCACAGCCCTGCCCGGGCAGCTCAGCCCTGCTCTGGGCCACCCCACACCTAGAAATGACACACCTCGAGTGTGTGTGCAGGTGTGTGATGCATATACGTGAGGGCTCTTTGCATGAGCAAGCAACACCTTGGGAGAGGCTCCCAGGGCAGTGCTGGGATCATTTCTGTGCTCTGTCTTTGTCACCGCAAGCCTTGGGTCTGCACAAGGACCTCCTGTTAAAGCTCTCTTGTTTTACTGTCCCGCCTCCCATCACACCAGATTCACTGTGCTGCTCAGTTTGTTTTAGGATATACAGCCCCTACCTGCCCCCCTTCAGCCATAAAATCGGCTGTGCTAATTATAAAAAAGGGAAAAATGAG
Organism: Corvus hawaiiensis; assembly: GCF_020740725.1. Classification (NCBI taxonomy): domain Eukaryota; kingdom Metazoa; phylum Chordata; class Aves; order Passeriformes; family Corvidae; genus Corvus; species Corvus hawaiiensis. The sequence continues at coordinate 14,029,856 of NC_063229.1, read as the reverse complement.
TCCATTTGTCTGATGGAGGTGGGAGGTTACTGCTCCGTTTTCCTCGTTTATTTGCTGCTGCTTTGTGAATAATAGAACAAGCCTCCAGGACAGGAACTTAGACCAAGCAATGCTCACAGCATTATTTCCTTCCCTGGCTGTTTGAACCACCCACCAGCTTTCCATGCCTTGAGGTAGGAAAAGGAGCATTGTGTTGGTGACTGAAGTTCCTCTCGCTGCCATCACAGGCAGGTACCGGTGACAGCACGAAGGGCTTGCGGAGGGGAAGGTGTGTGCCAGAGGGGTGAAGTAATCCAGATAAAGGCTCTGAGCGTTACAGGCAGTGCTGACAGGTACCAGGTGGTTTGTGGAAAAGAAAAAGGCTGTATCCATGCACAGCACCGTGGGTCTGCAGCGCAGGGCAGAGAGGAGATGGGGCTTAGTGCCAGGTGTCTCCTGCTTGCAGGCACAGAGATCGGAGTGACCTGCATTTATCACCGAGCTGCACCTTCCCCCAGGCACTGGTGAGCGATTTAGCAGCGGCAGTGGGAAGGGAGGTGAGCAGCAGAGCCGGGCAGGGTGTGATGCCCAGGAGGCTCGGGAAACCCAGGTGCCCTGAGAGACCCCGTTAAGGGCATTGCCACGGCTCCAGGAGCTCGGGCTGCCGTGAGCAGGGGATGGGAACTTGGCTGCACTGTTTGATCATGATCCATATCCAGCAAAGCGGAAAAATGACAAACAAAGGGATCTTTTTGCTCATAATTTAGAAGGAAGTGTAAAATCTGGTGTGACAAGTTTAGTAAAATAAAGGCACAGGAAAGAGCCATTCAGAGCTCGCATGCATTCCATAAAGAGGAGCAGCTCATCTTGGCTCTGACCACTGCCTTGTAAATTTAGGAAAATAGCTATTTTGCAAACAAGTAATTCTTTGAATCTTCCTTATTATCACAATAAATTAACTCATCTTTCCTCTCTTTCTATTTGAACACAGTTTTTAAATTGAATGTGACTGACATGTAGGCAAATAACCTTCAAGAAAGAGCAAAGGTTTGTTGGGAAAGGTGAAAGGGGAGAAACATGAGAGAGAAATTAGGACTTTATAGTGGAAATATGGAAACCTGCATGAGAAGGGAGCTGGCAGGAAGGTGCCTTGCAGAGGATTTGTGCAAAGCTTTGTGAACAATCCTTGCTCTTTTGACCTGCCCTAAACAATTCTTCTCATCAATGCTCGTTGTCATTTTGGCTTCGTTTTACAAAAAATGAGGTGGAAAATTTAAAATTAAGAATAAGCACCATGTGACCACCACTGGAGAAAGATTGCCGTGGTAATGTGCAAAATGGCAACGTTCCCCCCACCAGCTGATCCCATGTTAAAATTGTGGCTGATTTTTATGTGAACTTCTTTGCCTGCAAGGAAGTCACCTTCATTGGGTCAGAGCATGGAGAGTAGAGCAAAGACAAATGAATTTTTTGGTTTGGTTTATTTTGGAATACGAGTGAAAAGCTCACAAATACTGCTGTATTTGTGAAGAACATTCCTTACTGTGAGAACTAAAGGGCTTAGTCTGTTAAGTTTTTTAAGAAGGGAGGTGACCTGGTTACATGTGTAAGTGCCTCCAGGGCAAGGTATGCAATATATGTTTCTAATCTAGTGAAGAAAGACATGGGAAGAACCAAAGACTGGAGGAGAAACCCGTTAAGTTCACCTTAGAGGTAAAGCATCAAGTAACAGGGCATTGAGCCCTGAGGGGAAAAAAATTATGAAGTGAAATAACAGTTTCTCATCTCGGTCAAGATGTTATTCCAAAAGAAGAGTTTTATTCAAACAGAGATGATTGGATTTAAAACAGATTACAACAGATAAGGGGAAGATCTTCAAATTCAGGCGTGGCCTGATGGCCCAGTGTGGCTCTCTGTGGCTTTCCTAAGTTGGATATTGTCTTAAATAAATTAGAGACATGTTGGGTTGGAATAGCAGAGCTCTGACTCTCTTCCTTTGCCCACTCTGACTCATACAATCTCTGTAAAGATATCTCTATTTTGAGGGTGGGAAGAGAGTCCTGGGCCTTTAGTTTACCAAACCTGTCACACTGTATTTTACACTCTCCTGTATATTATAAGAAATCTAAATCTTACAGTTGTGGCCGGATTCCAGTCCCTTTACATCATTTAGGTGGATAATTTGTTCCACTGTGTTTTTCTTTCTTCTCAGCTGTACTTTCCCTTTGAAGCCTCCAGCTACTGGATTGGGGAGGTAAATTACAGTCTGTCTTAGACCTGAATTGTGCCTCTTGTTTCAAATTTTGGAACTCACATAATGGATTCAGCCCAGGATTGCTTGCATTCAGAGGATTGAATAACTGGAACCCCTTTTCACAGAAGCTGCTGTGTGAAAATTGTTATGATACTTAAAAATGATCTTTTAGTACTTCCTTTCTCGGGGCTACAGGAGAAACAATGTTTTCTCTGTGTCATTAAGTGCAAAGAAAGAGTACTTGCTCAGTTTTCAACATGTGCACTCCTTGGCTTGATGTTGCTTCTTTGGTGCATGTGCAGGTCCACAAGGGTCATTTTTACTCTCTGTAGTGACAGATAGAGACACCTGTGTGAGAATTTGGCCCTAAATATTCATCACAGAATCACAGATATCTGACTTTATCGGGGAAATATTCTGGTGACAACGTCTCTGGTCATAGCAAGGCTGTGGTGAGATGTTTAAAGGGGATTCCTTTCAGGATTTTTTGGATACTTTTTTGTTTGTTTGTTTTATTATATATATATCCACTCAAATATCACTTACTTTTGAAGCATCTGGAATCTAGGAAAGATTGGTGAAGCTATAATGGAGGGTAAAAAGCAGGTTTGGGAAATAATGGGGACTTTCAGTCCCTGAACTGCCCTGGTTCTTTTAGAAGGAGGTGACTTGTACAGCTCTCCCTCATATCAGCTTTGGGAACTGCAGAATGTCTTTATCATCTGCTCAGTGTGAGCATCTCTTTAATGCTAATTAATACCTGTTTGTGATGGGCACCTGCAATCCAATGGCTGGATTTTGTAACTGCATCTTCGTGTTCTCCATGTGTATTTCTGAGGAGCTGCTCTGGACGGATTTATACCATTAAAGCTTTTTTTTTTATTTTGCACATATTTAGATTCTCTCTGTCCTAAACACAGACGTATTTAGAAGAAATAAAAATGTAAATGAAGAACTGGTTTGTGTTTGCTTAACGAACAGAGCAGGAAGTGGGGATGTGCAAATGCCCAGCAGGCTCAGGGGTTAAACCTCCTCCCTTTAATTTTTACAATGGGTCCTCAACATCCAGTATAAACAAAACTCAGCAAATTATTCCCTGTGCTGTGCTCCATTGTCCAATCACATCCTCCTTTATTCCTTATTATATATATACTGCTTGAAAAGTAATTGAGGCAACTGGGAAAGTGCTGTGTGAGATGCAGAGGAAGCCTTAACCACCAGGAATTAAAATGTTAAGCTGCACAGTACACGAGTCACATAACCAGGAAGTTATTATTTTAATCAATTCTTTAAAGTGTCCCAGACCTGATGGAGACAGTTAATGTAAAAGTTATAGGAGAAGCCTCTCAAAACCATTATTGGGAGTGAAACAAAAATTAATTTGTTGTGTATTTAATCTGTGGTGGAACTTGGTGAGTAGAGTCTTAAATATTGATCATATTATGGTGGTTCCTGCACATGAGACAGGAGATGGGATGAAATGAGTTCTCATTGAAGAATTTATTAATGAAATATTGTCTCAGCTGTAAAGAGCTTGGATTTTGAATTCTGTGTTAAGATTTCAGAAGAAAAATCATTATAGAGGAGAACAAAATACTAAAATCTCTCTGCAGCGTTGGAGTTTATATAACTGTGGTGGAGCTTGAGCTGGGTTAGTGGCAGGTGTGGTAAATAATTCCAAAGGGAGAGGAGGGATAGGTGTTGGATTGGGTCACATTCTCAGTACAAATGTTCTGTTCTATTGCAAACACAGATATCTGGTGTCCCTCAGATCCTCCACGGTCACCCCCATGTGTCTGATTTGAGGGCAAGAAGTTGCTAAATATCAAAATTTTGCACACAGGAAATCCATTTGGGAAGGTGTGATTTAGTCCTGCCACATTCCTGCCACATTCCTGCCACTCCAGCAGCTGAGTTTTACATTGGACTGGACCAGGAAGATGTAAAATTCACCCTGGAGCATCTTAGGGAAGGAGAGAACAGCATAATCCAGCAGTGGCAGGTTGGCCCAGCAGAGCAGATGGCCCAGAGTCGTGCTTCCAGTCTCACCAGTGAGCAAAACCAGGAGCTTCTTGAAGGGAGAGGTTCCTGGGGTGGGGTGGGAAAAATCACAAGAAAAGAAAAAAAAAATTTAAAAATCCCTGCTGTGGATTTGGCAGACAACAAAGAAAACCAAACTGGATGAAGGAAAACTTCTGTCAAAAGAATTTTCTGCACAAAACCATGGTTTGAACCAAACTTTGGGATAGTCCAAATGACTTCCCCCCTGCTTCCTTACAAAATAGTGATGGTCTTGATGAAATTTTATTCGAAGAAATTAAGAGTGAGATTTTAAATTTTAGAGCAGCTTTGTTCTTAAAACACTTATATTAAAAAAGAGTAAAACATTCAACATAATACTGAGACACTCCTTCTCAATTGAAAAAAATACTTTGATTGACTAAATTGAAATTCTGCCCTGAAATATTCTATTTCAAGTTCTGTTGCTGCTGATATTTTGTCTTTATTGTCCTGATCCCAGATTATTACGATTTTGTTTAACTTACATGTTTTACCTTATAAAAAGTTATTTATCAACAAGCTCTATTCAGACACTGATTTAGTCCAGCGGAGTTGAGGCACTACACAGCACCAACATGCACCTAAGGTTGTAGTTGAATTTGCCTTTTTATTTTAACTCTTGCTCAGATTTCTCAACACAGCAGCTTCAAAACATGCATTTCTGAAAGCATCTGCAACGGGATTGAAGCCCAAAAGGAATCAGTTTATCTGGGTTTTGGAAGAGGAATCCTGGGGGCTGCAGTGGGTGCTGTGGCAGAGCTGCATTGTAGCTGCATTTTCTGCAGGTGCTGTAACATAGGACTGAAATTTAATACCCAATCTTATCCACCAGCTGTAAGCAGCTGTATTTAGTTGCACTTTCCATGGGATTTCTTCCTTCCCCCTCCTCCAGCTCAGCATTATTGGTCTCTCACTCCCCCAGCCAGTCACCGTAAGCCCAGGCTTACTCAAGCACGTAACGCGCAGCAGAAATGTCAGACTTGTGCCATCACCTGCAATCAGTCACAGCTCCTTCCAAAGGGGCTGCAGCTACACTGAAACTGGGTTGGAGAGCACATGAGATGCAAACACCTTCTGTGCATTTAATAAAGGATTCTCTGAGCTTGAAAAGCACCTTCAAATCAAGGGTTTTCAACAAGCTCCTCCTTCCTGTGTCTGTTGATTCCTTTGTGTAAAAGGAACATGGGGTTCTTGTCCATTCAACAGCAAAAAGAAACCAAACATCAATACCTCCCCAGGATTTTGAGGCATCTTCTGCTTATTTCTCAAGTTAATGTTTCTGTGATAGGTTGAGGTGTTGTGGTTATCCATGTCAGAGGCCAGATACAACTCTCAAAGCCTTCAGGGAAGGGTGACGGGCATCAAAGTAGGTCTGCAAGGACCTCGTGCAACCCCTGGGCAGCTCGTTGTGCATCCATGCTTTAACAGGAAGCTTGCTTTGTTCCAAGATTTACATTTTGTTTTCTGCAGCAGGCTTTGTTTCTGCTTGAAGAATTCTCCTTGTCCGCGGTTAAAAAGTCTCTTCTTGCTTGCTGCTGGCTGTGCAATGCCCAGTGAATGAGTTTTGATAATTTCTGTTGGGATTAATTAATTAATTGCAAATGTCTTCAGGCTAGATTGTGAGTTTGCATGTCAGGATGCTGTACATAATCAACAAAATCACTCAGGGGCTTGACATTATGGAGGTTACATGGAGATTGTGAGAGGAGCACATTCATTCCACATTAGTCAAAACTTTATGTTATTTATAGAACAGTTCCTCTTTTATGAATTCTCAGAGTCAGAAGCAGAGATTTAAGATGAAATGTTAGGATAATAACAGAAACAGGGAGATAATTCCACTGATTGTTCCTATTTGATGAAGTTGCAAAATTTTTTGATAGGATGAGTTACAATTTTAATAGGAAGTAGGACTGTGGAATAAATAAAGATCCATAATAATATTTCAGGTTAGATGGAACACTGCTCTCCCAAATGAATGAGCACTAATGAAGCATTATATGAACTTCTAGAGACTGGATACACCAGCCAAGTGAAGGGCACAGGATGCATTATAAAGTCAGAGAAAGATCTTTAATTTGGATGTTATCACCACCAACTGACCCATGAGAATAAGCAGTACATGAGGCACAGAAAAAGCATTTCTTAAATGTATAAACCTGAATGTTTTGGCTTCTGTCCTGATCCCAGATTATTGGGTTGTGCTTTTCTTATGTTTTTAATTTAACTGACATTTACTGCCTTATAAAAAGCCTATTCAGAAGCTGCACTGAGTCCAGCAAAGCTGAGGCAAACCCAGCTACACAAAGACTTTATGGTTTATAATGAAACAGGAGGCAGATTTTCTTAGTGTCTTATATCTGTATTTTGAAATCATCAGTTTAAATCCCCTTGGTAATGAAAACACTGATGCTTCTGCTGGATTCACCACTTTCCATGCACCTGGTAAAGGACTCTGATCTTGTTGGTTTGAGGAAGCACTTATGGTTTTGGTCTGTAGTACATGGAGGTTTTTTGAGGTTTTGCCTGTTAATGAGCACGACTCATTGGTGTTAATTCTGCAACAGTTCTGGACCCAGTATGTTCCCAGTCAGTCACCAGTTTTCCCCTGAAGGGTCTGGGAATACCCACCAGGCTGGCTGCCTTTCCCTGGTTTATTTTAAGTGTTCATCAAAGTAGGTTCCGAACTTCCACTTTGAACGCTCAACAATGCAGCCTAAGACTTTGCAGACTTTGTGTTATTTACTTTTCTGGCTGGATATTTTGGTTGCATAACCAGGTGCACATGGAAATCTGGCATGCAGCAGAATGCTCTAAGCATGCATGAAAATGCAGCATCTGCTTGGTGAGGCTGGGCAGAGTTTAAATATTGCCTTTGCTGTCAACATTTAGGGTTTTTAAGGATGTTGCTGTAATAACAGCAAAAGCAAAACTCTGCCTGGTTGAGTTGAAAACTGTGCTCCAAGAGAAGAGTTTTGTCTTGGCCTTTGATAACCAGATTTTGTTAAAAAGGGATGTAAGATAGTAATGTGAAAGTGGGGTTTATTCAGCCTGTGGATGTTCTTTCCTTCCATGCATTTGACTATAGACTTTCCTAAGAATTATGGATTGGTGGGAAAAATGCAACTGTGTGTGGTGTTCACGAGAATTGGCCAGCTGTGCTTGCATTTATTTGATTTATATGTACAATTATCTCTTAAGCATGTGGAAATTAGATGTGTACTACAAGTGTGTTGGAGCGCATATTTCACTAAATCAAAAGAAATTTATGTAAATAGATGCCATAGTAAAATTTGCTGTTAAAATCCAGGGTAGAGACAATATTCCTGGATATTCTCCAGAGATATTAGGGCTCCAGAATGCAGCAGCACAGCTTGATCTCCCTTTTAGCTCTCTAGAACTTGTTTTTCAACAATCAGGGCCTGGACATGCAGAAATGGAAGGAAAGAGCTTGTGATGTAAAAGGGCTGGAGTAGCATAAGGGATTTCCAGGAATGGGAGGATGCTTCCAACCCAAACAGTGCAAAAAGTGACCGTAAATCTGCCCCCAGAAGGCTTGGGTTATACATTGTCTGTGGGATAGACATCCCTGGAGCATTCTTTGAAATAAGTGTCATCCTGATAAACACTGATTCCCAATGGATTTTTGGGATTGTTCTCTACTTCTTTACTGACTTAGAATTTTGGGAGTATAATCTTTTATTCTTCCTGATCTGTCACATTTTCAGCTGGCCCCCAGTACCATGGAAGAGTTGAAAGGTAACCTGCCTCTTCTTGGTCCAGACCTGGATCACAGTCATGGTTGGACCCTTAGTCTTTAATCAATTCCTCTTTGCAAAATCCCGTCTTTCACAGTTTTCCACAGGGTGGATTGGTTTTTGTTGTTTGTTTTGTTTTGCTGTTTTGTTTGTTTTTGGGGGTTTTTTTGTTGGAATTCATCTGGTACAAAGGTTTAAACTACAGAAGTAATTTAAAATATTGTGGCATTTCCTTTCTTAATTAATCCCAACTGTTTTCCTTGGTGGTACAGAAAGTATCAGTATTTGATGAGGACGTTATGCCTTCATCACTGGGGCAGTGGATTCTTCCTGCCGAGTCTGTAAACAGCAGACAAGCCAGAGTTCAGCCTTCATGTTCTGGTTTTCATTAAGCCCAGACTAGAGGAGCACCCAGCTGTGTCTTCCTGTAAGGTCTGTCAGTCTTCCAAAGCTTGTTAACATGCTAATATAAAAGGAAATAGGGCTGACTTCAAGGAATTTACAACTAGTCTTAAACTTCAAAGAGTAGAACTACATCTCTTCAATTCAACAACAACAGCAACAAAAATCCTATAATAAAAGTTCTGTTAGCCACGAGAACAGATCTGCGTGCGTTGAACGCTTCGGCCATCGTACAGGATGCCACATTTTTTGTTGCATGTTGCAACACAAAGCCTCCTGCAGTTGTGAAACTTTGTTCATAGCTGGTAGGTTCGATCAGAGACAAGATAAATTGCTGTCCAGCCCACAATTAGGATATCAGGAATGAAGTTGTCAATCTCTCCTTCCCTGAGCCTGTTTTCCATGTAAATGTTTGCAGTGGGATGGTGGATCGGGTTTGAACAGTAGGCAGCATTCCCAGGTGGCAGGAATTGGAAGAACTCCTATGACTTCAAGGGGAATTTCTCCCATCCTGAACATCTGAGCAGTTGGCCCAGGCTGAGGAAACATCTGCAGTGCTGTCTGGAGGTGTTCAAACAAGGTGGGACACATTCCGTGGATTTTCATGGAAAAAGAGAGCACGGTTGTGTGGAAGCCGGGGGGAGGCACCTCTGCAAACTGGAGAGTGACTCTCTGCTCTCACTCAGGGCTGGCAAGTGGATGTGCAGGAGGGGTTACAGAAGTGGGCAAACAGTGATGCTTCCCCAGTCTCCAATGATTTGAGGATCAGGGACTTCCTGAATCAGGGTCAATATCATTTATATTGAGAAACAGCCCATGATTTCCCCCCCTCATTTCTTACTACAGCTCTTCTTTAGTTAAATGGATGACATGAAAGATCCACTGCAAATGCCTCTTTCCCCCCTTGGAGGGCTCTCTGCTCCTGGTGGAGCCTATAGGAGTTTTCAGGTCTTGCAGGAACGTGGTGGGATAAGCTCCTGCATCCCTGAAGTTCTCAGATGGGAACATTTCATCAGTGGTGAGAGTAAATTGCTGTTTTTATCACCTGTGGATCAGATCTCTGATAAAGGGAAAAACACCTCAGACATTCAATAACATACCATTACTTTGAAGTTTAAAAAAGATTTCCATTAAAATTCTCCTGGAGAAAGCTGAAGGATTTGGATGTATAGAAATAAGGGTTGTTGCACAGGTGAGATAATTATATGTTGAATGGCTTTGGCAGGGACCCTGAGCAATAAATGTGTCAGATGACACATCCTGGAGTCATTTGAGGAGATTTCTTCATGGGGTTATTTTTTTTTATCAAGATTGAAATCTTTGTGTCAAGTAACTATAAGAATTTCTGTGTATTCACTTGACCTCAAAATTGGTTGCTTTGGTCACCCAGAAATATTAAAAGCAACTCAAAGTAGGGATTGAAAAAAAAAAAAGGAAAGTAGCATATTAAACTCAGCTGTTATTCACACTGTTCCTTCTCTGACAGCTTGTTAAAAATGTTGGGAGAATAGGTGCTGCTGTTATACTTTCGTTATTTGGTGCTAATTAGAACAAACTTAAGCAGAATCAAGAACGGTTTCTAAAGGGAGCTGATGGTTTAATGGGAATTAATTGAAAATCCAGCCCCAGTGGTGCAGGAGGCCACAGGGAGCAATGGCACCCGTTTAGATTCACTTACCAATGAGTTTTGTACTCCTTGCAAAGGGAGTTGCGACTACATCCGCACTGGGAAAGCACAGGGAGGAAGAAGATTGTAGGCCTGGATGGCTGGGCTGGAACAGAACCAAGCACTGCTGTGTCCAAGTTCCATTTTCCAGCTTCCTTTTACCTTGGAAAATGCAGAGATGTGGATGGCAACAGGTTGTGTATCAGCCCTGCTGCTGTCTCCAGAAATAGGGTTTGCAAAGCGACAGCAACTTTCCAGGCATCCCATAAACTAAATTTTCCAGTTTTTTCCTTGTGTATTTATACCACTCATGGCTGCAGTTTCCATCCTCAGTTCAGCTGAGAGTTCTCCCATGTGTAGGAATTTCTGTTCTTTCTACTGGCTCGTGTTGGTCTTATCAAGGGTCATTGGAAAATAAAGCTCCTCAAAACACAAATAAAAGAGTTCTTATGTAAAGAAACAAACTGCCCTCTAAAGCCTTTGTTTCTTTGACAGCAAAGCTGGGTGTTTAGGCAGTGATGTGCCATTTTTTTCAATGTTCTTGAAAATCCCATTTTAAGAGGAAAAAAATGATAGGAAAGGTGGCATCAGTCTTGTTAAATTCCTGGGGATGGAGCTAAACATGATATGGTGTGTATCTATTGCCTTCTGCCAAAAGCACCTCAATTTTGTCAGAGAAAAATGGTAGGAGACACTGTGCCATAAGCTGATAAGGTCATATTAAATCAGCTGTCCGTTGAGTCTCACATATTTTATATATAGACATCCCCTGAGGGGGTTGTGTTCAGACCCTGGGACAGCCAGCACATAGGTGATGGCTGACAAGCACGGCAAATCAGCTAGAAGGAAACCACACTTTTTTTTTTTTTTTTGAGGGGGAGAGGGGAAGTGTGCAAATTAAACAAAAAACTCAAGGTGACATCATTTGGAATGATGATTATGTGACATTATGAGCGTTTGTAGCAACAACAGAGAACTTTGCAGTGAAGCCTTTGAGGTGAGGGATCTGTAGCCCAGCTGAGATGCTGGAACATGATAGGAGTTTGGGAACAGCCCCCTGCCCTGCAGGAGTGGTAATGAGCAACAGCCGGAAAATTGGGAATTAATGTTGAAAAGGAAATCAGGTTCCGCAGTAAAGTTATTAAAATTATCATAGAATTTGCTTTGGAAAAAAAATTGTTGCTTAATATAGCCTTAAGAATCTGGCACATTCTCGATGATGTTAATCCATCTGCTGACATTTCATCTTCCTCTTATTGGTTTTGTTTCCAGTTTTTTGATACCTCCAGCATTTTAGATGTTATGTTATTGAAGTCGTGGGTCTTGTAGAAAACAAATTACTCCATAGACTTAATTGCACCCATCTCACTCTTTATCTTGTTGAGGTGAACGTCTTATCTGCATTTCATTGTGGAAAAAAAAAATCTGTGATAGGAAATAAACATACAAAAAGGGAGCGGGAGTTGATCACCTCTTGCTGTTTTCCCAAGAGCAAAATTAACAAGATAAGCTGTTATTACCTGTCAGGTATTACGTGAAGCCCAAATATTCTGGGCCCTGGGTAGACCTGAGGAAACCTTGCACTTCTGTGGCAAACCATAAAAGAAAGAAATCTTATTTGTATTATTTAGAGAGTAAAGTTTGAGATCTTTTTCTCTCTGGGAAACTTCCTTGGCAGAGAAAATTGGTATTAGAAGGAACTTGGTGCATTTATAATGCTGAAATGTGGAGCTAGAGAAGGAATACATTTGAACTGTTCATCGAAAACTCCCGTTTCACTGTTGTGATTTCCAATTTTGACTGAAAGCATCTTGGTTTTCCAGACTGATCCCTTTTCCCTTTCTGTCGCTTCTGTGCTAGAATTCATACAGAGTTTCCAGGTTTATTTTACTGGCGCAATACTTTCAGTATTGTGGTTTTGTGTTTTTTTGATGCTTTTGGGTTGGGTTTTTTGTAGCTGCTGCATTGTTTCAGACAGAATAATTCAAGGAGCCAGCAGATGAATGGAACGTGTTGTACACATTTCTCAAGGTGTTCCAGATCCCTCTTTAAACAAGCATGTACTTGTGTGCAGTCATGCTCATGGAGCTTTGTGGTTGGTGTCTATAAGTTATTCCACTTGATTGTGAATATATGGATTCACTGCTGGAATTAGCGGAGTGTGTGGATCGGGGAAGCAAAGGCAGGAGGGGAATCTGCGGGGAAAACCCAATTGAGTGGCTTACCCGAGACTTCTGAAGTAAGTTCCTTAATTTCTTTGTGTTTTCTCTTTTGCTGCAAGGTTTTTCTTTGTTTGTACGTGTTTAATTAGTATCTCAAAAGCATATGCAAACGAGCTGTCTGGCTAAAGATTTTGGAGCGCACGGGAGTGGATGAAAGCGGTTGAGGAATACAAAGGAGCACCTACAGGGAAAACGTGCTTCTACCTCCTGTCCCTTGGTTGCCAACAAGCCAAACTCAAACCTGGCTCTGCTGAAGCCAAATCTGAAACTTCACTCTTTGTGGCCAGGCTTTCACCTCAGGTTAAAATAGATATTTTGACAGAGGTCCAGCTTTTCAGTTGGTTGTAGAGTGTCCCACAAAGACTGCTGAGCAGCTTGGTGGGATGTGCCCATAGCCTAAATTCTACTGTGGGATGATTCCCAGCACTAGGATGGCCAGGAGGCACTGCTAAATCTGGCCCTTAGGAAAACTGACACTCTGCATGTTCCACGTAGGTTCTCCCACTCCCTTACTGTCAGAAAATGCTGAATTAGAAAGCTGTTAAAGATCCAGCTTTGTTAGGGAAACATACTCAGATAACGGGGAATTCAGGGATTTATTCACCGGATGATAGTGGATGAATGGTGTCTGTTTTCTGTGCATGAATTGTAATTGACTTTATTATGAAGTTCTCAATGTATTCGTTATTTGAGCTGATTTCCTGATTCATTCTTTGTCCGTGGATTTGGCTGCCAGCACCTCATTGTGGGTTTCCCACATTTCAAATTTCAGCTCTTTGTAAGTCACATGGTGTTCTTCTTCTTCCTGGTTGGAAAAGGGGTTGATGCAAATACTAAAAATGAACGTGAATTTAAAATTCACTTTTTAAAACACCTTTAAAGTACATTATTTTTCGGCAAAAAATGTTGTCACAGTGCAACGGTCTCAAAACCTGTTCCTTTTCCTTGTCCTGATCAAGCAACATACCAAAGTCTTGAGTGACATGCAGGTTTTTGCTCTGGTATTTGCACAGATTGATGTGTAGGAGCTCACTTGAAGAATCAAGCTGGAAAACAACTTGAATGCAGTGAGACAGAATATTCACAGGCTTATTTGCAGCTTTCTCTCACTTCTAATAATAAGTGTAAGTGTGGATCACTTGAGCTGTCCCACTCTGTTTCCAGGTCTCTGCAAGTTCTTCGGTGATTTATTTCTCTCTCTCTAGGGCTGCAAGGCTAAATTCACCTTGCACAAGTGCAGAGTTGATATCACATAATCAAGCTGTGACTCAAGACCAAATGCAACCCACACTCCACTTATGTGACCGTCTGGAATTCTGCCTCGTGCCAAGCAGCACGGTTCTGTGGGCTGGTGGTGTGATAGGTGGTCCCAGGACGTTCTCTTTTCCTCAGGTTTCTCTTCTCTTTGCTGTAGACTTATGCACAGCTAGAATTTTTAGGCAGAGAATATAATATAATGCAAAAGTGGAATGGAAGTTGTTCTCTTTGGTGTTTGTACCAGCATCCTGAGACATGAGTTCATCCTAATTTTCCCACTCCTCCTTCATGGGCTGATCAGCTGCTAAGTCCATGTGTTCATGGCTGTAGAGGAAGACCTTAGGATCTGAAACACTTCAGGATAAATTGCTATATTCCCTCAGTCCTTCATTCCTCCTTTTCTGGGTCAGCAATAATGTGGAAGTGGTGTTTGGTGAAGTAGGATGCATAAAGCTTTTCTAGCTCCTGATTTTGGCATAGAAATTGAAATGCAATGGACCCTTAATAGAATTAAAGAGTTGGTAATGTTTTTCTGCTGCATATATGTAACTGGCAGTTGAATTGGATGGAGAGTTGATTTTCAGAGCCATAAAACCAGTAGTTTGAGCATTTCCAACTCCAATCAGTAACAGTGGCGAGTTGCCTGAGGAAGCAAGTTCATCCATCTGTGTCTCACCTTCCTGTTGGGGTTGTGGTACTTTGGGAAACTCTGAGGCAGAGAAGAACAGGTTGAGGCTCTGAGGATGATTGTGATAGTCAGTGATGCTGTGGAGCACCGTGTTAATGCTCTGGGCATTACCCATCCACGTTAATGCTGGGTTCTCCTGCCCCATTAGTGATTAGTGGAATGTCAGCATATCCTGGGAGGCAGGTATTAACCCCATGTGCAGATAGAGTGATGACTAAATACAGAGAAGTTTTGTGTGTGCACTTCACGAGGAGTCAGCCACTGACCGTTTCCATTAACAGGCAAAATTTTTCCATCAAGAGTAAACCAAGCAAGTTTTGATTAGCAAAATCATCAGAGGATGAAAATAATAAAGTAATTTAGAATATATGTTCATGATGGTTTCTTTGACATGTCAGAGCAATCATTGCTGGTTTTTTTTCTTGGTATTCAAAATGTTGGAGAAGAAAGGAAGAGGTAAGGAGACAAAGCCTGTCAGGTTTCACACCCTAAGTGTAGATATTATTATCAATCCCAATTTTAAGAGGTACTTCTCAGTCCTTGTTTCTGAAGGAGGCAGGATTAGAGTCTATCTCCAGTAATCTCTGACCTTGAAACACCCTAATAATATGATTTTTTTATTCCGTATACAGATGCACAGTGTGAGAGTTCAGGGAGATTTAAAATTCCCTCCTGCACAAGCCCTCTCTCTTATGATGAGTCTCAGTTTCAGAGTAGTCCCAGGTGCAGGATCCTCTCTCCTAAGAAGATTTTCTTCTCTTCCTATTGTAACTGGTCTTACTTGTCCTAGCCTAAATATTCAACTGAACTCTTTCTATAAACGAAGGAAAGAATTCCATGACAAAGCTCTCTCAGCACCTTTTTTTTTAATAACAATATGGTTAATTATCTTTAAAATCTGCTGAACAATTAAAGACATTCTCATAAACAGCCCAGGCACTCCTCCAGCCCCCATGCACTAACAGCATCGTGCAGCACCTTATGTGAGCACCACAGCTCCCAGAAATGTGCAGTTTGGCCCAACAGACCAGTTGGTAAAAGTCCTACATCCCTCTTCTTGCTGAAAATGGCTTTCTGAGCAATTTCAGAGTAGATCACTTGCTCAAACAGCTTGTGAAGTGGCTCTCAGAGAGGAGAAAATCTTTACATTAGCCAGATAATGCAAGGACTAATTGAACCAGCCCTGTCCACTTTGCAGATAGAGCAAGTGAGGCAGAAAAGGATTTTTTCTTCAAGCTCCAGCAGTGAGCTGGTGGCACAGGAGGGAGGGAAGGCCAGTGCAGGGGCTGGGAGCCGTGTGCTCCAGCCTCCAGTCTCTCCTGGGTGCTCCAACTGCAACATTTCACTTCAGCCAGGAAGCGCTGGTCCTACAATGCCACATTTTATAATATATATAGAAAGTGTGTATATTTATATATATAACTTAAAAGGTAGGTGGATTTTTTTCCATGTTAAATTTAGAGGCAATTTACATAACTAATTTGTAAGCCAAAGTGTAAATGATGCTCAGCTGAAGTGACCATTTTGACAAGCAAGTGCAAACATTGTCAGAACATTGGCAGATCTGCTTTGGACAAGACTGAGCTTGACAGCTTTTTCTGTGTTCATCTGGATTTTCTGGGGGGGCAGCAAGGGGGGGAGTGTATTTTGTTTTCTTTTAAGAGCTACTTAAGATTATGGCATTATAATGGCCTGGTTTTTTAAATTTTCCATTGAGCGTTTCCATTATTTCCATTTAATATCATTTATGGTATTAAAACAGCTGGCATGGAAACCAGAAAGCTGTGGGGTTTTTTCCTGTGCTTTTTGTGCCCAATACTGTTTAAACAAAACTATCGGGAAACGTGGAATGCTCTCAACCACCTGACATAATAATTCAGCTCTGGTTAAAGATGATGACTTAAAGAAAGCTTGCAAGACCCTTTACACTGGTGTTAGAGAGGGATTACAGGGGTTGGGAGTGGGGAGAGCAACATTTTAAAATCCTAGAAATATGCAAGGTAATTTGGGGGGGGTGGGTTTTGTGAATCTTAGAATACTAAAATTGAGGATTTGAATGGCTTTATATTTTGGAAATTTTAAAAGCCTACAGCTTGACAATAAAGCTCATGGAAACTCATGGGGTTGTTAATTTTTAATTATTTTTCTTAGGCAATAGCTCTGTTTCTTTATTTGCCTCCCTCTCACATGTCACTTAGTTTGGACAAAGTCTCTTCCTGTCTTTAGCTCTCATCCAGCCCAGCTCTCCCAGGACATGGTGGGAATCTCTCCTGCAGCTTTGAAGTGAAATTTGGGCTTTCAAAATGTGGGTCCCAGCACATGTCAGCTTACACTGACATACAAGAAACACCAGAAGAAAACTCTTTTCTGTATGAAAAGAAAATAAATATAGTTTTTAAATAGAATACAAGTTAGTTTGGGACACTTAGTGGCAAGTAGCAAGTTGGGGTTATCCAGGGTTAGAACAACATGATTTTCCCATTCTTGCCTTGCCCAACTAGTGTGATGTCTCTAGGTCTAGTGGCTTTTTAACTCCAAAATATACAAAAGGACAGATTATAATTTTGCCTGTGGACCATTATTTATCACTGCCCTTCTTAATGATCTGCATCTGATTTAATAAAAAGAATATTTAAGAAACCATAAAGAAAGCTAACTCAATTCTCTTTTAATGCAGTGTGTAATTAAATCTTTATTGAGATTTGAGAGCTGTGCAACCACAAAAGAAAAGAAAAAAAAAACAAAAAAAAAAAAAAAAAAAAACAAAAACAAAACAAAACAAAACAAAAAAAAAAAAACCAAAAAAAACAAAACAAAAAATGAGGAATGATCGTGTCTTTATATCCAGACACATATTGGGAAAAATCTGTGCAAGAAAATGTTCTGTGTAAGGTCAGGTAAAAGACTGTGACTATTCCACAAGTCTGTCCTGCAAATATTAGGAGTGCATGTGGCAGGATTATGGAAGTGAACAGTTCCTTTATGGACAGGAGGATTTCTCTGCCATGCACCTAAACACACATGCCTGCAAAATGAGTGCCTGGATATTCCTGGGCTCCTTTAGCCAGCGGGAGAACTAGCAGAGAAAATTACCAGCCCTGAATTCTGGGTAGGTATTTGCAGTGGACACAGCCCGCTCCCAGTTGGATGAGCTTTCCAGCTTATCCCTTAGTGTGGTGCACTTTGGGGATGGCCAAGCTGCGGTTCAGGAGTTCACAAGCGGTTCAGGCTGTGGCTGAGCATGTGAGCAGCCTCATCCCACGGGCTCCAGCAGGAGCTGTGGGAGCCCCAGCTCCGTCTCCCTGCAACTCTCCACCAGAATTCCCACCCTATGGAAATCCCAGCAAGTGCTTCCTGCTCAGAAAGCCCAGATTTCACATTTTACCCCTGTGTTTTGCTGGAATGCACACATGAACATCTCCTACCAATTTACCCATGCTTAAAACGTGTAAAATCTCACCACTGGCTCTGCTGATTTCCACCCAACAATGGGGGTTACTAATCCTCTTCACACTGAATAAGGTGCCCAGAACTGAAAAATCATTAGTTTTGCCACAGAGGTGTTATAGATGATAAATGTTTTGGATAATGGATCTGTGTTTCACAACATAGAGACAAACTTGTGTTTTCAGTAATAATTTTTTACAGTTATGGAGCTTGTAGAATAGAGATCTTCCCTTTTACTGCCCTAAGAGTTCGCTGAGAAATGGGAGAAATCCCCCTCTGCAGAATACAAGTTATCTTGTATTTTTGCTAACATATATAATTACTGATGTGGGTGTTCCCACATCTTAGAATGGAAAAAGTGCTTGCCAAGATTGAAAAACCATAGTAAGCAATATAAATGATTTCTCTCACACACCAGCATTTCTTGCTGAGACAAGTGAACTGGAACTGTGTTTAAAACCATATAATTATACTCCTATATATCATTTATTAAATCAGATTTCCCCCACCCTCTTTTCTTTTAAGTCACTTCTGAAAAAGCTTGTATTCCAAGAGGTCTGAGAGCTGAGGTCGTCCCCTGGAAGAGCACTTTCTTGAAAATGAAACCCAACAAAGATGTAAGCAGCACATGTGGACCCATGTGATGTCTTGTCCCTGTGCCGCCATTGCTCTTTGCTTTGATCTTTGTCATAGCTTTGGTGTCACTGAAATCTCCTTGGCCCAGAGGTGAGGTGTTGCCTGTCTGGCGACTACCCCAGCCATCCATGGAGCTTTTTGGTCATCCAGCCTGGTTTCCTTCATGGCACAGGCCATGTGACTCCACCTCTCCATTCCTCACTCATGCCCAGAACTGCCTGTTCAGGTAATCCAGGGACTGTGCAAAGACGCTTGTGGATTTCCTTATTTCACGCTCATTTCTATGCTGTTTAAAATATAAAGAAGCTGACCCAGTGTTTTCACACCCCTGCAATAGAAGGACTGTTAAATGATTTTTCCAGAGCACACAGATTGTATATGCAAAGGTCCAGTACGCAAATCCTGACTTGTTTATGCCTCAGGTTGTGCATACAAAAAGCTGTTTAACTTGGAGCCAATATATCTCTCTTTCCAGCACCCACACCTCCCTCAACCCACCTCCTCTGAGAGAGCCTGGGGAAAAGACTTTATAGCACACTCCAAAAGGCTGGGGAGCAAGGCTGTGTTGGACAAAGGGACCATCTGAATAGGAATTGGTGCCTTTGCAGTTCTAATCCAAGTAGAGGTTCCAGCTGCTGGCTTATGAGCAGGGTCCTACCTTGGGAAGCTTTGCTTGGTGTGAGGGGATATTGGAACTGTTGCTGTTGAATTTGTGGGGTAGGTGGTGCTACTTAAGTCCTTAGAACTTTCCTCAGTTCATCCTGCAAATTGCTAATTAAGGTGTGGTGGCACCTTCTGGGACTTCCACTCTGTAGCTTGAGAGTTTAAGGACTTCTCAGAACTGTTGTAGTATTCTGAGGCCCTTGCACTGCAGATCACAGAGTCTGGACAGGGGTTTTTCAGGTTTAAATGTTAATTCCCATGAGCAAGAGGCGCAGTTTAGTTTTGTCAGACTCATTTTTCCCTTTGGTTATTCTGTTAGTAACTGTCACAGAGAAAGGAAAGTTGGATATTAAGGGTTTCATATATCAAGGGAAGAAATTCTTTTACCACTCACTGATATGTGCATGTGATGAAGATGCATTGGATTGCAGTCTACATTTCCCATCAATCTTTTCTTTTTCTATTGTTTCTCCTCTTCAATCTATCCTTCCCTCCTATCCTACGGTGGTTGTGTTTTGTTTGGGGTTTTTTTTGCCATTCTTTGCTTTTACTCCTTTTCTGTTCAATCCTTTTGAAGTCTTGTCAAGCAATGCTCCAGTTCTGCTTGAACTCTTTGGTCTTCCAGGATGAGAACAGAGCTCCAGCAGTTGCCACGTGGTGCTGCTGTCTCCAAGATTCCTAAGTTCCAGCTCATGTATTTAAGGAGATGTATTTTTTTTCTTGGGGCTTAATTAATTTATTTAAGGATTCTCCTTTTCCCTTTTTTTTGTACTAGCCAATTTACCGTGTGTTTTTACAAAATATAATATGAAATAGAACAAAACACCATTATTTGAAGGAAGATGCTCAGAAGTATCAGAGTTATTTATGCTGATTGTTTTTTAGTGGCTACTTGAAAGCTGTGGTACTCAGGACTATCCTTGTTAAGGGAATACTAATTCTCATTAATCAAAGGTACAAAGGTATATTACAAAACATAAAGAAAACAAGCCCAGCCATAAGAAAAACAAACATGCACTGGGTGTTCTGATCATGACCTACCATGAGCAGGAATCTGCTGAACTTACAGCAATGTTTGTCATAGGAAAACTTATAACATATTGTCCTTTTAATGCATTTTATGCCTTTTATTATCTTGCAAATCTAATTAGGAAGCCAGTTAGCACCCAGTCTGCAGTGACAGAAGCAGCACCACCTATTCTTGTGGCAGCTTTGGTTTGGCTTTATGGGTGGTCTTTGCTCCTAAAGGCTTATATGAATACCACATATTAGCTGAGCTGGTTCCCCCTTGATGTCTGTGTTGTATTGTACACATGTTGTCACTGTTTGACACTTAAACAATCCAGATTCTTACCCAGCCCATATTTAGTGCCATAATAAACTTCTGAGCATATGTTTTTGAGAGCAACAGTAACATCCATCACCACAACATGACAGATAAATAAGCACTACTGGAGAGTGTCCGCGTCTTCAGAGGGCAGAGCTGGACTGCAAGGTGTGTGCCAAGGGGATGTGGTCATCTGCCTTGTCCTCACTGAGCTTTTTTTTCTTCTCCTTGTTTCAGTAAATCGAAACAGTTACTGAAGAGACCTAAAAAATCCAGGCTGTACATGTGAAAAGCACGTTGTTACAAAACTCTTCTAGGGAAACATTTCCTGTTTGGGGCTTTGGCTTGACACACAGTCGATGTGAGGCATAAAGCATTCCTCTTCCCTCTTCATCTCACTCCCTCTGTCTTCCAGCGAGGAGCTCCGTGGAGGCCTGGTCTGGAGCCCTGGCAGATGTGATGGGGATGTTCGAGCCCTTCCTGCTCCCGTGAGTCTCCTCTGCTTTGTGCAAAATTCCTGTACTTGAGTGGTTTTGTTTCAACAGAGGTGGAGGAGTTTTTGTGGGTTTTGTTTGGTTAGTTTTTGTTGTTGCTGTTGTTTGGGATTTTTTTTAGGTGGATTTTGTAGAAAAGAAGAGGGAATCACACACGAGGAGCTTCAGGATTTGTGTTGTGCCTTGTGCTCTCTGAGGCTGACAAAGACTGATGGCAGCACAACAGGTTGAAAGTGTGGTCATGTCTTGTCTTAGCTGGGCAAACACATTCAAGGAGAGCTTTGTCTGAACAAGGACAGAGAAGTTGAGCCTTGTACAAGGAAATAATTTATGTAAGTTTTAATGAATATTTAATGTGGAATGTTAATTATAAAAAAGAGGGTATATATTTTGATGTCGTGCCTTTAAGTGTCAGATCATGCCGTGTCTCCCTGGCCTGAGGAGGACGATCAGCTTGCTAATTACAGATGTATATCAATCCAGTGAGAGTACCCTCCCATCACACCAGTATCTCTCTAAAGAAACAGGTGTTGCAGATGAAAAAGAGAAAATATCTTTAAAACTGGAATATAGAAGAGCCATGTGCCTTTATTGCTTTCATTGAGTTTTCTATTGATCAATAGTGCTAAACACAAGAAAATATCGTTATAAATAGAATATAAACCAGAAGATTCTTGGTGCCAGTTGTTTGTAATATAAACATAATTATTAAGATTATTTTGTGATATGCAAATATAAAAAGTTCTTTGGGCTGAAGCAGTATTTTTCTGAAGATAAATGGCATTTCTGAGGTAGCCTTTCTGTTCTGTACCTGTACATCATTCCACCCTCTGAGACCGCTGCAAACTGTTCACACCTCCCATGAGGGGCCAATGGGGGGTTCTGCAGGCAAGGGGCAGCGCAGGCAGCTGAGGGTTCTACCACAGTGAAAATGAAAACAATTAGTATTTTTTTTTACTCAGCATGTTCCAGTGCTCAGCAACAACTCGTGCTATGAACTGAAACAGAAACAAACGTGAAGTTACCAGATGCTGTGACAATACTAAAAGGGCTATTTTAAGACTGAATCTTGGAGTCTCATTACAAAATCCAAGTGTGCATCAGCAGTGGGTCCTACTTGTAAAGGGACATTACATCTGACCTTGGTTTGAAATTTACCCGTCCTCATTAGGAAAATGATGCCCAGTACCATTGACCCTTCTGTCTCCCCCAAAGCACAAAGATTTGAAGCTTCATCTAGGCTTGACTCTGCCCCAATTTCATGCTCTGCATGTGTGTACAGTGAGTGAAAGAGCAGGGAACATGCCTGGGAATAAACCACATTAGCTTTCAGAGAGAGATTTTAAAGTTTTAATATTATGCTTGTCTAGTTTGATCTAGTATCTGGTCACTGAATTGTATCATTGCAGGAAACATGAGAACAGCAGCATGACCATGAGGTATATTGTGTTACAGAATGAGGTTACACAGCACCAAAGCACCACCATATTTCAGTAACAAATGCAGCTTCTGGGGAGTTTTGTTATCATTGCATAAGCTTCACTGCTCCCTAGAAGATGACACTGATTCAGACAGAAAACACTAATTCAGTTCTTGCCAGCAGAGCCAATTGTCTCTCTGATTACATTAGACTGACAACTGGTTTTCAATGTCATTGTCAGCCGCAGCTTCTCATACGTGGTGCACTGGAGCATGAACTGGGCTCCCTTTATTTAATTATTTCTGCCCACTTCTGTGTTTGTGAATAAGGCAAATGTGAGTCTCCCATCTCATAGATAGAAAAATGTCAGGTGTTTAGGTTGCAAAACTCAGGCTTCAGCAGTGGAGTCCAGCACCTTTTTAAGGCAGGTCCCGAATGCGTGTGTCACTCTAAAGAATTAATTTGAAACTATCATATCTTTTTTTGTGTTGGTTGCTTAGAAGTAGCCTAAGATTTCTGCATGAAATAATTGTTTCATTAAATAATTTACTGAATATATTAATTTTTTTTCTTAATTAAGTGGTAACTGGAAGACTGCCCGTGAGCTGCCTGTTGCAGGCACTTGCTATTTAAAATTTGCTGTTTGCTGCTGGTGTTTTTGGGCACACTAGCCTTGTGTCCATTCTGGGTGTGGCTGAGTGTGGAGTTCAGAGGGTGTCTGTCCATGCAGGATCTGACTGGGCTCTGTGCTGTCACTGCTGCCCTGAGCTGATGCAGGGGATGGTGGTGAGGGTTGGCAGTGGAGCTGTCACCTGGCAAGCTGGGCACAAATTTGGGCCTCAGCCTGTGCTCATTTGGGCAGCACAAGCAGCACGTGGGACTCCCTGTGAAGCAAACCCCCCTCGGTCCAACCAGCTGTGCTGTTTGACAGGGAGTGATGGCCTTTCCAGTGTCACAACAGCCATGGGCTGACACCAGTTGTGAGCAGACCATGGCCAGCTGAGGTACAGCCTGGCCATGAGCCAGAAAATGTGTTCTCTTTCTCTGCTCTCGTGCCCAGGCTGTGGTTTGTTTGCTTTCTGGAGCACAGGACTCCCCATGGAGCTCTGAGCTCCTTTTATCATGTGTGTGTCCATGATCAGCCTCTTCCCCTCCCTCTGCCTCCCTCCCATGTGTCATTCTGTGGAAGGGAGGTTAGGGAACCATGAGGTTGCTATGGGGGTTCAGCACCATCTGCAGAGCTGTTGCTTTTTTGGTCAAGTTCTTTTCAATACCCTGCTGGTCACTCCTATTCCTCCTCAGCAGAAAAGGACTGAAGTGTGGGCATAGCATTTTTACTTTATAAAAATCTTTTTCTCCACCTTTTCTTGAATAGACTTCAAATTATTTTTTCCTTTTAATGTCTTCATCTCTATGAAGGTCATAAATGCATTTAAAAAAATAGAAAGCTGAAATTTTTCACAAGGTCTTGTTTCTAGAGGTGCTGCGTGTGTAAGAAAGGCAAGAGGTTGGCAATAAAATCAGGAGAGGTATCAGCAATGAAGGATGCTCTGCCAAACAAAATGCTGCTAAAACAGTATTTTTGCATCAGCTTTCTGTATTTTTATTTATAATATCCCAGAATGCCTTAGAGCAGGAGGCTGTCAAGGAGGAAGCTCCACAAGCAGTAGCCGTGTGAAATGAAACCCCATAAAATTGGTGCTGCCAACTTTGTGATTCTCCCATGCCTGCAGAATAAGAGATTTATGCTCTTCCGAAACATGTCCCCTTCTATTTCTGAATTCCCTTCCACTGCTCCTGTTGCCCAAAAGTCAAACAAAGCTAACTTCCGGCAGGTCCCAGAGTGAAAAAATGCAAACACACTGCATTTAAAAGTAGATTTAGCAACTCCAAAGTGGGCGATTTGGTTCCACCCATCAAACCTGAGTTCTCTGATCTGAAGTCAGATGGGTGCTACTCCTAGTGAGATGTGTGCCAAATCTAATTAAGGTTTGCATAATGTGCATCTTGGGTGATTTGATTTATTAGCTTTGTTTGAAGAAAGTAATAATAAAAAAAGAAAATGGCTTTGGTAATAAGCTGTTTGAATTCCCTGTGCAAGTAGGCACAGTCCCTCCTGGATCTCCCTGAAATGCTCTCGAGGTGCACAAGATGCCCATGGACTGATGCAACTCTGGGAGCTGGAGCAAAAACAGTGTCTGGAATGGGGTCCTGCCTGCACTGCTGCCCCAGTTTTTGGCTCAGCACAGGTGTTTAAGTATTCCCCACTAGGGGTAATGATTTCCATTCTCACAACCACCACAAAACACTGGAAGTTGTAAATTATCACCATTTATACCAATGGGACCCAGTGCACAGAGAGATGGCTGTGGCATAGTGCAGCAGAAGTTTGCATTTGCGCCAAATGTTGGGATTCTAAACTGGAAAAATAGTCCCAGACCTTGTGCTGGTGTAGCAGGGGATTCTTTTGATTCCTAGAATAGCCCTGTGTGTCTTTTCTGTTGATTTTTAAATTTAATAGTGTGCAGTGCAGACGTGTCCTGTGGCAGAGATCCTCAAGATCTCAGGTCCTGTTGATTCTGGTGGGCCAAGTTCTGGTGGTCAGCCATGGCATTGTCTCATATCCTGTAGCATTCCTGGAGCTGGGTTCTTACTTGCCATCCCAATACAGGCTGTTTTTCTTGTCTTTGATGCCTTGTGGGTTACAGAGGAGGATTTCCTGCAGGGCTCCTGATAAGCCTGGCTCTTCTCCTGCTAATGATAAGATATCCTTTTTCTCCTCCATCCCTCAGAGCACTGACTCATAGATCCATTGCAGCACAACCCACGGTGAATCTCTATTTGTAACCATCCCAGCACTGGTGTTCATCACACAGCATGGAAAGATTTGGAAAAGTGGCACACTGAAGATTCTAGATGCTGCCTTAGTGACGGCAATAATGCCCTGGGATCAGTGGGAAAGGCAATTCCCCAGGGATCAGGCCTGCAGTGATATTTTGGGGTATAGCTGCTTGTGATCTGAATGTGAATAAGGGACAATAATCTGGCACCTGAATATCAGGGCATCTTTTCTCAGTCACATTCCTGAGCTGCAGCAGGCACAAAACATGACCAAGGATTGGGCATCTGCAACTTCTCTTTCCAGGGAAAAGGTCTGGAACTTGTACTTTGCTTTTGCAATGAGAACAGAGCCTTGAGAACCAGCAGTTTTGCTGCTGTGTTATGCTGGGGTTGAATAAGGACTTGAAGACATCCTATTGTGGGAATGGTCCTATTGGAACATGAAGGGGAGTGTGTGTTTATCTTCCCTCTTTTTGGGATGACCTCTCCTAAAAACATCTTTCAAGGGTTATTGCTGTTTGCAGCTTGGAAAGTGGGAATTAGGTGCAGGATCAGATTTATTCTTAGTTGATGAAACATTCCTTTTTTTCCTTGATTTATGTTAAGCACATTTGAAAAATTTGGAGAATATCCATAGAGTAAAATGATTCCATGCAAATAATTTTTGCAGTTTAATTCTTTCTGTAAAAAAATTAGACGTGGTTATTTGGAAAAGTCAAGCTTTGAGAAGTTTTACTAGCTTTAATGAGAATAACCTCTTTTATTATGATTGCTGAAAAAGAAATAAATAATTTTATTTACCCTGCAATAAAAAAAGGATGAAGGAAAATACATGGACTAGAACCAGTTTTATGTGAGCTAGATTTATCCAAAATTTGAGTTACCCCAAAATGCTCCCTGAGATTTTAATCATGATACCTGATTTGTTTTAACTTTTTATTTTCTGATCAAACACACAGAAACATTCACTTTAAATACTAATATCAGCAAATATCAGTAAATGTCACCAAAAACATTGGATACATATATTTTCTTGCCTGAAAAGGATTCATAGCATTTCACTACAGCCAGGCAGCAGAAACAAGCTATGCAGCCTCTTGTGTGTGATCAACATGGTTTGAATTTTGAATATGAAAATATTTAAAATTTACTTACAGACCTTGAATATCTCCTGTAATTTATCTGACAATTAATTTCAAATGCCACATCAGTGGCAGAGGGGATTTAATACGTTTTATCAGTAATTTTTTTGATCAGAGACAGATGTAAAACGGTTTATTATGAAAAATTCCCATTTCCATGCAGTTAGATATGAAATGAAAAAGGTGTTTTGTGTTTCCCACGGTATCAATGGTTTATGACAGGGACAATTTACCCTCTCCAGCTGTGCAATGACCCTGGCATTGGGGACAAATCAATGAGGCGGTTTTGGGGAAGGTTTTCTGTGGTTGTGATGAACAGAAGGGTCTCACCCTACCTGTCTTTGCAGCTATGGACCCTCCTTTGTCCTCAGAAAACACAGCAGCAAGGTGACAGCTCCCCATCTTGATTTAACCCCAGCACAGAGACCGAGATGTTCAACGGCACCTGAGAGCACGAGTGCTCTGCTCCCATTTAATTCTAATGAGTTTTGAATGCTTGACTCCTTCGGGCTCCTCTGAAAACCTCAGCTTTGGTTCCTGTGCCTGCTCAGGGCCTGGACTGACCCGGTTTAACCCAAAGGGCAAAAGCTCTTTGGTGCGAGTCGGGCGCGCTCTTCCAAAAAGCCGCCTGCATGGCTGGAAACGGCAGCGCCGTGTGTGCACAGAGGGGCCTGTAGAGGGGCTGGGGGAAGAAGAGTTTATTTTTAAACTGGTTTGACTGACTTGCAGGCACAATGCAGCTCAGCATCCGCCTCTGCTGACTCTGCACACTGCGCCGGGCTCCGGCTCTCAGTGACTCAGAGGCAGCAAGAGCGCGATTACGGCTCCTGGCTCCAGCGTTGAGTCTGTTGGGAGGAGCAGAGTAATTCATTAATTTATTTGGGACACTGGATGGTTTCCTCGCTGTCTGCAACAACAGGGTGTGAGCAGCCCCAGCTCCAGCTGCTGGCGGACGGGTTTTGCAAAAGCCAAAGTTCCTCCCCAGCACCCACCAGCCAGAGCGGCCGAGCCGGGATGAGTCTCCCATGTCAACCTGGAGGGGTCGGGGGGCTCCTAATTAAATTCTTATAGTCCTCATGTGTTCAGTAATTAGAGATTCGGTTTTTTCAAAGCCTGCTAGGGGGATTTTCCGTAGTGCTAAGTCTTTTCATTTTCACTGGAAACGATAGAGCTGAAGTGTCAGAGCCGTTTGGCTGGGCAGGGATTTGCTTGAGAGAAAAGGAAACCAGGTGGGAATGTCATCCTTAGGGGGTTTGGCAGCCCGCTACTGAGCTGGTGAAAGTTGGTGTGGCCAGTGAATGTGTCCTTGAGATTACCTATTAACTGATGAGTCAAATAACCCCAGAAAGTTGCAGGCTTACGTTCCTCCTTCAGGTGCAAACTGGGAGCTGTTCCATTAATGGACACGCTTTGGGATTATTGCAGAGTGGTGCAGGTGGCACAAGAAAAGCTTACTGTGATTTCTTTTTCACTGTGTAATAAAATACTAAAATAATGTAAACATTCCCTCTCTGGTAATTGCGTTTCAGACAGATGATTCTCCATCCTGAAGATTGTTTAATCTTTGCACTTGAACTGCCAGGGAGCTGCATGGCTGTGAATGCAATGCCCCAGGGACAAAGGCCACCCTACAATTTTGTAAATGCAACTAAATTTCTTTATTTTGTGAGATGCAATTCCATAAATAGAAATCTATCAACGTGTGCATTATTTAAAAGTAGAGAGTGCCTATCCTGACTGGAAATTTTGTGTACTTCCATAATATAAATATTTATTAATTATAACAGTAATAACATACTAGTCTTCTGTTTGTTTTCTTAATGTTTGCACTAATAAAAAGCTGTAAAATCCACATTCCTGTGCACTGTAAGGACTAAAGGTGAAATGTGCATTCCAAACATTATATTTCTTAGTTACCAAGCATGGAGTACTAGGAGTAACAAGCTCGAGTGTTAGGGGACATTATTTCCCTGGACATTTAAGGGGTTCATTTTGCCATTAGTCTTAATCTCTGCAGAATGTGGTAAAGAAGGTCGATTTTGGCAGTTTAATGTTTCCAAAGAAAAACACTTTGTAAAAAGACACATTTTGAAACCCTTTTATTTACCAAAGACAATCTTTTCAGGCACAGTCCATCTTGATGTGGTTGATGTGTGCCCATCACAGCACAGCCTCTTTCCCAATCACTCAGAAGTCCCAGAACAGCAGTTGGGGTCTCGTGGTGGTATTTTTGGATACGGTTGTGGACAGAGCAGTGCAGTGCCGTGCTACAGCAGGAAAACCAGCCAACAGAAAACGCAGATACAAAGATGCATCTTGGCTCCAAAGTCCATTTTTTAAGCTTGATTTCAAAAGGTACTGAAGGGAAAATCACTGCAGGGCTTTGTATTTTAAATATCAAGTTGGATTTTTAAAAAGCATCTAAGTAGCTTCTGAACATAATTTCACTTGCTTCTAAATGAGATTTGTTCTGAGAAATTTTAGGAGACTTTTCAAATCTACTTTAGGAGGTTAAAATAGCTTATTTTCATATCTTAAGGAGTAAGACATTAAATGTTAAGTAGCTAGCATGAAGGATCAATGATAATTGCTCCTCTTAAGTGGATGATTTTTAGCATTTAAGCAAAGCATTGGATTCTGTTATCCCGTTGTTCCATGAACCTACTTGAGGAACAAGCTCTTACTAAAG
This sequence comes from Corvus hawaiiensis, assembly GCF_020740725.1. Taxonomy (NCBI): domain Eukaryota; kingdom Metazoa; phylum Chordata; class Aves; order Passeriformes; family Corvidae; genus Corvus; species Corvus hawaiiensis. Next base: position 14,000,910 of record NC_063229.1, on the reverse strand, counting down.
GCAGGTTCAAAACCCAGGGTTAATTCAGCTGGAATGGAGCCTGTCAGAGGCATTTGCTCTTCTGTGGGTGGCTGAAGCACCGGGTCTTTGTAGGTTTGGAACTGTATTAAGCTGATTTTTTGGGTCTAAAAAATGGCAAAAACATAAACACAACCTGGCATCTCCTCCTGGCTTGGCTTGCACAAGACTTACGTAATTGTACTTTTTTTGCTCGGAGGAGCTATTTTGAAGTGATAATGGTTTTCTTAAGGAGATGCTGTGAAGATAAGCATCAAGTGCTTATTTCCATAAAAACATCCATTCTCAACCTTGAGATGAGCACCACCTTCATTTATTAAAACCGAGAATTTCTTAATAATATGATTGACTAATGAGCTGTAGGACCCTGCAAAGGGGAGGGGGCACCTACTCCCTGACTACTCTGTGATTACAGTCTGGGATGAGGGGTTTGATCTTGCAGTCATGCAGAGGGAAATGGTGTGTGTGTAATGAGGTGGAGCAGAAACAAGGATGATTTAAGTTAGCAGTAGCATGGCATTTTGTCTTTTTTTTGAACTATTAACTGGAATTTAACATCTCTAATCATAGACCCCAAACGTGTACATGGATATATGACTGGGGCAGTGCAAGAGTGTGGGTCTCCAATGATATTTTCCAGTGATTCTTTAAATAACAGAGGCCTATGGATATAGATTAATTTATATTTTTTACACCTTAATCATGACTCTTGTTCATATCTCAGAAAACCAGCATATTTCAGAGGTGAGAAAGGGCCAGTGACTCCCTTCACCCTTCTCATCCCATAACTTCTCTGTCCTTTAAAAAATAGTTATATTAGACAATTTTAGCTCTTCCCTGAAGTCTAGGTGACACAATCTGTCCTTGGAAATTTAGTCTTGCAAGTGAGATATCCATGCGTCTGACAATTAATTAATCACAATTCCACTTCCTAAAGCAAAATTCTGACTACTAACACATTGAAACAATTTCTGTGTTGTTGTCTTCAAATAGCTACATCCTACTATTCATGATTGTTAAGGAGAAGGTCAAAACCCCACTGGGAAAGCCATAAAAATCTCCCACACTTTTGAATGAGTTTTCCTCTGGACTGGTGATTTTCATCTTGTTCCAATGGGCTGAGTGAATTGCTTTATTAGATATTTAAGCTTTCTCTTTATGGGCTTGGTTTTTGAAAGGGACTGATCCAAGTCCCTGCTCTGCTTCACGTCTGGAGACCACAAGCTGAAGGTCACTGCTTGGGATAGCACATCCCTAATTTTTTCACGCTGTATTTTCACCAGTCGTGGATTCCAGGGGTTTGGAAACCTGGTGAACTTCAGTGCCTTCATTGGGGAGATCCAAACCAGCTCACAGATTTTTGGCACTTCGGGTAGGGGGAAGCACCATATTTCACTTTTCTTTCAGAGCAAGAGAAACATTTTCATTTCCAAAGATCAGTATCTGGGAAACTGTCTTCCAAAAATCCCTGTTCAGGACTGCAGCCACCTGAAAGTTTTACTCCACTTAATGTAAAGCCACAGTTGAGCAAAAACTAAAGAAATCATGACAATTTTTCCCTAACTTGAATTTTAAATGAGACTAAAGTTGCTTTTGCTTTTTATTCTAATTAATTGCAGGGTCTTTGACCATACATTGACTTGTATTAATTGGTGGGTTTGTTTCTCCTGGACAATTTTAAATCTAGAAAAACAATCCAGATAAAAAGTATTTTTAAAAAAATCTAAAATATTTTCAGCAATTCAAAACTTATGGAAAAGCTAAAAGAAGTGTTTGGCTTGGCCTAAAGTAAAACAGTTTCTTTATTTTTGAACACTTAACACTTATTTCTATGACACTGAGGGAAATACGAGAATAAATGACTGCTTAGAAAAGCAATCAATTAGTTTAGCAAATGCTGAAATGAGACATATTCTGGCTTTCAGGGAAGCTTTTCTGTTTGTTTTGGTCTCTGAAAGGAATGCTTGGCTGAAACTGGCACAAAGACACAGGAGGATCCAGGGCTGCTGAATTTGCAGTTTTAGTCTGAGTGCCAGGCACTGTTTTCCAGCTCATGGAGAGCTCTGTAAGGTTTTCATGGATGTTCGTGCAAACCCTTTATCGCTTCAGTTTTGCCTGTCCCCCCAGATAGAATCCTTTCACTCCCTTACCAAACCAACAGCATTTACACATCAAAACAATAATTCATTTTCAGATTCAGCCCTTCATTAAAAAGATAAGTAGGGCTTAATTGGCATCCAGTGCCTGTGTAGCTCCTCTGTGCTAGAGTGGAGTTAAGTGGGGTTTCTCAGACAAGGGCCTTGGGCGAGCCCTCTGTCTGGGATGAATTTCTCCCCAATTAAACTCATTTGTTTTCACATTCACATAATGGCACCTGAGATATGGAATGTCTCAACCACTTCCTTCAGCTTTTTTCTGAGGGTGGGGAATTGTTTAAATCGGAGCTTCAAACTTATTATGGTAGAATATACCGTGCAAATAAATGTCCAATGTGCTGGAGGATTATCTGATTAAAGAGGTTAAATTATCCTCTTATTACTTTAATAGTTTATCTTTTCTGAGGTTCAGGTAGAATGATGTTTTATTGAAGGTACGCCAAGGGGTGGAGTTTTGCCTCCGATTATGTTTTGGATAGAAGTTGAGTTTGAAGAGGGATCAGGGATGCCAGATCTTACGACCTGTTCATGCCAGAGTGGAGTTAGGGTGATATGAATTAGGGAAGAAATACCTTCTCAAAGATTATGAGAAATACTTCTTCTGCAGAGAGCTCTGCTGCAGCTGGCTTGGAAGTGGTCGTGCTCAGAGGAAGAAACCCAGAAAGTTTAGAACAGAATTCAGAGGGGTTTCACTGAGCAGAAGCTTCCTACTAAGCTATCTCATAGCACTACCTAGAATCAAGCAAATCACAGCTCCCTCATCTCCTCTGACATTTTTAACCTTTATCTTTTCTGTATTTCGAATTCCTGCCATTAAAACTAAAGTGAGGAAAATCAGGCTGATCTACAGAGAATTCTCTCACTCTGATCTGTGGCCACACAGGGCCGCACCTTTAAAGGCCCTTGAATTCCTAATGTCCACAGGCATTATTGTCCCATTAAAAAGCACAGTATTTTTGGAAACCCCAGGGAGAGATTGGTGTAGAAATCAAATTTGTTTTCAAGCTCTTTATTCTGCACTTACCTTTGAGCAGCTGCCTCCTTGCTGAGAAAGACGGCATCCCCTGTTAAAACCCAAGAACACCAGATCCTGGCTTTGCCTCTGTTATCTCTCTGTGAAAGTCTGAGATTAGGCACAAAGTTCAATTTTGGGGCTCACCGGCCCTGTGGGAATGTGCACCAGCACCTGAGTACAGGCTAAAGGAGTCTGGAGCACACCAGAGGTTGGGGAGGAACTTCAACCTGCTTTATCCCTTCACAAGGGTCCAAAAACGTGGCTCCCATGGGCAGGGGTGGGATGGCAGCTCCTGCTGCTCTGCTGGAAGTTGCACAGGCATCAAGGATGCCAGGAACATCACCGCAGCCCCTCTCAACTGCTCAGTTTTCTTTCACCACAAAACCAAGGAGGATAATTCTGAGTCGTGTTTGTATTGTGTTTCAAGACTTCTGGCTGGAAAAAAAATATAGAAGGATTTGTATTATTCTCCTCATGAAATACTGTGATGGGACTCATGATCCTCCTTGCCCTCTTCTGTTGAAATCCTGCATCAGGAGGCACAATACAAACCTCTGTCCTGATGGAATGCGAGAAATAACTGAATATCCTCAAATGCTGTGTCAAAAAGTTAATCTTTCTTCCAGTTTGGCATTCCTCTGGATGTTAATAGCCACAAGAATTAGTGATGGAAAGATCTAATGTTGCAAGAGCAGTAACACGGGAAGCTGTGGAAAATCATCTGTCTCCATCGGTAACGAGGAGCAGAGAGGACACAATGCAGCAGCCAACACTGAGCTGCAGTTTGGCCACCAGGGCAAATGCACAGCAGTGATTTCTGCACACCTCAGAGGTGTCCTGGTTGCACAGGAACAATGTGTTTAAAACCATGGTGCTGGACTCGTATGGTCTAAATCTGTGCTCCAGCAAAGTGAATCAGGCGGGGTGTCCTTGCTGTGGTGTTGCTCCCACGGTGGCTGCAACTTTGTGTATCGCAACAAACTGCACCTTAATAAAAAAAATTTAAAAGAGCAACCGTGCAGGCAAGAAGAAGCATCTGCATTTGCTTTACTGGATCTTTTTGTCAGGCATTGTGATCAGGCTGACAGTTAGCCCTGAGGAAAGTTATAAATTCTGCGCTGAATTGCGGTACAATCTTTCACCATGGCATTTCTGCCCTCTGGCCACGCTCTGGTTATCCATAATTGTGGCAGATAATGGTTTTTTATGGCTGGAAACATTCTTTGCAGGCACAGGGACAATAACCAGGGCTGAAAATGTAATTAAAGTGAATGGATGAACTTTCTTAAAGAAACAGTGTAGATTATTACTGGAGCTTAACACCTACAAAGCCCGAGGCAAAATGGCAGCATCTGAAAAAACTTGTATAAATTTTAAATGTAGGGCAAGCTTGAAGGTGGATATTAGATTACAGAAGGAAAACTGAGACATTTGATGTAACAGATAACTAAGGGCTTAGATCATCTCCAGAAATATAAACTAATGTAACTTATCTTTCTCTGTCAGTTGGAATATGTTGTTTGTGATCAGTGGCACCTCGTTTTCATGAATCTGTGGAGAAGTTTGATCCAGATTTTGTCCACTCATGCAAAAAGCATCTTCCTTAAATAATTAGAGTAAGAAAAAGATGGGATGTCTTCTCTGCAGTACCTGTTTCTTATCATGGAATGAAACAGATTTAATCTTTTTCCATGTAGCACCGTTAAAGTTCTGGCAATCAGATTTTATTGAAGAGTTCCATAAAGGCACAAATGAATAGAAAACACCAGAGTTCTATTTATTGCAGCACTTCTTCTGCAATATTATCTGTTTCTGGTTTAATCTCCTCTTGGGGCAGTGTTAGTTACCTGCAGGCAGTTCCTTGCCCAGAGGGAGATGCTTCCAAACTTCTGAAAAACATCATTCTCCTGTATCTGCTGAAAACCAGAATGAGACAACACATTAATTATTATGAACTGTCATAATACTTCTGTTAGTATCAGCGTAACCTTTCATGAGCTGATAATGGGCAGTCTAAATGTTAGACTTGGCTCTTATGCCTCCTCTCCTCTTGCATCGGGGCTGGATTTGGAGAACCTTCACTGGTTTGGGGCCAGCAAGGCACTTTTAGAGCTACATGGCCCGGCAAGATGACATTTCTGAGCTGCTCTCAGTTTGCATGAAGGAGAACTGGTTGTAAAATTTAGAAGCCACTCGATTTTTTTTTTTCCCTGTTCTATTTTTAGCACACAGCTTTATTCCCACAGAAAGGTTCCCGCAGCCACACCGGGACGGCAGCAGGAGCAGGCAGCCTGTCGTGGCACAGGTGGAACAGCTGACTGACTTCCCCCCTGACTGCAAATTAAAGCAACTTTCTGTGTGGGATAAAATGAGAACTGGCAAAGCTGCTTTTCTGGGTTTTAAATAACCTTTACAGTTAAGGATAAATTATGCTAATCTGGAGCCACAAGCAGTGCAGGCAGCTGGCTTTTGCTAACCTTGTACCTGGTGAGAGAGCTTGGGCTTGGAGTTATGGCTTATGTGATCAAGACAGATTTTGGAGCATTGAGTATGTATTTGGGTTTTCTCAGCAAATTATTTGCTGTTTGAGTTCATTGTGAAAGAAGTGAGTCTTGTGGAAACATCACAGACCAAAGGGACAGTGGGGACCAGTGTCACCAGAACAAGAGAAAACCATGGTGTGTTGGAAGGGACATAGGAAAGAGACCTCAAAAAGATTATCTGAAGCTCTGCTAGAACACGTTCTTGGCAGAAACCTCTGCCCAGTTGGATTTCCTGGTTACCAGCATGAGAGATCACTTTGTTTCCTCAAGAACAAAAGGAATCCACAAGGATTACAGGGTTTGGCTGTCATGGTGCCATGCATTTGTATCTCTGAGCTGAGAGGTAAATACCCACCAGCCCGGGTGTAGAATTGGCTACACGTGGCCAAATTCCATCCTCAATTCCTTCAGCAGAGGGAGAAGGGTGTCAGCGGAAGCAGAATTTAGCCCCAGACCCTTCCTCAGGGTACAGTAAGGATTTCAGACGTTTCTTTTGCCGCCCATCATGGTTTGTGCTGCCAGGAATCCTAGAGCATGTCAGAGACTCTAAATTTGTTCATTTCTTTATCTTAGTCTTCAGGTGAAAGATGACCTCAGACACTGCTCCTCTTGTTGTGTTTTAATGATAGAATGAGAGGGAAAATCAGTCAGAGAAAGGAGGTTCCACAAATAGAATTTTGAGTTTTCTGAGTTTTGTAGAAGAAAAATGCCATGGCAACAGCTGAGCCAAAAGAAAATGGTAGGAAAGTTCTCTTTAATTTTCATCTAATGGCTTTCCTATGACTGGTGCTCTGATCCACCCACACAAAGCACAGATCAGGAATTTGGGCTGCGTAGAAGGTTGTCTGTGATTTAGCCACTGCTCATAACTCAGACTTTTTTTCCTCTTGAAAAAGAAGGGAAGAAAAGGAAAAAAGTCAACGAAGATACTGCCAAAAAATCTCTGTCCCTTTGCTGTATTAGTACAGTCAACTTATACATGGCTGATTCACATTCTGGCATAAATATCACTGACATGATCCCACCTGACAAGATCATGTGATGTGGCATATTAAACCTAAAGAAAAGAATCTTTTAGATCAGATGTCCTCCATCAATTTCAATTTCCAAGTAATATAGCTTAAACAATTTGGCATATGAAGGAAATGCTGGTGTCTGTCTGGAGTGAAAAACTTCGTGTATTGTAGTTGCTGTTCAGGGTAGGGATGAGACAATTAATTTTTTAAAAATTGCAATTTTTCAATGGGGAGTTTTAAGAAACGTTGGGGTTTTTTCAGTTTAACTTTTGTTAATAAATGCAAACCAACTCAACAGAGACAGCAGAACAAGCAAAACGCTGAGCAGAACGTTTCTCTCAATTACCCATGCTGTTTATCTACACGTGTAGCGTGTTGCCACATGTTTTTGATTAACACAAACACACAGCTCCTGGTATGAATTTCTGTGCTTATGAAAGTGCTGTAGAAATCCACTCGGCTCATGAGAAAAAAAAAGAAGCGTTTCAATATTAAGAAGATTAAAAAATGACACGACTTCCAGTTGGCTCCTCTGGTGTCTCCCCGTTGTGTTGACACTCCGGGGTTTACTCATGTCTGGGACTGTGTTTATTGCAAAGGTGGATCTTGTGACTGAAAAGATCCATTTGTCTGTAAAATTTTCTCTTTTCTGAAAGATGTTTTTGAGTATTGATTAATTAATTTATGCAAGAGATACTTTTTAAAAAGAGTTCTTCTAGTTTTCCTTTCATTTACGTTGATCATAGTCGTCTGCTGACAAATGAACTCATAATTTTAAAAAAATACTTGGTGAACACCTACCTCCAGCTTTATCTTTGCAAAACAATTAAGATTATCTATTGTGGGGAATTTGTGGTGGACATTCCTGCTGTGATGGGAATGGCACAGTCTCTCCCACCATTACCCAAAGGAGTAAAAACTCCTTCATCAAGGAGAGAAAAATCCAAGTCTGGCAAGGAAAAGACCACACTGGAATGGTCAAATAACTGAAATAATTTTTTTCCTGATGCTTCCATTAGTTTTTTCATCTTTTCCAAAGCTACTCCTCCAAGGAGGAGATTGTTTGATGGGTGAGGGAGAGAAGGAAAGGGCAGTTTTGATGAGTGAGTTCAGGACTGCCAGGTGTTGCTGAGGTGACTCGTGTGGAGCCACAGAAGTGTCCATCTGCCACCCCTGGAGTCCCCAAAACTCGATGTAGTGCTCATGGCTGGGGCACCCTCTCTGCTGAGGCTGCTGCTCTGCTTCTTCAGCCCCAGGAGAGGCACCAAAACCGGGTTGCAGGCAAAGGGAATAATAATGAAATTAATGGAAAGGAAAAGAACCCTCACAGGTATAAAGCAAGCACCTCTGAGGAGCAAGTTCTCAGTGGGTTGTGGGCTGCCTGCTGCAGAGGCAGTGGTGCATGATCCAGCAGAGAGGCTCAGAAGGATACATGGCTCTGAACACAGGCATTAACCACAAGCGCAATATAAACCCTTCATTTAGCTTGGGGTAAAGAAAGAAACAAAACTGTTTCTTGATGTCATGTCAGAAGAGATCATGTCTGATTCTGATGTGCTGCAAAAGAAATTTTGCATGTGATAGAGCCCACAGTTCCTCCACGTCCTTCATGCCTTTTAGGCACAGAGAGGGGCAGACAGTTGGATTCAGTGCTCTGATGATGCCAGACAAGTATGGGGAGAGGGGAAAGTTCTTTTGCTCTGGGCAGCTGGAAAGAAAACACAACTTTTGTTCAGCTCGGCCTTGCTGTGTGTATGAGGCAGCTGGGGGATTGCTCAGGCGAGCTTTATTTGTGCAGAGAGCCCAAGAGATGGTTCAGGGCTCTTGATGGTCCAGAGATGAGACCAGGCTTTTCTAGGAAAAGAAAGTAGCATGTTCAGGGCTTTGGAAAATAAAATCCTTAAGCCTGTACCTCTGTAGATACGGGACTGAAGTTAGACTTGTTACAAAGAGCAGCAATTATAGAGTTTTCTGCCTGTACTTTCTGCACCAGCTGTTAGACACCCACTCAGCCAGGTTTCCTCACCCAGCCACTGTTTAGGTGCAGGATTTGTGTCCTGACTTCCCTTCCCATGGTTTAAACGAAAGTAGCATCTTACCTGCCTCAGAAAGATGCTGCAAAACAGACCTTGGGAATTGTGAGAGGTTGTGCTTTAGGGGTGCTGAATAAGTAAAAAAAGCTTGGCACACATTTTTTGACCGTGTTTCTATGTCCTCTGGCGCTTCCTTTTAGAGAGAGAAAGCTTGCAATCAAAAGAGTTAAATGAGTTAAATGTTGCAAGAAATGCCTATTTCAACTTTACGTGCCCTAATTTCACTGTTGAAAGTTTCTTTGATCTTTCTTTTTCAGTTTAGCTTTAGTAGGAGAAACTTGTGCCTAACAACAACACTGCAATGTGGCCAAGTCTTCAGGTAATTTGTTCAAAGTAGAGAAGCAATGAGCAAGGATGCAGAAAAAACTTCAATAGGATCTGATGCTACATCATGGAAAGGTTTCTATTTGATTAAATTGGTTTGGGGGTTGTCAATATAAAGATCTCGACCCAATCTTTCAAGAATTGTGCAGTCTGAGGGTGTTTCATCTGTAACAAGGGATGCCAAGTTTGTGGATTAAGTTTGTCTTGGTTTGTACAAAAGATGAGTGATTAATTTTAATAGCAGCAATCATAAATGAATGGTCATTTTAAATTAAATGAAAATTTAAATTAAAATTCAAATGAAAAATTATTTTGAACTGGGCTTATTTCAATCAACCATCCTTTAGAAAAGTATTTGTGTTTTCAGCTAGCTGTAAAATCCTTATAGTAATTTTAGGGAAAAAGTCTCTAATATTTCATTTTAATGGTACATACTAGTCTTTCTTTGAAGCAACTTGGTTGTTAGGTTTGATAGATGAAGAATCTAACTTAGCAATATTTTCAATAAGAAACTTCTTCCTAGCAAATTCAAAACATTTCCAAAGAAGAGAGACACGCGTGCTTGTTAGTGCTTCAGCCCTTTGTCGTTTTGACTTGTGGATTTTTGGGGAAGGTTGCAGGGGAATAGAATTAAAAGGAAGATGTCAGAAATGTTCCTGATACTTTTGTGTATCATTAGAAAAATTAACTGTCGCTCTCCAGCGTTTGGAGTCAGGCGTTCGGATTGTGCTCTCTCGGCACTCAGAGATCTACACTAACAAGCCTGATGCATGCTGACATCTAGCAGACCTCATTCCTTCACTTCCAAAAATTCAAAGGGAAAAAGCTGCAGAAGTCCACAGGGAATTGCCACAGAATCACAATGTTTGGAAGGAAGGCGAGGAATATCCTCTGTGGGATCCTGTACTTTTGGATACCGAAGTCGTACTCGCGTTTCAGTGAAAATCAAAAATCTTCTGTGTCGTGTGTGCAGAGGCTTTGTGAGGCCTAAGCACCAGTAAAACTGGTGAAATGGAAGGTTTGTAAAGAAACATGATATTTTATTCTGCTTCTTGCTTATTCCAACACTTTATTTGGATAGAGAGCAGATGCTGGGAGAAGCATCGCTGTGTGCCTGCCCTATCCAAGGACTTTTTCTGGGGGGCTGTTCTAGGGCTGGAACAAGATACAAGGAGAGAAATATCTTCGATAAGGAATATTCTGACATGAACAATTGGTCTATGTAAGCTGCATGCAACTGTGATTTTACTAATGAGATGGACTGTGCAATTTCCCATTTTTAATAAAGTTTGCAAAGCACTTGTGAAAGGGTCCGGAGAAAGGAGAGGGAGTGTGTGAAAGCAGCTTTTTTTTCTGAAAGCAGAAAAAAAAGTCTTTAACATCTACGTAATTTATAAAGTCCTTAATTGGAACCTATTAAGTGAAAAACCTCAAGATTAAAATACTTCATTATTGTAATGATAACAGCAGGGATGAAAGTAAGGAATGAGAACACTGGGTCTGGATTCTGCCTGTCCTAAGTAGTTTCTATCTTTTTTAACTTAAAAAGATGTAATACCTTTTTACACTTGTTGGCGAAACTGCAGCTTAAAGTGATTTGATCCTTTTATTATTTCTTAAACTTTAGGCTGCAAAAAGGGAAGTTTTTCTGGGTGTGATTGTGCTTAAAGCCAGCTGCAATATTTAGGTGAAACAATCACAAATTCCATTCACAGCTGTGTATATAATTACTTCTCTGAACTGGAGGGAGAACTGGGGAGAAAATGATTTGGTCTGAAATCATGTTTCATTTTTCTTGTATTTCCTTCCCAAATATGTAATGCTTTGTTGTGTTTAGTGTTGCAGTGCTTTTCCTGTTGCAACAAAACCAAAAACCCTGAAAGACAAAGTAGAAAAGAAAAAAAAAAGAGAGAAAATTATATGTTGCAATGGATGAAAAACTCCAAGCTAAATGAAAGGCGTTGTTGCATTATTGTTTCCAATCTCAATCATAATTTGGTTAATTTTAAAATGAAAAAAGATGGTACTGCCCCTCACTGTCACTGATTTCTCTGAAAATGAGAGGTCATTGTAAAACGATCACTGAATATCAAAGCACTTCATCATTGCTCAGTCAACCAGGAATTGTGTCTGCAGGTAAAACAATGTTGGATTAAATCTTAATTCTCTCAAACCAGCTTCAGTGGGAGCTGGAGTTTGCTGGTGAGGGCAAATGAAGAGGATTACACTGAAGCAATTTGAAGAGCTCAAACTCTTCCCTCTCTCGGCAAAGTTAAAAATCTCTTGAAAGATTTCTGGGCACTGAACAGAAAACTGTCAGCAGCCACAGAGGTCTCAGGCAGATAAGACTTCACCTGTAGTGCCCAAATACTGCATCAGCATAGCTGCTGCTGGAGAGCTGGGAAGGAGGAAAAAGCACTCTGATAAAAGCCAAGAGCTGCTTTTCTTGTTAGACTAGAGGAGACCTAAAAGTGCAGGGGAAAAAAAAAATTTAAAACAGATTACTTTTTGCTTACGATTATCTAAGGTGGTGTTCTTCTCTCCCAGGGAATTCCACGTCTCATTATAACATCTCCCTGCTGCTGGAGATGGCCAACTATCTTATTTCCTGTGGGGTGGGTGGGCACACCCCATAGCAGAGAGGGTCTGGGAGCAGGAGGAATTCCTGGGGCTGGAATTGGGTAGCTGTGGGTGGAAATTGAGCATCTCCCCTCTGCAGTGTGGGGCCTCTGGTGGCTGCAGCCTCCTGCTCCTCTTGGGTCTGCTGGAGGTGGTTACAGTTGTTGTATAAGGTGTGGCTTCGAGGATTTCTGTTTTCAGCCTCTTTACTGAAATCCACTAAACCGTGCTGTCTTGTCTTCATTTATGTTTTTATTATGCTTATATGCAAGGTTTTGTCATAAAGTGTAGCTGCCAGGAGGCAAGTTGTATATGAAAAACGCTCTGGTTGTTTTACTTGAATAGCAGAGTATGTGTAGGATTCCAGAATGTAACAGGGTGCTGAGGTGTGTTTAAGTGAGTTTTGAGTGCCATGAATGCTCTGGTGAGGGAGCTGTGCTGCTGGGTGAGCAGAGCTTCACACCGTGGTCCCAGGCTCTCCTGGAGTCTGGAAAAGCACTGGGATGCAAAACCCAACCTCCCACTTCAGGGGTAAGGCCAGGACTGGAGTTAACCAGGGAGCACAGGCAGGTTTGGTGTGTCAGAGCCCAGTGGGTTTGATTTTCCACAAAGCATATCACAGGTACAGGTTTTGCAATGGAATTCTGCCTTCTTCATAAAAAGCTAAATCTCTGTGTGGGGACCAGCCCACAGCCACCATCTCCCTCCTGCCCTGCACACACCTCTGGCACTGAGACTGGCAAATTTACCCACAAAAGATGGGCTCCCTTCTGGAGGGGAAACTTGGCAAATTGATCTGATACAAGTAAGCTGCCCTGCAGAACCATGGTGAGGCTCTGGAGTGGAGGCAGCTCTGCTCCCCTCTGCTGAAGTTCTGCCTCTGATATGGATTCAGCTCTAGATTTTAGGTCAGTGCTGGTCCCCTGCTGTGGATTGTGTGCTCTGGTCTTCACTATTTTGTTTGGCAATTGTGACATCCACTTGGAAACCCCTTGGCAATGCCAGCTGACAGCCAATTTCGTTATTGATAAAATTGAGGGTGTGTTCAGACTGGGAGTCAGCTAGATAGCCAATGTAATTTTATGCATTAATTAATTATATACATTAATTCTGAGTCTGTAAACACCAAGAGCTAACAATGGTCTGATTTAAGCTTCTGGCCTGGGTCTATCTTCATTAAAACTTTTGATTGCAAAGATCTTTGTGATGCCCATGCAGCTTAGGGGCTGTCAGGAGCCAAGGCTTCTTCCAGCACCAGCTTCCAAGAAAACCTGTTCTTTTTAGAACAGAAGTTTTGGAAATATATTTGAGGGAATAGGGAAGAGAACAATAGAGTTCTCTTTGAATGAAGCGGGGGAACTCTGTAGAACATAAAGAAACTGGCAGGGGTCCATGAAAATTACCATCAGAGATAAAAGGGATCTAACCATTGCTATGCTGGGAGAGTACAGTGAAACCCTGATGTTGGCTTTTGGCAGGTCTAGGCATAAGACAAACGCTTACTGATGCATAGCCCAGGCAGACCTGGCATCTTCTCCTCTGGAGCTGCCCTGCCAGCTGCCTCAGCCATACGCGGGATCCCACAAACATGTACAGTCAAGGATGAACAATGGGAAAGGTGAAATATGTTCCAGGGGTTCAGAAAGAAGCGTGGGACTGGGAAACATTGCTTTTAATGCCATTTTGGCTTTTCTGCATCAGGGCTACGATGGAATGAGGGAACTGAGTGGTCTTGGCCATGTGGGAAGCTGGAGAAGGTGGATGTTTTCAGTCCATGCCATCAGTGGGTAACCACATAAACTCAGCTCAGATCACTGACCCTGCGCAGGAAATCTGAGCTCAGGCTGGCTGCCAGTGAATGTGGGAGTCCCTGGCTGTGTCTGCCTCACCAGAGAGACAATGAGGGACAGTGAAGGCTCATGTGAAGGTGCTGATGGTGCCCAGTGGGCACCTGGGGCTGTGCAGAACTTGTGGTGTGTTGACTTGGCCTTAAAGGACAGATATGGACTGGTGGGTGACCATAGGCAAGCACTTACCTTGACCCCTGAGGACTCACTAGTTATAAACTCAGAGGTGCTGTAAGGAGTAATTAATCCGAAATACCTGCAGGAACACTTTAAAGATAAAAGTGTCACCTCAAATTTGTTGTAAAATAAGGTGACAAATCATTTGAGCAGATGTTGAGTACCTGTCATAAGACATCCTCTCATAAGAGTGAGAATCTTCTAATAATCATTAGCGGCTTATTTGCATGGAGTTTTCCTGCATTTGATGTGAAATCTTGTTTGGCTGGATGCAAGGAAGGCTAAGTATGTGCTGAAAGCCAGTAATTTGATTATCTACACTCTTTCTGTCTAGTTATATGATCCCTTCGAAGTCCTTTATTAAACCCCATTTAGAAAGAGTTGCTAAACCTTGGTGGAATGCCAACCATGCTAATACAATCTGGCCAGTGAAGAGTAGGTGCTTATTGAACAGAAAACTTTAATCTTGTTAAGACTGGATACAAGAGGAAACGGTAATAACTGGGTTGTGCTGAAACTGTCGCTCAGACAATGAAGGTGGCACCTCTGCTGTGGTGTGGACACACCTGTCCTTTTTCATACTTGAAAACTCTTCTTTCATGTAGGATAATCCTAATGGATAGGATTCCAGGAGAGCTTTTTACAGGTCATAATTATCCTCCATGCCAGCAGTTCCTGAATAGGCATCTTGGTCACTTCATTTGCATGCTCTGTAGCTGCCATTTGTTTCTTCCAAGGGGAGGGATTCCTTTGAGGCAAGATTGGTTAGCAGTTTCCATCTTTCAAAAACAATTTTTAGAGCATCGATAGATGCTGTGGGAAGTCGTAGATAGCAATAAAATGATATCTAAAAGAAGATGTGCTCTTGGCATTTTGTCTGTGCGTGTTAGAGTGCAATTGAGGAGGCCGTGTAATTTGAAGGCATTAGTGGAAGCTGGGCAGTGATCTGCCATAGCACATTGAAAAGAGTCCCCTGTAGGGAACCCTCAGTCCCAAGTGTAAAAGGTATGGATGGGGCCATGAATCTCCAGATCTGGGCCACATTCCTTCCAGGGCCGTAAACTGCTCATGGAAATGCTCGAAAGCCGCACTAAAATAGCCGGGCTGAGAGTGGCTGAAAACGATGGGTGCTTTCAGTGAAAGGTTTAATTAGCATGGGGAATTTGGGCCAAGTAACAGCACAACTATGCTGAGAGAAACTAGGAGATCTACTCTTCTGTGAGTTTTAGTTAAAGACTGGGTCAGGGCAAACACTGCAGACTGAAGTGGGGCATGCAGGAGGGGACTCTGGGGATGAATGTCCAGCGTGGCGCTTGCACACACCCGACTAGAACAGCTCATTGAGTTTGGGTGTCTACAGTCTCTGTTATTGCCTTAACACAACCCTGAGAGCTGTTTGTGCCCAGCATTTGCAGCATCAGAGGGTGAGAACTCATTGGAGTGAAGGGTCTCACCTCCCCACTCAATGTGACACACGGTCACAGGCGGCACAGAGGTGACTCCAGGTCATCCCTTGGCTTCAGCCAGCCTCCAGACTCATGTGGTTCATTCTGTTTTGGAAAAGACCACGGTAAAGTTACAGCCCCCTGTGCACTTCTTGGGGGGTGTGTGTGTTGTTCCTGTGTCCATCACAAGATCTTGTGCCCTTATGAGTTGCTGTGGCTCTGCATTTTCTCTTCCAAGAATGAGTGGCTGACATTCATGACAAGGTCATGTCTGAGTGTAGACTGATTTATTTTCGTAATTATTTTAAGCAGTAATAGAAGTAAGGCTCTTATTTAGTGGTAAAAATGAGCTTTCTCCTTGGAATGAGGAAAGAATAAATACTCATAATTGTTTCTATATACCATTAAGCAGAATATTTGATAGAAACCCAGTTGTGAAATTAGACTCTGTCAGAACCTTTTCTGGTCTCATTTTACAATTATGTGCATTGACATCTGTTATTGCTAATTACTTCTTCAAACTTCAGCAACGATCTCTTGCACTTCCTGTAAGAAATGCTGAAAGCTTTTAACAAACTAATTATGTATAGTCTTTGATGCAAATTAGCCCAATTAGTTGTAGCATTGATACCTTCTTCATGTAAAAAGAAAAAAGAGAAAGAATGATCGTATACATATTTATAAGTACCTTTTTGACAGATGATGGTAGATCATGATGAGGAATTCGTTTAGATTTATGGAATGATTTTTTAAAAATGACAAACCAAGGTAACATTCTTGTGAAAATGCATTGACCTCACAAAACATGTTGAATATTTAAAGATGGGTCCTGCTGGGAGAATCAATGCAAAGTGATTGTCATTCTTCAGTCTAAGTGACACTTTAACTAAACAAAATAGTGTTGCACTGTGTGATACTAACTTGTAATGGGTATTATTGATCAAATGTTATTTTTTTTCAGCATTTCATCCTCAATGTATTTGAACTCCACCTATTTTGGGCAAAATCATGTACAATAGAAAGACTTGAAAAGTTGACTAACAAAATCTGTGATTTTGTTGGGAGAGGGGGGACCACCATGTCAGCCAAAAGGACACTTTGTGGCCCCTCCAACAGCCATCTGCCTGGCTTCTCCTTTCAGTAAATTGACCTTTTATCCATGGACTAGATCAGCCGTTCCCAGGAGGAACCCCTCTTCAATCCGTACACGTTCCTATGGAGTTCAATCGCTCCCTTACAGCTTTCCCCTCTGAACACATGCAACTTATTGACTGAATCCGAAGATTGTTGTTTTCCCCCTTAGGATTGTTTCCTTTGTTTTGTTGCATGTTGAGGAATGCAAATGACAAATTTTCTGTGGTTGGCTTTGGAGGGTTGGTCATTGTCGAGAGCGGGTGTGGCGATAGTCACTGCTGGAATGTGTTGGGAAGTTAATTCCCCTTCTGACTACTCTGCCCAGGTATTTCATTAATTCCTACCAGGGCAGCCTGTGGAGAGTTACAAAACTGGGACTGCAACCTTTGTGAAATGCCAGTTCCAGGAAATAACTGGTTTGCTTTCAGTCTGCAGCTTTCCAACCAAGTGCTACAGAGGGGCACTTTTTGCATTTATCATTTCTGAGATTACATTTGCCTGCCATAGAGCTGTTTGAAATCAGCCATGACTTGTGTTTGAATATGTCAAAGAAAGAAAAAAAAACATCATGCTTTGTTTGAATGTTTTTTCCCTAATGGGACAGAGTCAAAAAAACTGTGTTTGCATGTTTTGTAACTCCAAGGCAAAACTCTTTCTCTAAGAGTGTTTCAGCAGAGGGATGGGAGAGAACAAATTGCACTCTACACTTTTGGTTTTCAAAACTTTAGTGTTTGAGGTTTTCTCACAACTGTAAATCAAATTGGAGTTTTTGTGATTTTTGTGGAAAAACAGAAATTTCATTTGAAAAGCTACTTTTTATATTGAGATATTTCAGTAAGAGATATATCTGACAGAAACGCCTGGTTGGGAACAGTGTGAGCTTAACCACAGAGACATGCTACAGAAACCGGCTGTGGTAATCTGGGGAAACAGCATTTACTTCATGGTGTTCCTTACAAAGATGGGACATCGCAAATTTTCCACTCCCTAGAAGTAACAAAACAAAAGCTCATTGGGATGAATATCAATATTTGCTTTTTCACCCCACTGAGATATTGTGAAATTTTGGTTTCAGTTTTGTAACCAGCAAAACCTTGTTCTAATAAGCAGAAGAGTCAAGTCTAGTGTCAGGTATTTCAAAAAGACCAGTTTGGGAAGGGACAGTTACAAGTTTGAACTCTTCTGCTTTTTATTAGGTTGCCAAGCCCAATAAAATAAAATAAACCAGAGTGGAGTCACCTGTGCCATGCAGGTGTGCAGGCAGAGAATATGGGTCGTGCACACTTGGGCACCCACTGGGTTTCTGTGAGGGGTCTGTGGATATGATGAGGGGTTTTTTTAAACCAACAGGTGCTGGCTTTAAAATTCGCAGTGTTTCTACAAATGGGACTATTCAGGGATCTTCCTTCTGCAGCAGCTTTTGCCAGGCCAAGGGGTGTGTGACACACCTGGGAACCAGAGCAAACTCCAGCCTCTGCCTGCGGTTTGTCCTGGTCCAGACTCCATCCTGTCCTTTACTCAGAGCCTCTATGAGTAAGTGACTGGGCATCCAGGACCTTGCAGACCAGGGACAGCCTTAGAGTTCCCAGGTTCCCATCTGGAGGCAGTGGCTTTGCCATAAGTTTTTGCAGAAACATCACACCTTCTGCTGGGCAAATTTCTTAGGATTGAGGCATTAGCTGGGATTTGTGGTTCAGGACTGGCAGTCCTGTACTAATTGCTACAAAGATGCTGAGGGGCTGAAAAGTGCTGGCAGCAGCAGCTGGAGGGAGGAGGGAGCTGAGCCTTGAGTTTTGGTCGTGTCCACCCTGGGTCCAGGTCCCAACAGAGAGCCCAAAGGCCCCGAGTCCTCAGCCTGTGCCCTAACTGCAAACCCAGTTTCTTTTCTCCCCACTTGCATTGTTTTCTCTTGGAATTCTGCCTCATGTTTTCCTAATTATTCCACTGCAATACTCAACCCAATAGTTGCATGAGGAAGCCGATCATAACGATTTAAACACTTCTACAAAAGACAGATTAGCAGATTAGTGACTGCTCTGGAAAATGTGCAGCAGTGCTTAAAAATTAATCCTGCTCTTAATGCAGGGAAAAAAACAGCAGGCCTGTTATTAGTGTTTCCTATTTAAAATAGACTTCAATTTCTGATTTTAAAATTGCAAATGCTATAAGAATATGGTGAAGTATGTGTTCTGAAGAAACCTCTTGAGGTTTCCTTTAGCTAATTATTTACAGTATGAAGATCTGGCATAACAGGTACAGGCATCCTGGCGATTATGTATGAACATAATAATGGCCTGTCAGATGTTTTTAATTAAGCTTTCCCTAGTCTGAGTGCTCTGAATGGTGATGAGCATTAACATCCTTCAGCAGAGCAGTGCACGACTTCCTTGCAGACTGTGACCATGTGCTGCGCTCAGTGTTAAGCTTTGAAGTGTGGATTTGGTTTAAAACTGGGTGAAGTGAGGTCCTGTATTTGTGCCTTGGTGATTCCTGCTCCCAGCTTAGAGCCTCCCTCTGACTGTAGACTAAACTAGGTACAAGGAGATTTTCTGCAGCCAGCATCTCACGATCTGGTGAAGGGATCTAAAAAAGCCTGGATACACTCCCAAGTGTACTCCAACATCAAGTTCTGCAAGGTGAACTGCAGTGCCAACTCCTACCCCTTTCTTGTTCTCGGGAGCGCTGCACAAGTGACTGACTCATTACCTGGTGGAGGGGTTACATGGAAGTGAAAATAACAAGGAAAACTGGGTGATAGGCTTGACCAATACACCAGGTATAGGAAAATGATTTTTCCCCTCTTTCCAGCAGTGGTGAGGTCACGTCTGGTGAGCTGTGTCAAATCCAGGGATCCCCAGTGCAAGGAAGGCTTTGGCAAACCAAAGCAAGACAAGCCCTGAGCAGCAGGGCTCAGAGGTTGGTCCTGCTTTGAGCAGGAGGTTGGACCAGATGAAATCCAGAGATTCCTGCCAGACTCAGTTGTTCTGTGGTCCTGTAAGATCTCATGAGGGGTGAGGGTGTTACTTTTCCTGTATAATGCCATTTCTTAGTGTGCTTAGAGCTGAGAGCACTCAAACTGTGTTGGACTTTTTCTGTCTTCCCAAAGCAATTTATTGGTGTCTCATATCAACATATTGTGAGGAAATGTGTTGCTGTTTATATGGTGATTGGGGGTGGCATCTATACACCTGCCCATAGGTACAGAGAGGTTTTCTGCTTGCCCAGGAAGAAAGATTAAAAGTTTATAACATTGTTGTTCTTAGTATATAATCAATTGGACGTCGCTTGCTGTATTAGCAAGAATTTTGTCCTATAAAAGGTCTGTGGGAAGCAACTCCTTGATCTAACTAAAAATTCTGTGTGTTCAAAACCAAAGGTATGGTTTAATACCTATGAAAAATGTCCTAGGATGTGAAAGATATTAGAGAGGAATCTCTTGCTAAAGGATGTGGTGGAGGGCCATTTCTTTTATTGTCCCCCAAAATTCATCTCAACAATAGAATACAGGTAACTGATCACAGCCTTTCCAGCTGGAGGGCAGAAGTGCATCACAATAACTAAACCAAGCAGTTTGTTTTCTCCAGTTGGCTTTCAAAGACCCTGTGGACTGCTTCCCTTGCTCCCTTAGGGGCCACCGATCACAATCACAGTGCCCTGTGTGAAGGTATTTATTAAGGAAGCTGTTCTGAGTGGGCTCAGCTGACCTGCAATGTGGAGTTTTTAATTTCTTTCAGTCTTCCATAATCTGGGATCTAAACAGATCCAGATCCACAGAGCTGCACAAATCAACATGGAGTGCTGGTGCCCCGGAGCTCTCCCGTGCATCCAATCCAGTGTGTCCTCTTTGTTTTCATTTTGCCTTTTCTTTTCCTCCCCGCTCCTTTTTTTTTTTTGTTCCAGAGGAGCTGGGGAGGGGGGTGTGTGTCCTGCTTTTTAAAGAGGGAAACTTCTGGCCATCTGCATGTAAAACAGGTTGTTGCTTGCATGAATATCTATGCGTGGTCATTTAGGAGTGCTCATGCATTTCCCTGTTTTGTGTGCAAAACTGTGTGAATTGCATGCAATTTAGGGTAGAGAGTGCAATCCTGAAGTATAGCAGCTCAGCTTTTGTCAAAAAATGAGCTATGTAAATAGAGGTAATACTGGCAGAGATGATGAAATTAAGATTAGCAAATAATGAGTAAAATGATTTACTTGACTACAAAGAGAAGCTGGATGAGAATCTTATCTGGGAAACAAATGTAAATCCTCAGATTCCATTAGAGATACATCAGGGATTGGTGACAGGTCCCAATCCAATCCATTAAATATCCATATCAGCCCTGAAAGGGCTGCATTACAAAGATTGTCTGTGTAGGGCTGGTTACACTGAGTGAGTCCTACAATAAAAAAATCTTCTATTACTTAACCACTTCCTGCAATCATCATCTGCGACTGTAACAGTTTGAAATTAGCTGAACAGGATCCTCTTTTTTTGTTAATTTGTTTATGATTATAATTGAGGGAAAACCAGCCTTTTTAAAAACTAGTTAGTTTTCAACTTCAGGCCAAAACCTTCCCATTATCCAAATGAAAGAGCAGAGATAAAATATTTTCTATTTTACTCAGTATCAACTCCTCAAATATTTAAATTTTTTTTAACAAATGCTTAAAAACATAAATCATGCAAACTTGTGATTATGTGCTTGCATAGTGATTTGTAATGTCAAATTTTTGGAAAATTATTATTTGCATTCTTGATAAAGTAAATGCTGTCTGTTATTATACCTGTTTCTGCTATATGGAAATCACGGTGCTTAAACAAACTGCATTATGAAAAACATGTGTTTTGAGAACCTGTTCTCTAAAGATATTTAATTTCCATTTAGAACACTAGCTTTAAAATTAATGACTCTGCTTCAAAATGCAAATTCCCCTTCTCTATTTCAAGCAGACAAGCTGAAGTTCACTGACTCCTGAAATATCGCTGCTTTGTCCCAAGAAAGCGCTGTCTTTTTAAATCTCAGCTCTAATTCCTCTTTGATTTTGCATCAACACCTTAATGGGGAAAAAATTCGCCACAAATCAGCATCTGATTAGCCCAAATCATCCCCTCCTAATCCCCCTCTGAAAAAACATGCAATTTGCAAAGTACTGTCGTGCGTCGATGTAGCATCTTTGTAAATTTAAAAACCCAGGTGTATTGATGAAAATACATAGAACATTTTAATTAAAACTCATAAAATTGTTGGACATCTGCTCCAAATTGTTCAACATTTTAGTGGTTAACAGATTTTGTGCACCTAGATAATGAATTACTCGTTATTATTGGCATAAATAGTAGCTGTGGGGCTTTTTATAGCAAGATCAGAAGCCTCTTTGTGCGAGCTCTGGCTTACTTTATAGTCTTTTGGCAGATGCCTATTAGAACCAATAAGTTTAGCTAAAAAAAGGGAGGCAGAGTTAAACACAGGAAACAAGAGTTGAATGTCCGCCAATAAAAATGATCACAAATCAGGGCTGCTGATGTCATAACCCTTGAGGTCAGAGGTTGGGCGCGGAATAAATGGCTCTGAAAGGGGCAGCCTGTCTGGAGGGCTGAGCTGTTGTTGGCAGGCAGGCACGGCCATGAGTAAATGGGAGGCACAATGCCGCCACTGGGCCTCATTAGCAGCCGGGCCCGGTGAAGAGAAGTGTTTGATGAGTCCTTCACGTCCCACTGTGGCACTGTGTGATGTAAATGGAATAATTACTATGATCTAATGGGCGTCTCTTTTGCATGCGGGCCCCCGGTGAATGAAGCCCCTCTTTTATGGCATTCAGCCCGGGTTGTGTAAACTGTGGGGTGCCACTGGGGATGGAGCGGCGGCAGGTCCCGCCGACCCGCTCGCATTCACCCTCAATAGAAAGGGAAGGCCAAGTAATTTACTCCGCTGCCTTTCACCATGAGAGTGGCAGATTGAAGGTCACACTCGATTTGGCAGGACTTGAGTCGCTCTCTGTGCTGGCGCCGAGCGAGACAGATGCAACATCTCTTTGCGGGACTTTCGGGGATGAGGCGTTTAATTGCGTGCGTGTGCGCCCAGCCGGACAATGCGGCGCGGGAAATCCCACTTTTCAGGGAGCAAACCCCATGGATTAGAGCTCTCTGCTCCGTTTTTCATTAGTTTCACGTGTCTGAGCACACCCCGCTCTGCCCAGGGTGCTGGGGTGGTGGTAGTGGTGTCTCTCGAGGTCTCACTGGGCTGGGCCCAACCCTGATTCAGCTGGTGACAAACAGTCCATTGTTGTCTTTATATAGATCATTAAAAGTCTGAATTAAAATAATTGCGTTTTGCGTAGACATACTGCTTTCTCAGGCTGAAAAGATGTGACATTTTCTCTGCCTAAAATTTGCTAGGAATGTCCTGGTAGTGATATTGTATCAATTGTGTGATGCTGCATGTTCCGTTTGAATCCAGGCTGCCACAATCCTGACATAACGAGATTTCGTTGTGGCTGATTTCAGATGTCTATATTAACAATCAACATCATTTCCTTATTAATTGCATGCTTTGTGCACCCATATGGCTTAAATTAAATTTTTCAGACTTTTTTAAAGTGGGATAATATTCTTCACAAACTCACTCACTCCAGAAATGTTTTGTGCATTTTTCCCCAGCAATTCCCTGTGGGCATGCTTTTTAGGGAACTTTAGACCAACTTTTATTTCTGATGTTTGCTTTTATGATATGCTCCATGCATGGCTAATGAAGGCCAAACCATGGACACATAGAAGTCAATGGAAAAACTCTCAATGACTTCAGTAGGACCAGGATTAAAGTGTGTGGTCTACACAAAATTCAGTGGAATCCAGTCTCTTGGAAAATATTTTTCCATGGGATATTTTATAAGGTCATTTTAATTATGACCTGTACAGTATTTCTGTTGTTTGCGGTCACACGGAACCCTCACTCATCATTTGTGAAGACAACACAATCTTTCCTCTAGGCAACATTTCTTATTTTTAAAGAAGGAATAGATTGTGGATACTTGGGAAGGTCAAATCTAGGTCAGCATCAGTGCTCTAAGCAGTACTCTAAACACATGTTTACATCATTTGGAACCCATTATTCATGGTTTTATATTACTTATTGTGAAATAATGCATCAACAGTTTTGCTTTGTTTTGTATTTAACTGGTAATATTTGAGTGTTAAACTTCACATCAGCGGAGTGTGGGAGAAACAAACATGTACAATTACTAGACAAAATAGATTGGAAGTTGATGATCTTCTGTTGCCTGTGGAATATGGAAGCAGTGATGTGGTTTTCTTGGCTACTTCAAAGGAATCCACAAAAAAAGCACCTACTAAAAGCAAAAGCTACTGTCAGGAACTGTAAATTCTCTGTACCTGTGTCTTTCTAGCAGCTCAGAAAACTGTTTGAGGTCCACAAATTGAAGAAATCTGGAAACCCGTTGTAGTACCTTTCAGTGTGTTACGGATTATTTGCCATAATTTTATGGTTCCTTTCTTTTACTTATTTGGCTAAATTTGAATAAACCTGGCAACAACCATGAAACCTGCCCAGGGCTTGGTCAGTGCCCTGAAAGACAATAACTGTGCATTTCTTAGCAGTGCCAAGTGTCTGACACTGGTTTCACAAGCTCATTTTCCAGCTGCAAACAGAGCCAGCAGTGCTGAGCTTTTCAACCAAGGAGGTGGCAGGAGGCTCAGCACTTCACGCTCTGCACTTGCACGTCCTCGGCACTCAGGACTCACCAAATCCATGGATTTCCCTTCCTCCTCACACAACGCTCTGCTCTTCCTTTGGCCCCAGAGTCAACGGGGCTTTTGTGCTTGGGACATGGAGCCCTGAGCAGGTGAAACAGGATTTTCTGACACCCAGCAAGTGCAAGGGGAGCAGAGGACGCCCAGTGTAAGGCACTGGTTTCCAGGCCCTTCCTTTGCAGGTTTGGGGGTGTGCCTGGCTGCAGCCTCCCACTCACTGTGTCTGTCCCGAGGCTGGCTTTGCTTTCTGTGGCTCCATGGTCCAGTGCATCCATAAAACAGGGGAACATCACACTGAGCCCATCTAAATTCAACCCCTGCTTCTGGTGCCTCCCATTTTTTGCTGTCCCCCTTCCAGCCAGCAGGACACGAGGAATCTCACACCTCGATCTGAGGCACCCTTCGTGTGGCCAGAGCTGGGAGCTCCCGGTTTCCCTGAGTGCGGCGAGCAGGACTTGTGCCAGTGAGTTCAAAGAGCACTAGAAATGAAAGACAGTCTCAACCAGATTTCCCAAGTTGCTCAACACTCAGCAGTTCCCTTGCTGACTCTGCACCTGAATAAGTGGCTTGATTTTTCAAAGTTATTTGCCAGGCTGTAACTCTCCCTGCTCCTCATGATAAATAAAGTTTCAGAGGGAGTTGTTGTCTATTAAGTACCTGGGAAACCTTCCCTGTTATACAGACTGTTATTAGAATTATTATTCTTTTATTTGTTAAAGCTGTTATTTGTTCCTATAAATATTCTGTGGTAAATTAATCCCACTTCAGGAGATGAAGCAGGTTTGGCTCTGTCATTTAATATACCTGAAGGTAAACATTGCTGATAGAAATCTGTCAGAGGCAGGAAAACACAAAAGCCAGTTCAGAGTTTCAAGCGTGTTTCAGTCAGTATCGATCCTCACGAAACTGATTTTTTACTGTTTCTTGCTTTTTGGGAGCACAGCAGCACCAGCAGAAAAACAATTACAAATCCCGTCCCTCACAGATCCTCTGGGAAAAAAGGTTAAATTTAAATAATCATTTCGAGCGCTGTTCCTGTTGTAGGTGGGGTTTGGAATGCAGAGTACAACAGACCCTCACAATTTTCACTGATTATCTTTAATTACTTGTGAGGGCTGAGCAGCTCGCATTACCCCCAGGCACTGCAGACTGACAAGGAATCTTCTTTCAAGCCTTTTATAGAGCATCGCATTATCAAGTAACTAACAGAGCAAAACTGACACGAAAAGAAAGTTCATTATTACTTTCATTATTGTCAAAAGACTTTTATTTACTTCTGAAGCCCTACTTTTAAACACACTTTCTACTTGGAAAGTGTTGCCACTGTGGGGCTTCTCCCCTGCCCTGGAGGAGGCTCGGGAGCCGCAGCCGCAGAGCCCAGAACTCCTTCAGGAAAAGCTCTTGAGCTTTTTGAAAGCGACTGCATCTTTAATTTGAAGTCTTGAAGGTGTTCCTTTTACCAGACTTTAGGTGGGATAAGGAAAATGGAAATTTTTCTGTACTAGGAGGCTTTTTTGCACTTTTTTTTCTCATTCCTTCTGTGTTTTCAGATGATGTGGGCTCTGTGCTGGGAGCTAAAGCCCACAGATGAGAGCTCTGCTGCTTCTGTGTCTGTCACAGATACCTTAGAGGAAGGCAGCAGGACATGGGGTGTCCAGAGCTGACAGATCTATGCCAAAGTGTCAACACTGAACACTTAAAATCCCAGGCTCGCTGATATGAACCTTATTTGCTGGGGTTAACAAAGCGTAGGACAAATGTATTGTGGATGGTGGGAAGAGATGGAGGTTTAATCTGTACAAAAGCATTCACAGTGCCTGAATTTTAGCACATTTACCTTGACAAATATCCAGCTGTGATTAAGTGCACAAGATCCCGACATAGCACGTGGGGGCAGTGAGGAATTGAGAGGACATTATGAGTTGTCGAACACTTGGAGTCGGAGAAAGATGAGCCAAGGGCATGTCCCTCTTTCTCTGAGCCTAAGGCATCACCTACATCCTGAAATTCAGCGGGGGTTGCTAACCAGAGCTCATGATGTGAGAGATGAGTGCTGAGACTGCTGCTATCTGGTAAAATACTTCTCTATCTACCCCCTGGATTAGCTCACCAGACTGCCTGCACGCACCACTACACGACAAAATCCAAACTCAGAGTCTTCTCTCAGATGGTGGGAATTTGAATCAATGCTTTCTACTTCATTATTGCTGGATAAAAAAATGCTCAGTGTTCCCAGAGGGCAGTGGTAGCTGTGTGAAGTCTCAGGTGTAGAGCAGTGGCAGCCGTCGGAACGATTTTGTTCCTGAGATTAAAATTGCAGAACTCATCTGCAGTTCACAGCGTGCAATTCCTGCAATTCCACGTGTCTAGGAAAACCTTGAGAGATATCCAATAACTGGCACTGGGATACCAGCACAGATTGTCACTTGAACCCCTCCACATTTAACAGATGTAATTTAAATTGCTAACAAAAAGCTAGTGGTCAGAAATGAAGACACTGCTGCTGTACGGGTAATTACTTATTAATCTAAGCATGTACTTATCCTTCTTTAACAGTGCCAGATTCCATATGTAATTTGTTTGACCTATTTGCTTTTAAAACTGAACTTATTTCTTTTTTTTTTTACTGCATCTGTGGGAATGCTAATCGAGATTTAATAGGCAGATGGAAGTATTTGCAAACCATCTTATTTGTCTTATTTTCAGTACTGTGGTTTATCAAGCAACCGATGAGTAAATTGAAAAGCCAGTCTGTGTATACAGATAATTTTAATCTCAGTATGTACTGAACACATTGGGCAGCGATGTTTTAAAATAATTTGTTGTCTGATGACAGGCTTTGCAGGTCGGAATGATGTAAATATACCCAGACATAGGTAAAATGTCACCAAGCCACGTGAATATGTTGTACTGTCAGCAGCAGTTTCAGCCTCAGAACTCTTTCCAATGACTCATTCCTCCTCTATAGCTCATAATTTCATGATTATTGGGGTTTTTTCCCTTTCTGCAAAGACAGCTCAGGTAACAAGCAGTCAGGTGGAGCCATGGACTTTATAGATAACTTTCTGGAAACATTATTTAGAAATAGAGTTTTGAAAAAGCTTATTAAAACTCCCTCTCTCAAAATATTTCTTCCCATTTCTTACCTGAAGGATTGTTTTATTTATGTATTTTCTAATCATGGGAAAGACCAATTTAAGAATAAGATTGGGGAAATCTTGTGAAATTGCCAGAAAAGTGGGATTCTTCTCCACAGTTAACAGTAAATGCTTTAGAAAAAGCATCTTCTTTCCCAAGAGAAGCGCAGAGCACTGCAGGATAGAAAGGCAGTGCAAGCATTTGCACCTGACTGCCTGTGAGTTTTCAGGGACCAGAACAGCAAAACTGGGCACTGGCAGCAATTCCTCCACAAACTCAACTTATACTCCTCTTGGAGCTGCCCAGAAATTCTCTCAGTCCAAAATTCACAGACACCTTTCCTGCAGCTCTTTTATTTGAGAGCAATTTGGTCCACAAAGCTGTTCTTGTGTTCTGCTGATTTTTTTTTCAGGGGTTACATTCGGGTTTTGTTTTGGGGGGTTGTTTTGTGATAAGGGAAAGCCAGAATGGTGCCTCTGACCCAGAGGAGGTTGAGGAAGGATTAGAGGTCACGACAGACAAGCTGTGCCACAGAGCTACTGCTGGGGGAAGGCAGGATGTATTATGCAAGTTGAGGTGCATCTTATATTAGGATGGAGTCTTGAAATGCCAATATAAATAAGGCAAGCAGGGCTGCCAAAGAAAACAGTTTTCTCCTTTATTATTCTACCTTTTCAATTCTAATTAATTTTTTTTTTTTTTAAACAAGGCTAATGGCCTGTGGCTATGGGATGGGAAGATAGGGCTGAGATAATGGGAACATCATTATAAAAAGTAAAATGCTGTGTAAAAAGAGAAGATAGTAAAGGTGAAGCATGTTTGGCACAGGTACTTTACAGCATCCATTAGCTGCGAGATACTGAGATGGGTCTTGACTGGTTCTCCCGGAAACTTTGGCAGCTTTCTTCCTCTCTGTTTTGAGAGAAACAAGTGCCTGTGCTGGGAGAGCTGGGCTGGGCTGGGCTGTGAACACGGGGCTGTCACAGCCACGCTCCAGAAAGAGGGCTTGAAAATCAGGACTCAGTGGCCTCGGTGTCACCTCAGGCTTTGAAACACTTGCACAGGGACTTCACTACAGGTCAGGAAAAATTGTGTCTGCCTTGGAACCCACAAACCTCTGGGCTCCGCTGCTGACCTCCAGCAATCCAGCAGGGAGAGGGTTTGCAGCTGGGCAGCTTGGGAATATCCACGCCAGCCATAAACAAGTTAAACTGGATGTTTGAAGCCTTCCTCACATGGCATCAGGGCGCTCCTAGTGGGTTGATTTGCCTTTTGAGAAAACAGAGGATTTGGCCACATGCAGCTCTAAGCCACAAGACTGCATTGCTTCCACTTATTCTGGCCCCTCCCTGGCACACTTAAAAGCTGCCCAGGTTAATAACTGGTAATTACCACTGGGCACCAAAGGAAGCTTGGACTGCTCTTTTGTGATGATATTACTTCTCCATCTCTTGCCAGTACAGCATCTTTTGAGTACAAGAAAAGAGAACACACGTATTTTAAATCCCTTTGCTTCCTGAGCAGCAAAAACCAAAGAAATGTCTTAATCCTTGCTGGACACACAGAACAGATCTAGAGGTGTTTATGTCCTCAGTGCTGCAAGATGGTTTTTCCTTCTCAGGTACAGTCTCCCCATGGCCCTTAGGTTGATCTGTTGTATACTTTCAAGGCATTTTTACCTCTGGCTGTCCCTTGCCTGCTCTGCCCCTGTGTGTCCCCAGCAGCCAGGTAGCTGCTGCCAGCAGTGACAGCAACACTCCTACACGCTCTTGCTCAACTTTGTGAATAGCTTTGAATTGTTTTCTGTCTCAAGGCTGAAGACATGATAGTGGCTCTGTGTAGCCTAAAGAAATTCCCCGCAAGGAAGCTACTTCCAGATGAGGTGAGGATCAGACCCAGCTGAATAATCAGATTTGTTGATGGTTCTAGAGCGTAAAATTTCTTCTTTATTTCACCAAGGATCCTGCTCATATTGGAGACACCTAGACATCTCTCTAATGATTTGGCACATTCAACAAATGAAAAAAAAAGAAGCCTTTTACAATGCAGTTTATTTTCTGAAAGAAAACAGCTAATTGCATGTGAGACCACTCCAGAGTGGTGATTGAAAAAAAAAAAAAGGAACCTAAATAACTGTTACATTCTCAACAGTGTAGTCTTGTGAATAACTAGAAGGACCTATTCATTATTTGCCTCCAAATATATCTCCACTCAAATGATTCTTCTGTTTGGGGGAATCCCTATTAATAGAGACCAAGGAAAATAATGTCGTCTTTGTCTCTTTCTAAGACATGTCCTTATTGTGTTTTGGACAATTGGGTCATTTATGATGATGAGGTAACTTGTTCTGAATCCTGAAAATGTAATTTCAGATGAACTGTGAGTAGTTTTACCAGTTGTTGAAATGTCTTTGCAACTTAATTTACAATAGGCAGCATTCTAACATTGGTGTAAACAGCAGCTTGAGCATCTGTCCTCTTCCTTGAATGAAAAGGGGGGAAAAAGGTTTAAAATAATATGTCATGGTTGTGAATTCTGCTCTTTTCCATACATTAAGTCCCTATATTCATCTTGGGAGAGCAGGGCCAGACAATAAAGGGTGAGTCCCCTCAGCTGAGCGAGGTGCCAAGCGTGTCCATGGCCTTGCTGAGCTGTGCAGTGCAGCAGGTGACAGACAAGCTTCACCTCAGCCAAAAACTGCTCCAAGTATGACAAACAACAGCCCAAAATTGATCCTTCCAAATCTCAGAGCAGCAGCTCCCCATCCATGACCAGCTGCTGATTCCTATCTGAGAGCAAAGCTTGGCTCTGTCCTTCCAGTTTCTCTTATTTTGGAGAGGTTGAAGATTGGTATTTACAACAGAAGCCTTTACAGAGGGCTCATAAACCTCTCAGGTCTGCAGATTGTAAGCAGGTAATTAAATTTAAACACCTGCTTAAGCGTTGTGCTGATATGCAGCTTGCTCTGCCCCTGGAGTCTGTGGGGCAGGAGCTGTGGGACGATGGTCCAGTGGTCCTGTCCTCCCCACAGTCAGCTCCTGTGAGAGGACTCTGGGCAGGGGAAATAACTGGCACTGGAATGAGGCATTTCTGAACCACTCGATACACAGGTACCTACAGCACATTTGTATTACGTGGCATGAGAATAAACCCACGCCCCAGACTGACCCTTGCTCAGACCCTTTAATTCACTGAGTGCTACCTGAAAGAAGCAAAGTGGAGCTGTAGCTTCTCATTCAGTTCACACATGGAGCCAAAGATTTGTATTTGAATGTCAGAGCAGACTTCATTAATTTATTAATTTCAGCCAGTGTCCAGGTGTCCTAGCTTTGCCTCATTATGATATACCTTTATTTATTGAATTATACTTGATGTTTTTACAAATGGGCTAGAGAAACTAACAAAACAAGAAGAGGAGGATGCAAGAGCTTGACTCAGCATGGATATTGATGTGGTTTAAGACTCTCTTTAAACTCAGCTCATGTAAACCATTGTGCTGATATAAGTAAGTATGTTGTAGGCTGCTGCTGCCAACCATTTTCGCTGCAATTTACAGCTGTGCTGTAAATTAACCAGTGCAGCTAAACTCCTATAAACTAGGTTAAGTTTATTTCAAGGGTATTTTCACATAAAGCTGTATTGCTTTAATTATCTATTTTAAAACCACATAATTTTGTTAATCCAGTGTAACTTTTTATATGTAAAGTAGCCTTCAGAAAATTGATGGGGCGCCAAAATCCGCTCTGTCAGGGATTTTGCTTCGCTGGAAGTTTGGAGGAACTTTATTTACAGTTACATTTAAGAGCAGAATTTTGCCTCTTTCTTCTCTTCTCTTAGAACCTGGAGTAAATAACTCCTTAATTCATGAATTCAGTAGGATTGCAGTGTCGTGTGAAGAATAAGAACTAGGTTATTATCTAGTCAATAAAATCAGATCTCATCCTCCAAAGGAAAATGCTTTTCCTTATCAGTCTGTTCAAAAAAAAACCCCAACTAAACAACCAAATGAACAATTTTAAGATTAAAAGCTTTGGGCAGGGAGGGTTTCACCCAAGCATAACAAAAGTTTTAGTTTACAAAGCTTTCCTTTTACACTTGATCTCTGTGAATGAAGTTCTGTGCCTGGTGCTTTATTTACCCTGTAATTTATTTCCCCTTCTCTACACAAACAACCATGGACAGGAAAACACCCCCAAGAGCAGCTCCTTTAAGTGAAAACAACAGTTTGGAAGATGGAGTTTTGCTGAGACAGTGCTGGCTGGAGAAAACACGCCTGATATTTATAACAGGGGAAATGAAGGTGGGCTGTTTCTTTAGCTGATGTAAATTTGGGTATTTCCAGTGATACCATTGGAGTGACAGTGACTCTGCACTGCTTTGAGGCCTGGCCCATTCGTGTCTCTTATCAGTTTTACCTTAACAGTGCTGGATGGCTCTCTTCATTCTGCTCCACTATTTACAGAATGATCGCAATTAACTAGATGATGACTTAATAAATGTGTAAGATAAATTCCTCTTGGCTGGGAAGCAAAGATGGTTGGCAGCTTCTGCTTGCTTAAATTAAAACAAGTTGCTTCGACATTACATTTTCCAAACAGGCAAAAACTTGCACTGCCATTCGGAGTGGTAAAACGAAACCATGACAATATTTCTGCTCGAGTGGGTGGTGCTGGAAATTGTTTTACTTAAAAGCTCTCATTTATTTGGGCACAAAAAGCAGCAGCCTGTTGCTTTCTGTTTAACATGTGTGAAGGGCTAGCATGGCTACCCAGACATGAGTATTTCCTAAACCTCAGAGCATTCACTGTCTCCACCTGTGTACAGATATGGATTTGGATTGATTGAGTGAATGTTTCCTCTCGAATTCTCCCTTTCTGCTCTCTCTGCAGCCTTTGCACACATGCCAAGCACTCAGCTTGGAGAGGACAATACCGTGGTTAAAAAAAGCAATGCAATTATTTTAAGCATTTTCTTGCTAAAGTTTTTTTTCCAGCTGCATTTAATTTCTGTCTGATTAGTCTGACCTTTCACCCTGCAAGGAAGTAGTTTAGCAAAAGGGATAAATGTGGTCACAGTATATATGTGTGTGCAAGCGTGTGCTGATGTGTGTAACCATTGGCTTTGTTGGGATATGTTCAGCATGGACAAGTTCTGCCTACAAATATTTCTGCACACCTTTAGCTGTGCTCAAATTTATCATTGGTGTTTGAAATCATTTGATGAATGTGAAATCACAAGAAAAGTTCTAGTTCAGTTTTTTTGTTCTTAAGTCTCACTAGAGCAAATTAAAACACAAAAAACCAGTCTTTTCCTTTACTTCTTAATTCATTCTTGCATTTTAAATACATCTATTTACTGGTCAGCCATTACAGAAATCCAAATCTTTGCTTGTGGTTTTAAAATAAATATAAGTTTTCACAGAGTGGTGCTGGAATGAAATACAGATCTGCAGTGCTAACACCACGAGAGAATGGCAGCTGAGAAGGAAGAGAGCTTTAAATCTCTCTTACCTGAGATTTCATTTTCTGTCCCAAGCATGTGCCCATTGTTTTGCCTGTCTTAGATCTGGTAGAGAGCAAGTGCTCATTGATTTGTGTGTCATATGAAAAAGATTCACTAACTCTGTTGTTTCGTTGTGCTGCTGATTGAGCCCCTGAAAAGAGCTTCAAGCTTTGTACAAAAGGTTTGATGCACCTGCATTTGAGAACTGGGGGCACTTGTCCTGCTCCAGAGGGGCTGCCCAGCTCAGTTGTTCAAATCCAAATCCAGGGCTGGATTTCTGTAGTTCATCAATCATAAGAATATTTCAGATTTAATTTGGAGCTGCTCTTCAAACAACAGAAGTCACAGGAAATTATCGGCAGAAAGACGACTCCGTTGATGCATTTGTTCCCTCCCAGTCTGATTTGAAGCTGTGGTGTTACAAACCCAGCGAGGGCAATTGTTGTGGGATTTGTAACTGTGGACTTCATCTGGGACCTGCTCAGCTGTGCTGTGATGCCTTTATGGCACTCCCAGCTGTAACTGGTACAGTCCTTAAATGACAGCTTTTATGGGTTGTCTCTTTTGGCACTGGGTCAGGTATTTGAAAAAAAAATCCAGTTTGGGAGTACATACAATCAGAGGTGTATTCCAAGCCAAGAGCAGTTAGTGGAGCTGAATCAATACAGATTATTCCCGCATTCATAGTTTGGCAACCTTTTGATGAGTTTTGGAAGCACCCAAGAGGTGGGAGCAGGAATAGGTGACCCAGCAGGATTATCAAGGCACTGTGACAACATGCAGTGATGGAGTTGGGAAAACCAAAGCTCTTCTGGGGTTGAATCTGGAGAAGGATGGGAAGGCAGCCTGGTGACAAAGAGCAGGAGGAGGCCAAGGAAGTCAATGAATTCTTTGGCTCAGTATTAAAATCAGAGGTCCTGAAGCCCTAGGGAAAATCCTGAGCTAGGAAGGCTTTCCACTGATGGAGGTGGATCCGTTTAGGGAATACTTAAACAAATTGTGCATGCACAAGTCCACAGGACCTGGTGGAATGGGCCAATGAGAGCTGAGGAAACTAGCTGATGTCCTAGTGATGTCACTCTCAAAGACCTCAGAATCACAAACCATATGAAGCTGGAAGAAACACCTGGGGGTCATGTTGTTCCTCGTGGAAAGCTCATGGCAATTCAGGGGAGAATCCTGCCTGGCAAGTGCTCCTGTTTTTCTCTGTGAAAATGTGAAGCTCAGGTGGCTTTTTACAATCTGTGATTTTGCTCTGTTTTCTTTAAAATGTGTCTTTTCCTCACTCTTGTTGCATTGATTGGGGGTTTTCTCTGCTTGGAAACTTTGGACTGTGTGTTTTCCTGCTTGGTTAGAATCTCTTGATTGTGCTGTATGAAGTGGGAGAATGCTATTAAGATGTGGCTCTTGTGATTAGTTTCTACAGCAAGTAAAACTAAGTTATGTGAGGATCCTTCACTTCCTTTTCAGTCAGGTGTTTAAAATTTGGAATTTTCTAGGTCTTGAGATACATCCTTGTCAGCGATGCCTTGCAGACAAAAGAGCAGTCAATATTAATTTCCAACAAAATGACCTTTTTTTTTTATCACTCCATCCCAGCTTTTAATTTTACAATAACCTTTCTATTTGGGAGGCAAATCATGCTTCCCTTGTCGTGATGCTGACACGGAGGAGATGAGCTCTGTACCTGTGTTCCGGGGCACACGTTGGTGTGTGTTGGTGACTGTGGCTGCAGGAGGACGACGTGTGGTGACAATCTTGCCCAAAGCACACGAGCAAAGTCCGCATTAGGAGTCTGCTTAAATTAAAGCAAAGCTTGGCACACGCAGCAACAGTTCAAAATCCAGTCTCCTGTTGTCACAAATTCTCTGTCATTAGCTTAATGTTAGTGTGAATTGTGTGTGCTGCCAGGCTTCCTTTCCTTCCTGTAGGGAATTCTGTATCACTGCTCCTATTACATTGAGAGTCCCCAGCACTGGGAGCTGGTAACACTGGTGCACTGCTTATTTGCCAGAACGATATGAGCTGCTCACAAAAAAAAGTCCAATTTCAGCATCTGTCAAAGAAATGAAGCTGCTCAACAAAAGAGTTCACTTGATTGCTTTGAAAAAATTAAGTGCTGGCTTATGACACACAAGGCATAAATTAAATCATAACTAAATCAAGATTACTGACAAGAAGTGATGACAGGTGTTGTGAATATGTTGACACGGGGATGCTGCCCTGTGTAACAACTGTCAGTCATCGGCCAGTTCTGAGGTTCGGCTGTGGCTAATGGGGAACAGTTACTGGGAATGGGTAGGAATTCTTAACAGTCACATGGTCAAAAATCGTAATTTATGGTACAAACATTTGCTTCTTAAACAGAGGGAGACAGCTGTGATACAGCAGTATTAGGCTAAGCCATGTGTAAAATACTACAAGTATATTCAGTACAGTGGTTAAGGAGCAATTTCTAACAGAGACACTGGACTGGGATTAGGGAGGTGGGGCTTTGCATTCTGACACAGCCCTCTCTGTGACCCTGGGCAAGATGTGTCACCTCTGAGCACATCAGCTCTGAGTACAGGATGATATTTCTGTTGTCTGTCTTGCCTGTTTAGGCTGTTAGCTCACTGGTGCATGGCCTGACCTGTCTGGAGAGCTGCACACCTGGCACACCTGATTCGCTCTGCTGTAATCTGCAGCGTCACAAAAACACAGCTAATTACTAATCCTGGTGGGGAGGAAGGCACATTCCTTGCCCCAGAGAACTTACAGACTTAAAATAACAAGAATTGGTGCTGCTGAGGTTAAAGTGGTGCTGCATATGCAAGCAGATGATTCCCATGTGCCGTTATTTAATAGATACAGACTGATGCCAGAAATACATGGATGAAATTATATCATCTCTATCGACATGTTTGACACATGTATTCCCTTTGCTAGGTGCTGTGGTCTCTGCTGCAGTTTGGGATGCATAAAATGAGAGCTCCCTGCCTGCAGCACTTCACAAGAATGTTTATGGACAGAAAAATGGATGGGGGGTAAATATCTGCCAGTGAGACCCCACTCAGCTCTCAGCATCGTTCTTCAGAGAAATGCATCATTATATCTGAACTGTGATGTTTATGAAGTATCATTAGCATTATTCAGCTACTGATTTCAGATGTCTTCTTCTCTGGCCAGAGCAATCATTATAGGTCTGTCCAAGAGGAGCTGTGACAGATGTCATAGTTTGTTACAGTCGCTGCATGCCAGATTTAGCCTCCGGCCATGCACTGCTTGAGTACTTCCTCTAAAAGCATCTTGTGAGTACCCTGCAGTAGAAACAAGTGACAAGGGCTTCAGATATATTTGTGACATTGAATGGACACATTTTTAGGATGAGATTATGATGTGGTAAGCAGGCAAACAAAGAGCAGAAGATACTTGCACAAAACCCGTTTCCTCCCGATTCTTAACTACATCCTTTCATTCAGGTGATGCACTAATAGCTGTCAAGTCCTGCAAATCTGGGCTTAAAGGGGTTTTTGTGTCATGTTGCAAAGCTATTACAGTTGTTTAATATTATCCATATTTTTCTCACAGCTCAAACTGCTGTATTAACCGTTGGGGTAAATTGTGAGGATGAAAGGAAGAAAAGCACGAATAAGCATGGCTTGTTGTCAGACAGAGACCCAGGGTCCCACTCGGCCATGACTTGTGTTTGTTCATTAGCTGCAAAGACTCAAACCACCCTCTTGGCCTGGCCAGTGCATAAATACAGACAAGAAACTGAGAAACCTGTGTTTGCTTTGCTATAGACACAGGGTCTGGTGTTACCCCATGTGCTTGAACTCAAGCAGGTTCTGTGTGTCACTGCATGTGCCTTATTTCGGAGGCCACTGGCAGCCTGCACACACCAGAAACATCTTTCTTCCCTTCCCTGGCCATGCTGAGGGGCACATCAAATTGCAGCTGATTGGGTGGAGAGGCATATTTTAGATTGACATAATACTGCTTGTTCTGTATGTAAGTCAGGAGTTCCAAGCTGGCAGCAGTCACTCGAGTGCTGTTCCAGGTCACCTCTCAAGTGTTCGTGAAGAGGACACGTAAATACCATATGTTAAGTAAGACTGATAAAAACAAATACACAAAACCCTGGAGAACTCCCTGGTGTCATCATAACCTCAGAAATTCTGTCCCGCCCGCTCGAGAGGGAAGTGAGAAAATGAGTGACAGAGCCTGGGTTACTAATTACTGCTGAGGCTTCAGGATTCAATTAATGCTTCTAAAATTGGGAGAAAGGATGCAACAGTGTCCCCCCTCCAACGCTAATAACCTGTATAAAAAGAAAATAATTGTGAAGAAACCCTCTTGCCAAAAATAGTCCGTCTTTGCATGTACCTCTGAGAAGGACTCAGGCACAGGATATTATCCATGTGGCCAAATGATCCATAGGATTCATCTCTCTTCCAGAACAACTGCATTCTTCTGCAGGGGCTGCTTGTCCCATTGATGCTTTCTAAGGGACACTGCTGCCATGCGCTCCCTAATTAGGAGATTAGGAGAATTCTTTGACTGAAAATTAAGAATCACTATGGCTTATTTTTATCACTAAAAGATCGCTCCAGCAACTTCCTCCAGGAAATTGCAAAGGGAAGTCATTATGTGAGGGGGGCTGGGGAGGCAAAAGCCAGCTAGATTGTGCATATGAACCCCAGATGAAATGCATCCTAGCTCTGTGAGGGGGGCAAAAGGGGTGTTTACTAGGTCATTTACCATGTCCTTGTTTTTAAAGTTTCCTTTTCCACGATTACTTGTTGACCTTAATTGTTTCCATGCCCACGAGATAAGTCTTTGTACTTCCTATAGAGGCTTAGTGGAGAGGTCTGGGGATTGCTCTTTCTAATTGCCCTGTACTCCTTCATTTCCCTTGAGTGTCTGTGGCCAGCCCATTCCCACATATGCTCCCAAAATCCATTTTTATCGGAGGGGCAGCACTGCACAGCTGACGACATATGTTAACTGCATTCAGGGCTCGCTGAAGCATGCCTCTCATGTTACATAAAAGGGGAAGGTCAGTACAAAACAAACAGCTTTTTACAAGCTACGGCTTAAGAATCCTGTCCTAAAGAACTCTTGCATTTCAGGGAGTGACAAATCAGCTTGTCGCTGAGCTCTGTTCTCTCTCGAGGCTTTTTCTCCTTTTTTTTCCCCTTTTTTTTTTTTTTTTTTGCATACATTAGGAATGCTGTTAGTCTCCCAGGACAACCTGTGTTAAACCCTTCTCTTCTGGCAGCAATAAAGCTGTCCAGGGCCTGATCCTCAGTTTCCCGGATCGTCAGAGCAGGCTGGAGCACAGCAGCGCTTCTCCAACCCTGTGTGCACCTGCTGCAGGAGGGCAGCCCCCAGATTCCCACAGGGTAAACTTCCATGGCACTGTCTGCTGGGCTTTGGAAAGAGGTTTGTCTGTGTTCAGGGCAAAATAAGGAACAGTGAGGAAAGGAGATACTTAAGGAAAACTTGAGCCAATTTCAGTGGAATTGCTTATTTCCTTTTATTTCCTTTTAAATGGTTATTTTTTTCTTCATTTGACCTGGAACCAAGGTAGGAGATGACCCAGAGAAGATTTCCTAAGGAGAGTTTGGCTCTCAATTCCCATTTCCTTTAATGGGATCAGTGTACACCAATCCTGTCTGTGGGCTTGCCCACCTCTGGCAGGAGCCCTGGCAGAGGGGCCACGCAGAGCTCTTTGCTGGGGGGCAGACGAGTAAATTCAAACCTTTCTCCACATCTCAGCTAAGGCCTCTCCCAGCTGGGTACAGCCTCAGGCTGGCAGAGCAAAACCAGCTGGGTTGGTGCCAGCCACATCTCTGCTGGGTGGGTCCCAGGGCAGCTTTTGAGGGTCTGCACAGCCCCTGCTCTGAGGGTGTGGGCAGAGTGCCCATTTTCCTGACAGCCCACTGGGGCAGGAGGATATTTCTTCCCAAGATCTGTCCTTGTGTAACACGGCTCCGAACGTCTGTGTGGCAGTATCTGCGAGGGCATCCTCGTATTCAGCCTTTCCACATTTTTTGGAGCCTTTACAAAATGCACCTCCCCTGGGAAGCCTCGCTGATTCAGCAGATTCCTGGAGACAAGGGCTGTTTGTGGCACTGATTCATTCACTTTGGTTATTTATACCGCTGCGCTGGGTGCTGTGTGAAGCAAGAGCTCTTCATGCCCCAGAGGCATCAGAAGTCAGGAAAGCAGCAGGATCCAGGGAGTGCACGTAATCCATGAGAGGGCAGAGGAGCGGGCAGCCCTGGGAGTCGGATGGGCTGAGACAAAACTGTGCTGCCAACTTCATCTCTGAACAAAACCCCGGCTTCTCCACTTGATTTCTGCGTGCAGCCTAGTTTACGTGAGGATGTGTTGCAATATTAATTCCAGGTGCCTAAGCTGTATTTGGGATGGTTTCCAGCCTGCTGGGGCCGGGAGCAGCTGTGGCTGCAGCGGGAGGGCTGTGGGGTGGCACAGCAGCTCCCCCACCACGACACGGACCACGTGTTAGGCAGGGATTTGTGCCAATTAGCATTGCTCAGAAGCACGTTTGGTACAGATATTTCATGCACCTGGAAGCTCCTATCAAGAACAAAAATATCTTAAAATCTGTGAAAAAAAATAGTATACAAATATTACTCTTACTGTGCTTTTCAGATGATGTTTGGCTTAGTCACGGGGTGGATTCCAGCAGGCCCTGAACACCACTTGCAACAGGGACCTGATGAGTCTTGGACACTTTTAGAAATGTGTTTTTTCTGTTGTTAAATAATGGCTGATATAAATCGTGTTTACTTTTTACAGGGCATGATTCCTTCCAGATTTCCATCTCAGTACTTAGCTATGTGGCCCTGCCAGCTGTGGACTTTGTGCTGCCATGCCAGGGTGTGTTAGTGACCTTGGAAACTGAAATCCCAGGATATGGCAGAAGCAAGTGATGCCACCAAAATGGGTGCAATGCTTGTTTGCCTGGGGGAAAGTAATCCTATTTTAGTGAGTCGATTCTATAGTGGGTTTTCTTCTTTTTTTTCTTTTTTCATTTTTAATTTAGTGTAGATTTTTAAAAGCTCTTCTGCAGCCAGCTAATTAAACTGATGCAAATGGTTTCAATGTTCTTTTGGGGAAAAGTTTACAGAAACGGTTCTTGGTATGGGCTAATAAAATTCCAGTGTTTGGCCTTGAAATAAGCACGGAGGGAACTTCAGATGCAGGCAGTCCTACTGCTTTTAAGGTTAAGGAAAACTTTGGGGAGTGGGACAGGGACCCTGATTGACAGCTCCATTGAGATTGATTGTCTCCCTCATTCTCCCAGTGTTAATACAATTTGCCAATTCTAAACTCACATTTGCATGCATGATAAGGAGAGAAAAAAAAATCATTTTTAGGGGATGCCGGTGCTGCCTGGTCATACCTGGGGACAGAAGTTCGGCATTTGAACAATTATTTCAGGCTGTGCAAGGAGGTGTGACCGTTCTGAGAGCAAATCCACCTGTTCCATAAAGCATTCACTAGCCAAACTGCAGTCTTTAATTGCCTTGAAGTGAAACCCCAGCTCAGAGGGGGAATTTTCACTGTCTCCAGCCAAGCCCAGGATTTGTACCACAAAATTTTCCCCAGCCCAAGGATGCAATGAGCCTGTGTGTGTGTGATGTGATTTAAGCCCTTGTGTGCTGCCCCGCCGTGAGTTTCGGTTTGCTGCTCTGATGGTTTAGATGAAGATCTTTGCAGCTGGAGCTCGGTTTGGTGCATGGCTAGTTCCTGCAGCCAACCTGCAGCCCTGGAGCTGGCTGGGGAACATGCCTGCTCCGACTCGATCAAAGGCTGTGGGGTTCCCTGCTGGTGCCGTGGCGATTGGGAAGCAGCATTCCTCAGCAGGTGTAAGAGTCCCTCAAGAGAAGGGCATGGAGCCTTACAGCAAAATAGACATCAGCTAATCTCTCATGCCTAGATGATTTTACTGTGACGTTCTGCCAAGCAGCCCGAGGCAGTGAAAAATAAACTGCTAGCATTATAGTATCATTACATTTCTGATTCTCCAGAGAAGCCAATATTTGTTTGCTTTTCTCTGAAGTG
Source organism: Corvus hawaiiensis (assembly GCF_020740725.1). Lineage (NCBI taxonomy): Eukaryota > Metazoa > Chordata > Aves > Passeriformes > Corvidae > Corvus > Corvus hawaiiensis. The sequence goes on along the minus strand of NC_063229.1, from coordinate 13,960,054 downwards.
TTTCATGTCACCACGTATGTTCTCTCTCCTTCTTTACAGAGTAGGCAGAGGGGGAGGAGGAAAGTTTCACAGCAACTGCACAGCCCAGATTTTGTGCTGCTTTGGGGCTGGAGGGTTGGGGGCTTTGTTGCTGCTCTTTTTTTATACCTAAAAAGTTTGTAAGGATTATTTGGCAACCTGTGAGTGTGGTGTCGAAGAGAGCATTACTTCAGGAAGAGGCCAATCTCTGCAAACAAATTTTGCAGCCAAAAGTGCTGTAAATTTGATAAGTGCAAAAAAAAAACCAACGTGAAAAGGGCTCACGGGCTGAGCCGCAGGCGCTTGCTCTGAGGCCAAAGTCTTTCCTCTCCTCACCCAGACCGTGCTGCAGCCGAACCTTTTCTGCATCCCCGGAGCCTCCCAGCCCCGGAGCGGCCCGAGGGCTGATTCCACCTCCCCTGTCCGGACCCGGTTCAGCGACCCCGAGGGCAGCGGGGCTTTCACGAGGTGAAAAACCTGGTGGCCCGAACCGCGGCGGGGTCAGGGAGCTCCCTGGGGGGGGGGACAGGTCCCGCTGCTGCCGGGCCGGGGATGCGCAGCCCGGGGTGGTGGCTCACCCCGCGGGCAGCCGGCCCTCCCTCCCCGCTGCCTGGCAGGCTCCTCGCCTCTTCCCGCAGGGCAAAGAGCACCGCAGCGTCTCTGCTGCCCTGCCCCGTGTGTCGGAGCCAAGGCACCGCCGTTCGTGCCAAGGAGCGCTGCGCTGCCCCGGGCAGGGACGGGCGGCACCAGGACCCCCGGCACAGGCGGCACCGAGCCCAGCAGCGCCCGGAAAATGTCACCTCACCGAGCTTCCTGCGAACCTGCCGCCTGGCTTCCAGTCCAGCAGAAAACGGGACAGGATTTTTCTTTTTTTTTTTCCCTGTGTAACCACTAATTTGCCCGCCTGTAGTAACAGCTAAAACATCTGAAATGATTCCCGAGCCGTGATGCCGCTATGCGAGCTCCTGGCAAAAAGACTTTATGGGGTTTTTGTTCTGTTCTGGCTTTAGCTTTTCGACCGCGGTGATTTTAGCAGAGGCTGTGGGACGGCTCTAAGCACAGACCTGACTTTAGGAGCGATTCTAGAAACCCCCTCCCCGTCCTGGGGAAGCCCCTCTGGGCGCACATCAGAGCGGAGCGAGCAGCCTCGCCTTTCCTCTCTCCCCTGCTACCTCTGCAGCTGATTTCAGCTGATAAACATCGTCCTCGTGCTGCTCGGGTTGCTGTTACAGGCATCGTAAAAGCTCCAAATAATCAAACTTGGGGAAAGAGTCGCTGGCCGGCCGATCTCACCTCGAGCTGGCTCTGTCCCTATTGTTCCCCGGGTGAAATGTTAACTTGCTTTCCTTTGAAGGCTCTCACAGAAGGGGCTTGTTCCCGGAATTACCAAATTACAGTATTCCAGCATCCAGCATTCTCCTTAGGCATCTGTCCGAAAGTTACTTTTTACTCTAGCAAATGATAAAAAATATGAATGAAGTAATTATGGGGGTTTTTCTCCCAGTCTAATTCTGAATCTTAATGTGAGGTTAAAATGTGCAACATTTCAGCTGTTCTCATGACTGACATGCATGAAAAAATAATGGAAATTCGGTCGCCTAATTAACTTAGAAATTTGTAAGGAAAGAACCTCAGTTGTGTTCATAACTCATGAGAATCCTTAAGATTTTTTTTTCTTTTAACTTCAATTTTATACATACTCATCTGAAGTAAAAATATACGAAAGGATATAATAAAGGTCACAGATAGAACAAATGAGCAGGAGATAAAAGATGCTGTTAAAAAAAGCACCTTGAAAACTGCCCAGCTGTTTTTCAGCACAAATCTTTCCCTGTGTTTCCTACAACAACATTTGCCGGGAGGAAGGGAAAGAAAGTGATGACAGGGCAATGTTATGGTGGGAGTAAGATGATTAGAGGTGGCATTTAAAAAACAAAAATAATGGTGAACAGTATTGTGAATAGCAATTCCAGTTTGTCTGGGTTGTGATTCCACAATTTCCAGATAATAAGGATTTTCAATTATTTAGAGGTTTATTTATAAACATGAGAAAAACATACATTGCAGATTCCAGACTCAATATTTTTCTTCCATATTTTAATTTTTCGGGATTCTTATTTAAAAGTCCAGTTTCTAATGAGCAATTAGCTTGCCTAGAGTATTTTGTAAATGACTAATAATAAATAGTAGAGATGCAAGATATACCAAGACAGTTTCTCAAACTATTTGCTAAGCCCCATGAAAGAAGATAAACCATTAAAAATGGTTGGATGGGTCGTTCTCTGAAAGGGGTAGTGGATTCCTAATTATGGTGTATTAATCTCTTTCCATAATATGTAAGTATTTTTAGTTTTTTCCTGGACCTATTTGGATTTATCACCTCCTTTTTGGTTTCTGGAAAATCAGTGTCCAAACCTTTAGAGTATTTTAAGAAAAATGCCTTAAAAATTGTCACTGACATCAGGGGGTGGATTTTATCAGCAGTTTACACCAGAGAAGGATCTGCCTCCCCACCTGTGTGCTGAGCTGTGGCTGCCTCACATTTCAGTAACAAACCCTGGAGACTTCTTGGCCTCTCTGGAAATGTTGGATTAGCAGCACTCAGCCTGTTCAGCTCTGGCAGTTGACTTTCATTTGCTTTTTGGAAGGGAAAATGGTGAGAAATAGTTGCCAGGATTCCCCAAATCCCTCTCATCTCCAAAGACAACTTCAGCATGTTTCTGTGTTAGTCCAAGTAACCCCGGGCTTGGTTTCGTTTTTTCTTGGATAAAGGAGAACTTGCTGCCTGCTCTTAGCAGAAAATGGAATCCTTGAACAGCTCCTTGGACGGGAAAATTTGGCATAATGAAGCAAACCAAAAGAAAAACAATTTTTGGGGGAGAAAACTCCAAACATTTTCCCCCACCTCGTAGCTGTTCCAGCCTTACAATATGTTGTGGCCATCACACATCTTATTCCCTTCTTTTCAGACCTCTCATAGAAATGAATCCTTGGAAGGAGCTGAGGAATCTCCCCCTATCCTGCAATGCCTTTGGGGAGAGATGTGGGGATGGAGAAGCCTGGATGGGATCCAGAGGCTGTCAGGCCTGGCTCTGCACAGCCAAAGACAACATCACGTGTTTGCCCTGGTCTGCTGTCGCCAGCTGTGCCTTACCTGTCACTCAGAGTGGGGTAACTTGGTTTTCTTTTCAATGAGCAATGACAAATCAATATGGTTACAAGGAAATTTTGGGAATAATCTTCTGCTTTTCTGTATCAAACAATCTGCTCAGAGTAGAGATAGTTAACGTCTTGCGTCCATGAGGGGAGAGGGTGAAAATTACTGAGACAGAGAGATTAGGAGCAAGAGCAGAATCTTTTGTCGTCACCAAGGCTTTCTGCAAGTGTTTCACAGTAGGCAAAAATGAAATAAAATTGCATCAGGAATGAGTTTGGTTTGTAGGCTGGCTCCTGACTGAAGGCTAGTTTTTGGTCCACTTTGATGTGTTGAAGAACAAGAACTTCCAGTACCAGTTCTGCTTATGCACATAAATCATGGGGGTTGGAGAGGAGGAGAAGTGACACTCTGGTTCTGTTCCTCCATGAACGAGGGCTGCCGTCCATCACAGTGGCTATAAAGTGTCTGAGGCTGATAACAAATGCTCAGCATTATCTAAGTCAAGAGGCCAAAAGAGCCTGAAGTATTTATACACCTGTGGCTTGAATAGCTGGGTAATGAATGACAAACCTTTTTCTTGCATGTGTGGTTTGGGGGTTTTTTTTGCCATTTCTAGCTTGCACTGCAACAAGTCTTGTGCCCTTTGGATTGTTTATACCTTGTCAAACCTGTTTTAAATAAACCACTGTGCTGCACTTTCGGTTTGTCAGGGAAATTGCTGCCCTCTCCTGGTTTGAAGCAATTCTGGACCAGCTGAAGGCATCTCCAAGCAAATGCCAGTTGCAGTGTGATAATATGATCCAATATGAAATTAATTAAGGCTACACAATAGTTTCTTTAAGACTAAATCAGAAAAGTGGGCAGGCAGCCCTATCTGGGACAATAGGATTGGATCCAAATGCAGTTTTAAAGACGCATCCCGCCTCCCCGATCAGAGTGCATTTAATGAGATTCATGCGATTTCTTTCTGAAAACAATAGCTTTAACCATTGGTTGCATAACCCAGGATATCCAGCTGAGGCCCCCCAAGTACAGAGGGTTCCACAAAAAGGAATGACAAAAAGTCCTCTAGTTCAACTTAAATAATTAAAACAAGATCTGGAGAAGTGGCCAGCCCGGTGAGATGCCTTTCAGGGGGTCAGGGAGTGGAGGAGGCGAGATAAAACTCCTAAAGGCAAAGTTAAATTTGTCCGTGCCCATTCTCTTTCTGGGACTGAGCAGCACGAAGCGCCAAGAGCCCTGAGAGTGCTCAGCCCCCTCGGCCTCTGGTGGCTTTCAGCACCTTGCAGGATCAGGCCCCATGGCCATAACTCAGAAAAGGGTATCTATTGTCTGCCCAGAAACAGAAGAGCTCAGCAGCATATACTCCCTGAGAAGTGTTTGAATTTGGGCTGTGATTTGTGGCTCTCATTTTACACGAAGTTTTAAAGTTTCTTGGCTGCTGGAGATCCTACTCTGAGCCCAAGGACCTTCTGCCATGGAAGTGGGTGGGAACAAGACGTGGCAATACAGGCAGTGCTATAGACAATGCTTGTTTGGGATTGTGGAAGCATTGCAAACAAAGGGAAAAATTCCTCTTGCCCCGCCAGCTACAATAGCTTCAAAAAGCCTTCAGAGCAACAAATGCCATTTTCCAAAATGTTCATACCAGCAATCTGAGAAGAGTGTGCCCTTCCTGGAAGTGTGGAAAGCCAAGAGCTGTGGCCTCTCATAGGCCATATTAATGGTGAGCACTGTCTTTTAGAAACACTTCATGCATAGCAATATCCTTGTAGCAGCTTCCCTCCACTCCTCTTGTAGGACTAAAGTTATTTAAGGTGTGCTTTGAAGATCTTGCTTTTGCATGCCACTGTGATACGATACAGCAGCAATCCTGTTCGCCAGGTGATTTTGAAATGCAGCCTTGTAGCAAGCAAAATCTCCTGTTCCCAAGGCAGAAGTGAAGACAAATGCTGGGTGCTTCCCTTGCTGTCTGCTTAGAGCTGCAGAGATAGACTTCGAGTATTTCCAGGGCTCAGAACTTGCAGATGTGGTGCCTGAGTGAAGCTGAGGCTTGACTTTTATCTGGTTATTTTATAGGCTGCATTTCCTCTGCTGCTGAGGCAGCACACAATTAAAGCTGCATTACTGGTGTCTTTCACATATTTACTTATGACAAGGCTGGATCTGATTCTTCTTCTTCACAGAAGAGCATTTCACTCTTCAACAGACACGATTTGGTCCAGCATGGTTTTTTTGCATCCAGTCTTTTATAGGCATCTGCAGCAGCATTTATTCCCAAATAATTTGATAAATAAGTAACTACAGAAGAATCATCATGGGAGGTAGCACAGGAGTTTCTTTACTTTGACCAGCTTTATCCTGCACCCAAATCTGTTACTCATCTGTGTGCTGTGCGGACATGTGCAAAATGAACACGCTCCCAACCCCCATCCTATTCTTGTTACAAGAGAGCAAAAGAAAGGAAAACCAGGCTGGAGTAGCCAGAATAGGATGTCCAGACTGCTTGTTCCCTAAACACCACCTGAGGCTGGGACGCAGGGATTTGACACCTTTTTGAGGTGTTCCTAATCAGATGCTGCCTGACAGAAGTGCTGGGATAAATACAGTTGAGTTTGTTTCTCACAAGCTAGTTCCAAGCCTAATTCCAGCTTTGTGATCACATGGATGAACAAATCCACTTGCTGCTCACACAGGCTTCTGTGGAGATTCTTTATCCGTGATAGAGCCAATATTTGGCAGGAAACAGAGGAGAATCAGTGAGCACTCCTTGTAAATTTTTGTCTCAAGGTGTCCAAGCACAGCCCAAGGCTACTTCAAGGGGTGGGAGAAAAGCCATGGCCTGGAGTGCCAAGAGGTCCTTGGAGGTGTCCAGCTCCTTACTGGGACTGGAGAATGGGGCTGGGGGTGGTTGGGCTGTGCTGTGGGACATTTCCCCTCTCTGACTGTGGTCAGCCCTGGCCTGCCCTGGGATAGCTTTCACTGCCACACTGCCACTCCTGCTTCCAAGTCCACAATCAATTTTCCTTTTAAATTGATGAGTTGGGACAAGAATTCCAACTGCTTTATAAGTTGTCAGAGGTATTTCAATCTGGGCTGAAGGAGAATTGTAGAATGCTTTCCTTTTCTTAAAAATAATCTGAACTTTGGCAGAAGCTCCAGCCCGGCTGTTTTTTTGTGAACTGACCTGCGCTGCCATCCCCACCTGGACACATTTGTGCCTAGCCCACATTTGCTAATCACCAAAACAAGGGATAAGGGCTAAAAGTAAAACAACACCAAACCTACAAACAGCAACACGGCTCTGCCTGTTACCAGATGCCACTGTGGTGATCTCAAGCATAAGCTGTACATTTTTATCTTTTAAATGGAGACGTCCCTTGGGCACAGCCACTGCCCCTGTCCACAGCTATCCTTGTCACCCGGCTGTCCTCCGCGCTCGGCGCTGCGAGGCTCACACCATATGGCCGCGTTTCCTGCGTGAGGAGTATAGCAGTGGACAAGGGCAGAGATCGAGGTCTGGGGTCCTGGGGACATTGTGGTTTTAAGGGACTGGCATCCTGGCATGTGGAGTCATCCTTCAGAAGGGCGAGACCGCAGTCAGGAGCAGCCGGGGCTCAGGGCCGCTGTGTGCTTTTATTTGCATTTATTGCTTGCGATCGCAGACATTCATCTTTAGGTATTTCCAGAATTAAGGGGTAATAAGACAAGACAACAAAGGAGTCTCAAGCTAACAGAGGGAGGCTGGGGTACTGTGTGGCACTGCAAGACCAAGATTGAAGCATTTCCAGGGCTCTGTTCCTGACCACATCATCTTCCTACTCTGGAGCTCCCAAATGCCACTGCTCCAGACTTGGGCATTCACCCCTTGTCCCTACCAAGGGTTTGATCTAAGCTTACCTAGGCAAGTTCTTCATCCATCACTCTTAATTTCAAGTATGGGCTTATCCATTTTCATTAACTCTCCAGTTATTCCAGGATCCTGATGAGAATGGTTCCCAGCTGGATTTGCCACGAATCCTGACACCAGATGTGCATAATGCCATTAGTGCAGTGGATGTAAAGAGGGGTAAGCCCCTTTTCTGGGGTCTGCTGTCTTGCATTGACTTTGCAGCATGGTCTCCTACCCTCTTCCCACAATTCCTCTTCGTTTTGTGCAAGAAATTCCTCTCTGTACACGTTTTTCTAGAGGAGCTCATTTCTACTCTGTCGCCTCTCCATCTGATTAGGATGGAAAAAATTTGTTCCTGTTTGCCCCTGTTTGCCCCTGTTTGTACTTCAATAAAGACTTGTTTGGTAGAAAGTGAAGGCTGTCAACTACATGAGTAATCTGCAGCATTTAAATCTGAAACTTTAAATCTGTCTTTAAAACTTTATGGGATGTTGCATGCAAGGAAAATTGTCATAGCTCTGTTTTGTACTTCAGTCACAAGTGGTTTGACTGTGGGGGAGGGGGAAAAAGAGAGAAAAACATAGATTTATACAAGAGCAGATAATGTAAATGCAAAGTAATTAAAGTGGTCATAAAAGACTCCTCAAAATATGTTTTTCCAATGATTCCTATCATGATTTTAGGGCAGTTTAAGCAGCTGCAGCCAGATCAGACCAGAGTGCATTCACAAGGCAGAACAATCCCAACTGTAACAAGCTACAACCCCACATGATTCAAATGCAAAGCGTTTATCCAGTGGCATTCCTAAGGATTTACAAAATAGGGGGTACTTGTGGAAGGTGACAAAGCTCCAAGCAGGCATGTGCTCGGTACAGCTGGGATTTGCACAGGGGTGGCAAACTCGGGGATGTTGCAACCGAGCAGCCAGACCTGCCTGGTGTGAGGGGAGTTGTGAACCTCCTGTCTGGGACACGCTTTCACCTGTTGCCTCATTTTACAAATGAATATGCAGCTACAAAAGTTAACACTGCAAATGCTTGAGCAAAACTTTAAAAATATTTCATCCTTTTATTTTGGTTTTGTTTTAGTTCTCGGTGTGTGTGCGCAGGGTGCGCAGCTGTGCGTCTTCCCCGTATGTATTCGCATTTCCATTTCAAAGATTTATTTGGGGAAGATCCCTGTTTAAGCTGTTGGAGTGAATGAGGAGGTGTCAGAGGGTTTCCCCTACCAGGCAGTCAGTGCTCTCCAGCTGCTGTGCAGAAAAAGCCTCTTTGTATCCGCGGAGCATCTCCCTTTCTCCAGGGGAGTAGCGAGTGCAAGCACGGGGCAGCTCCCTGCCTGTCAGCCAGCACCTGAGAGGCACAGGGAGAGCAGCAGCTCAATAAATCATACAGCAATAAATCAAACGTAGCTGGAAATCAATTTGAACAATTAACAATGATTCCTTTGAAGCTGACAGTAGAGGCCCCAGAAGACAGGAGCACAAGAGCGAACTGCTGCTCTCAAGACTTTGGCTCTTGGGAAACACATTTTGTGAGCAAAGTGTGCATGGGTTTGGGAAGTGAGTTTCGTGTAACATGGGAAGAATTTAATATTTTTGTAATTTAAGTGCTTGGCTTCACAGTAGTCCTCAGTGTAACAAATAACATGGTTTAAATCTCCAGTGACCTATAAATCCTCAAGTTCTGGTTCCGCCCCATGCAGGTCTCCAGGCAGGGGATGTACATAGCAAAGTCAGGGCTGAGCCATTTGCCAGCTCTGAGGAGTGTGAACTGGATGTTTTTGAGAAATTTGAAAACATTAGAGAAGTAAATGAAGTGAAAATGCAACCAGGCTGGTCTACACTCCAACATTTCAGAGTTCAGAGGGTTCCAGAAGGCTGTGCTGTACATGAGGATCCTCAGGGCATGGGCACGGATTAGGTGACCTCTGGAGACTCATTCCAGCCCAGTGATTCTTTGAGAAGACAAATAGACTGGAAGATGCAAATCTTACATGAAAAGTGTAACATGAGGCCCACTTGTGGGATCCCATATATGATTTAGGTTCTGCAGAGTTGTGGAACAAGATTCAATGGATAACTGCCTGTTGTTCTGATATTTTGAAGATGAGACAGAAAAACAAAGGAATGAACACTAAATGGGATGGTTACATTTCAATATTTCTTATCTGAGCTGCAAGGAGCTCTAAAAAATGTGTATTTTTAAAATTGTTGCCATCTTAGAGAGAATAAGACAATGCTGGACGTCTCTCACAGAGAAATCCTCCTGGACATGGCTGTGCAAAATGTTGTAGGAGATTAAAGCAGAGCATTCCAGTGACTTGTTTAAACATATCTTCTTATATCTCTTTGCAGCAATCCTTAAGCCCCAACCACCAAAGACTATCTCCTCACAGCAGTGACAAATTCCGATCCCAAACAAACCACCTGGGGCAAGCTGAATCGCTAAACACAAATGTCAGAGGTCTAGATCATTTCCAATATTCTTTGACATTGCTTATGATGTGGCCTCTGGCACATTCCCAACAGAAGAAAGTTCAGTTATATTTCTTTCAATTAAAGAATCTGATTTAGCCACTAATCATGTCAAAGAATGTCTGGGGGACGGAGAGGAAGAGAACCTGAGCGAGTGGTGGTGTGCTCAGACGGGATGGCTCGTGCTGTCTGCACATGGGCACTATGGGATGGAGCTGAGACAAAGGCTGGCACAAATAGAAAATCAGTGTATATGTGTCAAAAATATTATTGGTTTGATAAAATCACACAAATCCTATTAATGCACAACCTCAAGCATGCTGCCACAGTGAAAATCGTGCTCTCAGGACTCTGGGTCCAGGAAGAAGGAAAGGAAAGGCTTTGGGATGGCAATAATCAGGATATCAGTGAATGGGAGAGGCTCAGCAAGGTTTATCCAGCATCTCCTGCATTCTCACCCAATCCCAAATATGTTCCTCTGTCAGCCCTGGAAGACCCCAGTGCTGGACATGAGGGTAGGACAGGTAACTCAGTGGGGATGAGTCTGACTCTGCTGCACCTCTGTACAAACCCACTTGAGGGAAAGCCACAGTCCAAAAAACAACATGCTGGGCCCTGTATTTTGGTGGATCAGGACATCTAGGATTGCTTCACCCATGTGAATATGTTCCTGATCTTCAGGGAACAGTGGAAAAAACAGACAGTTCCCAAACCTCAAAAAAGGTTTGAGATCATTGTTAAGAGGATTTGCATTTGGAAAATTTTGCCAGGTTACACAAGCAGATGCAATACTTGGAATATTTCTGCTCAGGTTTTTCAAACCTTTCTTTTCCAACATCCCCGAGGTAACATTGCTTAAGATGGGAACAGATGGACTTTTGTACATAATCCTGGGTGAGTCTCAGGGATTTCTGAGTTTGGGGTCTTGTTGGGCATTGTGACATCCAGTGAGACACCAGCCAGACCTCCACATGCAGCAGAGATGCTGTAAGGCATAGAGCAGCCTGGGCATTTCTTATTTCTTCTCTGTAGCTGTAAGATAGAGAATAAATAAATAAATAGTAGTAATGTATCTGAAAACCCACCCCAAACACCTGAACAGCCATGAGAGTGACCATACAATCTTCTCATGCTGTTCACATATTTTGAATGGTTATAAAATCATAGCATTTACTTTTTTGTGGTTTGTTTTGGTGTCTTTTTAATAGTAATAGTTTTACATACAATGATTTTGCACATTAATTTTAGCATTTTCACAGACATTCAGCCCTGGACTAGCAGTGTCACTATAGAAAATTTTAGCACTGAGTAACATAAAGAGAGAAGTTTGAGATGGAACTATGAACTCACCAAAATCTCAACCTGATGCATCTTCCTCATGGCTGCTCTGGTGCTCTCAGCTGGGTGCACACCCTCAAATGCAGACCTGTGCAGCCTCATTCCTCTCACACACGACTCCATGGCCTCATCCCTAGAAATATTTTCTTTACAAAAGTATCCTGGTCCATGTTACTCATGAAGTCCAGCAGTACTGATATGAGGGTTCTGCATGACCATACAGATGTGTGAGACACCAAGATTTTACAATATTCAATGGGTTTGGGCATCTCTTTTAAAAGCAAGAGCACTGATTGCGTTTTTCTCAATGTCAGATGTGGTCTGTGCTAGAGAAAAACCCTTGGTGTAAGTGCTAAGGTTTCTTTAGTGCCTGGACCTTAAGGTAACACCTTGGTCAGGGATCAGTCCCATTGGTAACCTTGCACTTGGAAAGCTGACATCTCCAAGGAGGGAAATATTGAGGACAGATGTAGAAGCTCTTGGACTGTGGCTGTGTGTTGCAAATTCTGTGTCATGCTGCACATCTTACATATATTAAGGAGCAAATGGGCTCATTCCCGTGGCAGCAAACTTCACAAATCAGAACAAAAATTATTTATCATGACAGGCAGGTGGTACTGCAGACAGAAATGTCTCCTGACCTTGTGGAAATGTGGCTGTGATGGTCTCACAGAGGCTGATTTTTTTCTTCCTGCTGGTTTAAGAGAAATCTTCTGGTTTCAGGAATGGAAAAACATACTTTAAATGGTGATGTGTCTCAGGCATGTGGATTTTATAGCATGCTTGCTTTTTTGCAACCATTCGAGGTGTTACACATGCTGTTTAAAACACAGTTTTTATCACAAAAGCAGCATCTGCCTGTGTTTGCACTAAATTTACACCACCAGCCACTACAGCGGCCAGCACACGCCAGCTTGACTGGAACAAGGTGCAACAATACTGCTCCCCAAATCTCTGTGAAATTGGAGATAATTCCATGCAGGGCAGATTTTCAAAGGCCTTGTTTAACATCTCTAAAGGTTCAGCTGAGGGGCTGGGGAATTTTTCGGCAGTGCCCTGCTGCCTGGCGCCTGTCTGCATTCTTCCCAGGGAAATCCTGGAGCCGGGGCTGGGAGTGGAGCAGCAGCGGCTGAGCCGGGGCTCCTGGGGTATTCATGATGGAGAGGTGGAGGTTGTCACCTCTTGGTGTCAGCTGTGAATGCTGTGCACCTTTCTGATGGCGCGGATTTAGGGAAGATGGATTCGAGCTGGATCAGAGCTTTTCAGAGGATGCAAAAACCTTTATTTGCAGGAGTGAGCTTGGTGTGTTTGTCTTGGCAATATGAATGTGAAAGGGAGGTGGGTTTGTTCTCCCTGGGTTTGGCTGAGGAAGATGAAAGGGGAGGGAGTATTTTTAAGCTAGATGACAAATGTTAGTGCAAGAGCTACTGAGCAGGGACTAGCCAGGACACTTTGGGGCTGGAAGTGAAAAGGAGATTTATAGCCATGAAGGCAGGGAGGTTTTCTTCCAAGAAAAGGGGTGGGAACAGGAACAACACCTTCCCCAGGGCACTATAAGGATGTACTGGATAAGTCTGTGAGATTTGTTAGGAGATGGAGACAGAAAGGGCAGAGCAGTGGTCAGGATGGTTTTGTACCACGGGACAGTGTGGGCAGGGATGTGTGTCACACGTTCACTGCTCTGCACTTGTATCGGCTCTAAGAGGCACAGAACACACCACTCAGAGCTGCAGAGCCTCTCAGCCCCCTGAGAGCACCCTCTGACCCTACAGCAGCCTGGGGCAGCTTTGTCCCCTCTGGCACCCCAGGCCCTGAGCAGAGTTACAGCAGGGCCAAGAAGCAGCAGAGTGCCTCCACTCCTCACTCACATTCCTGCCCCTCTCCTGCATCTGGGGGCTAAGTCACCTCTTCCAGCATCACCTCACTCCTTCACAGACACAGAGGCTTCCCTGCAATTTTTGAAGAGTGGAGGAAGTGGGGGGAAAAAGTGCAAAAATGAAGATTTAGGTGTGCTGAAGTACAATTCTGGGTTGGGGTTTTTTTTGTTTGTGGACGACATATTTGCAAACCAGGGGTGCTGCAGGGGAGGAGGGAGGGATTCCTAAACTCTGTTGTGGAATGAATACACTGCTGAACTAATGAATAGAAACAAGATGTTTTAACCACCACCTAGAGAGGTTGCTGAGTGGCCATAATCAGTGCTCCCTAGGAGGTGGCCAAAATGTCTCCTTGCCATTCATTAGATCAGAATAGCTTTCGGTTTATAATGTGGTCCTTCTTCCTGACCTTCTTTCTGTTCTTAAGTGACTTCAGGACTATAAATTCCTTCCTAGAAATAGCATTATTTATTTTACTGTCATGTGTTTGTTATGGTCAGTTGTGATCTTTCTTTAGGAGATGTCATTTTGAATCAAAATGGAATTTAGTGGTGACAAGGTTTGGTGCCCCCCAGTTTTTATACTGAAATTAGCCTTGCATGAGCTAAGATTAGTCTGTTTGCAAAATGTTCCTGCTCTTTATAACCTGTGAGAAACATTCTTCTGTATTAGAGCTCGTTGTACCAACATTTCTGGGCTAATTTGCTGCTGCTTTAAATTTCAAGGAAGATTTTGAGATAGATCCCTAAGGCCTTGGCCACAAAACTGAGCAATACCCAGCTCCCCGGGCACTGTGCTGTGACACTCTTGGGACTGCCTTCTCCTTTTGGGCACACCAAGTCTCTGTTCCCAGCAGCAGAGCAGGTGATTTCCAGTGCAATCCTGTCCTTGTTGAAATCTCTGGCACTGTGAGGAGCTCAGGTAATCACTGGGGAGCAAGGAAAAATCTCCGTGGTTATTACACCTCATCAGCTTCTCTAACTACTTCAGGCCATTCCTTTCAGGACTTTTTAAAATTTGCATGATAGATATCTTTCCATCCCTGTGAAAAGCACTAGATATTTTAAATTGCATTTCATCCTTAGAAAGTGCTGGGACTTCCAGCTGAACTCCAAGAGGCAGCTGGGGATGTTCACCAGGGCGTGGAGCTCCCATATTCCTGCAAATCTTTTTGTGAAGGTGCGTGTCCTTGTGCTGAGAGAGGAGATAAACTGCTGCTGCTTGAGATCCCTTCGGGGCCTGTCTGTGAGAAGAAACTTTGGGAAGTGCAGAGCTGTTGCCTTGCAGGTTTATGCTCTCCTTTGTGTGACAGAGAAGGAAAACTGAATTATTTGTAGAGAGGTAGAGGGAGATTTCTGTGCAGAAACAAACGGGAATGAATGAAAGCTCTGTACCAGGAGTTGCCTGTGTAAGGGTCAGACTTTGAAAGCTGAATCATAAGAGAGCAGAGAGTGCAGGCAAAAATGACAAAACTTTTTGGGCTCCAAAACCCATTGAGTGGTCAATAGCAAAACTGTACATTTAAAAATTCAGGAGTTTTAGCTCCATATGCTGGCTCTTAGCAGCTGGAAATGCTGGGACATTCAGGGTTTCCAGAAGCAATGGATATTGACAGAGTTGTAGGAAATCTCAGCACCTGGAAACAACAGTTGTGCTGGCAGAGAGATTTTAGGAGGGAAAAGTACAGGATCTGCTGAATTACAGAGGCTTTGTTGTAGAAAGGCTTAAAATATTTGCCTATGGACAGTTGTCACACGTCCTTCCTGATGGGTGAGGGAAGTTTCGTGGTAAGTGTGTACCACCTACAAATCTGATGGATATTCCCAGGGGTCTAGAGACCACTGTGAGGACCTAAAGATCCATCTCCAACAGAGAGTTCACCTGAATTATAATTCTAATCATTTACAAGAACCCTGCCAAAGGCAGAATAAAACCGTTTTTTGAAAAATACAGGAATATAGCTTAACTAAGCAATGTGGAAAATGTCTGCAATGGCGTGTGCGGGATTTTAAGAAATAAGTGTCTGCTTCAAAACCAAACCAGTGATTTGGTTTTCCATGTTTCTCAGGAAGTTACTGAACTTAAAATAATTTTTGTTGTTTTAATGCAAGGGTAATGAATAAATAAATAAAAGCACCAGGCCAATCTGCAAACCAAGAGAGACTTTACGGTTTATTTTATTCTTTGTTTATGAGGTTCATAAAAGTTCAGTTTCTATTTTACTGGAGCTGAGCCTCACACACTTCCAGCTTCAGGGCCAGACGTGGAAAGTACCTAAATGCTGTAAAAAACAGTTTGAAAGATTATCTGAGTCTGATGGCGCTGAAAACCACAGAGATCTCAGAGAGACTCTTGGGAAACCTCCAGCTGAGATTCCCAGATAAACTGGGATTAATTTGGAGATGGTGTGACCCAGGATCCAGAAACTTGGATTAGTAACTTCTCCAACAAAATGTCCAAAGCTCTCAGAAGTTCTCCCAAGGTTAAGTGTGGGAGGAAAGGAATTGTGATTGTCAAATAAACTGTATCATACAGTGCTTTGTAGCTTTTGAGTTCAATAAAGCATGTTCACTTTGGAGAAGGGTGGTGTTCTGTCAGATCACTCCAGGCTTGGTTCAGAGCTCACTTGTACTCAGGAGTGACTCCCTTGACTGAGTAATTTAGACACTTGCTACCAGTTTTGAGAGCCTTGCCAGCCTTTTTCTGCTGATGTAAGAACTGGGAACCAAATCTAGAAAATGCATTTGGTGCTGGTAGCTGCAGATGGGTTTTTAGCCCTGCTGTGTCGGCCAGAGATGTTCTCAGTGCAGTGTTGGGGACTATTCAGCTTGTCCAACACAAACATGAGCAATGGACCAAAATTACATTTCAATCTCAGTTGCTGCTTAGCCCTGAAAGCTCCTGGAGCCCTAAGGGCTCTTGGTGTCCTCTGGGTTGTCCAGGTGTCTTGAGTGTCCTTCCAGGGTGGGTGCAGAGTGTCTCTTGCACGGTTCAGCATCTTTTGTGCACCATGGGTGTGAAACTCACATCCAAGGGTCAGGAATTCAGTTTTCTCCCCTCTGTTCCCACAGAGGCATTCAGGAGCATTCTCAGAGCATGACACACACCAACTACAAAATGCAGCCATCCCTTTCCATCCCAGCACCAGCGGAGGAGTCAGAGGTGATGCAAGGCAGGGTGAGGCCAGGCACACGGATAAGGACAGGTTTTGAAAGATAAATTGATTTAGCTAATAATCAATTTAGCAGATAAATCTGCTAAAGCAGATTTTGCAGAAGTATGTAAGTGCTGTGCATGCCAGATTCTGGCTAATTACAACAAACCAGGTGAAACTGTCCTTTAATCCCTTGGAACCCAAATCCAGGACAGACTCACCCTCCCCGCTCTCGCTGCATTGGATTTACACAGGCAAACAACTTTTCAAACCCGGCCTTGCATCTTCTGCCCTCCAAATTAATGCACTTCTTCTATCTTTATTCTACCTTAATTCTGTGGGTTTTTTAAAGCTGAAAATGTTACAGTCAAGATTCCTTGGTAGAGCACAATGTTGATAACCACTTAACAAAAAATGTCCCTGGCAGATATATTTAGTTTACCCAAGAGTTAATGGAAAGCAGTGTCCAATTCCAACTGTTGACATGATTTGTCAAGTTTGCCATTCTATATGCTTGAAGTTTCCTTTGAAGGGAACTGACCCAAAACTGTAACACTAAATAAACACCCTCTTCAAATAACCAATGGTGGTTTCCTAAATTGCCAATCAAATCCATAAATAAGGACACAAACTCTGCATGTATTTAAGTCATGTTTAGCAGAACAGAACTAAACAATAACATTCTTGTTAAAATGTATTTTCATTTCAAAGCCGTTTTCCCATGAACATTCCAAATGTAAACAGCCCTAAAGATTTCTAAATTATCTTTGCCTTTGCTTCTTGGGTGGATGGGAGAAAGAATGAATCTGAAGCTACATTAGAAACACTGCAGTTGGATATGAAAGTCACAGAGACACAATGCTGCATATTGTCATAATTATCACTTCGTAAATAAAAGAAAGAAAAGACCAGTTGACTTGGGTTATGAGGACTGGGATCTAAGCAGCATTTGAAGCCATCTTATGTTGCAAAAGAAAAGGAAATGTGTCTTCGTTTTGTTCACAGAAAACACAACACCCCCCAGTTTTAGCTCAGACATCCAGGACTGGATTCTACCTTTGAGTCCTCTGGGTAAAATCAAGGCAAAGAGAAATTCTGCTCCAAATTGCTCTCTGCAGTGAGGGCTAAGCAGGGGGGAAAGGATGTGAAAGCAAAGCAGGAGAGGGAACAGTTTAAAGTTGAATTTGGCTTCAAGGTCTGCTTTTCTGCCAGGTCAGCCCTGTTGGGCTTTGCACTCCGGCCAACTTTTCTCTCCTGTTGCTCTCTCAGTCTCTTCACGGTGTGAGATTAATCCCGTCTTCCACTTGCCACGATATTGCGCTGTTCTTAATGTCTCTGTGAATTAGGCCGCTGGGGAAAATGAAGAAATGCCTCAAGGAAGCCAACTGCTCCGAAATCCTCCTTCTCCTCCCGCTGGATTTGGTATTTTCATGGCATCCCTGGCTTCGGAGCTCTTTTCGCAAGGCGGTGATTGAAGGCCCATTGAGTTAACAGACCTTAACTACCTTCACCCAGCCTCGGATCGAGATCTTATCATTCACAGACATTGAATTCTTACTTCAAACAGCCTTTCTCATTCAGATCGCGTTCAGATGGTTGTGGGAAGATCTCAGAAATCCAAACACATCAGTGGCCCTAAAAAAAGGGGAGAGATTTCTGTGCAAAAGGTTGCCCTGGAACACACGCAGCCCCGTGTCCGAATTCACTGCTCGTTCCATTCTCATCACTGCCAGCCGGCCACATCCTGGCAGTGGAAATAAAACCGTAGACTCATAGAATGGTTTGGATTGGAAAGGACCTTGAAGATCATCTAGTTTCAATGCCCTGCCATGGGCAAGGACGCCTGAAGGAGGCTAAAAGCCAGCAGAAAATCTGTCTTGGCTTCAGGAGTCTTACACAGCTCCCGAAGATTATCTCCATCAGGTGTTTCCAGAGTTGCACCGAGGGAACTGGAGCAGAAGCACGGCTTTAGAGTGCAGCTTTTACCCACAACTCTCGTTATTTCTCGATTTGCAATCCATGCAGTGCTTTTGCCGGGTTTTTTCCTGAGCTAAACCAAACCCGTGTCGGGAGCCTCTGCAGCCATGGGGAGGAAGGCTGGCAGCAGTGGAAGAGGGCATGGGTTTGGAATGACCTGCCCAAGACTCTTTTTTCCTCTAAACAGCCAATTCAGTTGTGCCACCACCTCCCAAAGGCCCTGTCCCTAACCACCGGCGGAGGAGCCCCGAGCACGACACCCTGCTCACAGCCACCCACCGCAGTGCGGGACAAGGTCTGGGTGTAAATTCAAATTAAACGGTGTTTCACGCTCTCCCACGTGAGAGTTAAGCGCAGTCCCCAAGGATGTGCAGAAGAGCCCCTTTCCCAGGCCCTAGGGGCAAGCTCAGGAGCTTCCCTGTCCATCCCTCCGCCCATCCCCGGTCCTAAACCCAGAATTAGGGTGCCGGTGCCCAGGAGATGTCATTCTGGAGCGGAGAGAGTTAATTTGCACTCATGAATCTATAGCTCTCATCACATGATGAGGCTGAAACCTCAAATCCTTGCCAAAGTGCTCTGCATCGTGCACACACCTCTGTTTTGCCCTCAGGTGCAACAAGGAGTTTAGTGAGAGCAAAGATGCCAGTTTCTGTGCAGGTATTTCACATTATCACTTAGATTTGCCCCAGGCTAAAAAGGAGGAGGGAATCCTCCGTTTCAAAAGGATATTTAAGTCTATGGGGCCACTGGGAATGTGTTTTCCTAAGTGCTATCTACAAGCAACAAGAAACAAAAGAGCCGAGAAAGTCTCAAACCAGTCTTTGTCACACACGAGGAACACCACAAAGAGCACATTTATTTTTAATCTGGTATTAAGCCACAAGAATTAATCCGCAATATTTAAACACTTAAGCATTTAAGTCACATTAAAGCTCGCTGTTTTTTCGGAGTGCTTCACACAAATGATTGTGGGTACTGGTGGAAACAGTAGGTAGGAAAAGGTTGCCTTTTGGTATTCCTTCAGAAGAAATCAGTGTCTTCTGCACTCTGGTTCAGATATTAGGAATTCGCCAAATTTTAAGTTTCCTGGAAAGTATGTTTCTGACCCTCCCCACCACCACTGAAAACTCTGAAGCTAGGATGACAAGGAATCAGTGATTGTAAAAAAAGTAGGAAAAATATGGATTTACTTTTTAATTTACTCTCTCCTTACTTTACATAATGAGCCTTCATCTGAGCTTGTAAAGCATTTAAAAACTTTGTGTCTGGGTGCATAAAACACTAAAGAACCTCAAACTAAGTTATTATCCTCCTATGTGAAATGTGGCCAGCAGTAGGGGTGGGAGAAAAAACCACCCCAAATTGCTCAGGTTTTGCCATGGGACAGGAGCAGGCACTGAGACACCACTGCAGAGCAGCCTTAAAGTGCTTAAAAAGCCCCTTGTGCTCCAGCCAGAGAATCCCAGTGACCAATAAAATGGCTTCAAGATTGGGATAAAACTGTCAGTACACTCGTATCTTCAGGTTTTAGCTAAAATAATGAACATTTTCTGCTTAAGAGACTTCTCTCTGGCTGATTTTATGCTTAGATTGAAAGGAAAGTTCTGTCAGCTGAGAAGAGTTGGCAGAAAATCATGTATCATAGCAGTAAATCTTCTGAAATGTATTTTTAGAGCACTTTTTATCTGATCCATAAACTCTGTGAGGCAGAAGAATGACATCGTTCCACAAAAGCATTTGGAGGTGAAATGATTAACCGCAAATCACACTGATTCTAATTTTATATTCAGGATTGTAACCTGGAGTAAGGTCTTTGAAGTGAAGGCATCCTGAATTTACACCAGATCAGCATCTGGCCACTAGCCTAAAATGGAATTTGGGCCCTCCTTTCCTATAAGGATAAATATTCTCCATTAAAAAAAAAAAAATCCTCATGGTGGTGTTTCTAAAAGCAGATGTTGGGGTTTGTTACATGGTGCCACCTGGTTTTGTGGTACTTGTGAGGAGTCTCATTCTGGTTGAACACTTATGTGATGCAAGCCAAGACGACAGGTCTGGATGTGAGGCTGGGGAGCTGCGCCTTACAGATTTGCTTTCCAATGAATGGATGTTTGACTCTGTTTTGGTCTGAGACCCCCTCTAATATCTTATCCCTATGCTGAGTTATTCAGCTGTTGTTGAAATGTAGTTTAGCTGGTAGAAGTCTGGGCTCTGACTCAGGCATTCCTTTTAGCAAAATATCTGGATTTCTATTTAAAAAAAAGACTTTTCAGTAGTTTGTTTCCTTCCTTGGAACATCCCTTTGTCCTAAAATCCCTGTATCTTTTCCTCCAGTTCCTATAAACCCCATGTTTATGCTCCTGTGCTTGGAAAATGGCACCAAAAGCACTGATGTAACTTCATGGGAAACTGGGAATTCCTTCACTTGTGTTTCTGTTTGGAAGGGGCTGCAGGCATGATGTGAGTTCCAGACGGGACAGGGGCACCATTTGTCAGTTCTATCATTTTCTAGACAGTTTCACAAAGTGCACAGTGAATGCTGAAGAGCCAGTGAGAGGCTTGGAGAGGCGAGATGATAAATCATCCTGTGAAACTCAATAGGAATTGTTTCCTTTGCTGTGTGATATGTGAAAACTCTGCTAGAGGGGATGTCTCTCAGAGCTGCCCATTACCTAAATTCCCTTCAGCTCAAATGTAAATCCTTTTAAGAGACTAAAGATGCTTTGAAGTTGAAGAGTAGCTCCCAATGACAAATATATATTTTTTTCTAAATGTTGTTAGTCCTTTACTTCTCCCAACAAATCCCTTCTCCCACATTCTGTAAGATTAGGCTAAACTATAACAAAACAAGCCTGCAGTTATTAATAATTTTTAAACTGTCACCTCCTGATTTTTCACAAGTTTGATTGCTATTGTTTTTCTTACTGTGTTTTTCTTGTGCCTTGTCATCTTTAAAGCTGTTGGAGGGTGTGAAAAATGAAATTTGGGGAGAGCCCATGGAGGCTGCTGAGCAGCAGTGGGTGCCAGCAACCAGGGGCAGATGAGGACTCAGCTCCTTTCTGTGCCTCTGTCCCCAGACAGTCACAGCAGCACAGGCTGAGATGGAAACCTTTCATACATCAAGGCCTGAGAAGCAGCAAAAATTAAGTGTGTGGAAGGCTGGGGCTTGCACGTGCAGGTTATCACAGAAATTTCTTGTTGGCCGAAATCTGTTCTTTCAGCTAACAATGAATTCTTCTAAGAATTTTCTTTCACAATTTTTCTTCAGGAAATACAGGGTTTTTTTCTTCCATGCGGAAACCTAAAATTTGTTTAGAGTTTTAGCTGCCTACTTGGGTGGAAAAACAAAAAAGTTGACTTTGTTACAAAGCGATTTTATTAAAACGATGGGGTTTTTTAAAAAAAATCCAAAGGAGAACAGTTTTGAAACTGCTACTGTGTTCCATGGGATTCCTCAAAACACACAAACACATCCTTGTGTTCCCTGTGGGACCAACGTGGACAAACAGTTCCCACTTGGATTAATAGGAGCTGTATGTCTAAAGCCTCTGCTGGGCCTTTCTTTTGCTCTATAGGGACAAACTTCCTAGGAGGAAAATCACTCTCAGGCTGTTGAGAAACCCACAGGAGCCTCCTCTGAGTGTGAAGGAAATCCCACACTTGGTAGAAAGCTGTATAAATGCTGTGGGACTAATCTTTGTGAGTGGAGAACCTTCCCAGAAGGAGCCTTTGACCAGAGAACAGCAGCGCTGTTTTCCCACACCTCTTCCTTATGATCACTTTGCTTTCTTTCCATGCAATTGCCATTAGGGTTTCTTATTGGGGAATTGAGGGTGAAGCTCTCCAGGAGGGGTGAAAATGAGCTTGAAGAGCCCTGATCTCCATAGCTGGAGTTTGGGTGACACCACCTGTGCTCCGCGTTCTTTTGCTGTGCAGGGCTGAGGATGAGACTTCGGGTTTGAGCCCTCCCAGATTTTAGAGGTTTTTCTATTTTGCTAATTATTCTCCTCTGAAAAGCCAACCTGCTCAGATTCTGTTCTGGGCTTTCTCATTTTCAAGACCTCAGTGCATGTAAGCTGTGAAAATTCATGTTTGGCCACACCATTTTGCCTTAAAGAGGTATTTAAAAATCTCAGGTTCTTTTTCCTTTGTGAGATGAGCTGCTAAAACCAGAGATTACAGAATTCAGGATTTTTTTTTTTTTCCTTCACAGGGCTGAAGGTCACCATGACTAACCAAAAAGGTATTCCCAGGTCCTGATACTGTTTTGCAAACTGTTCTATATTAAATATCATCCCTCTAGTGAGAGCTGTCAAAACACTTTCATCTAACCTTCACCAGTAGAAAAATCTTAGTGATGCCACATAACAAACATTATACAAATAACTGTCAGAGTTCATTAAATCTCCTTTGAAAAACTTATTTTCTCATGTGCTTTGAGTATTTTAATTTTTTAAGGTGTCATTTCTAAGCACTTTAGTGCTGATTTGCTTCTGGAACTCTTAGATGTCATTTTCATGAATTTTAATGGAAGCTGTAAACTACAGAATACTCGAAAGTATTTTGCTATTCCTGTTTGTATTGGGTTTATGCCATTTCATGACACAAAGAGCACTGGCTGTTGCTTCAGATGAAGCAGCTGCAAATGTTTTCATGTCCATTTTAAAAAGCTGTGTCCGTGCTTGGGGCAGAAGTAGATGGAAACTGAATAGAGAGGCTTTAGATAGCCCTAAATTATACATGGTTTCAGTGCCAGCAGAGTGTAACAGCTTCTGAAGCAACTTGCCCATCTCTGTCACTCATCAGCAACAAAAAAATCAGCCCATCTCAGGGATGCTCGGGCTCATGAAGAGGTCTAGATTCCAAATTAATTAATCTGGATCATTTATTCATTATAACATTTAGAAACTCTACTTTGAGACAGAGCTGGACAACATGCAGAAAAAAGATTGTTCCCACCGCAGGGGCAGGTCCCAGACAGCAGGTGAATAAAAGAAAATGATAGGAAAAATTGAGACCATATTGGTCTGCAGCATCAACAGGCAGCAATATCTTCTCCTGTGTCACAGTTTTTGTAAGGGTAGAACTAAATAAATTGTTATTTTACACAAATACACACATCTGAGTATTGAAACTATGCAGGAGAAAACCTTCTGCTCTCATCTGGTGTGGATGCTGAGTGTGCTGGTGAGGCGGATGCGGGTGAGAGGAGCAGCACCTCAGGATGGGAACTGCCTGCAGTGAAGGCTGGGCAGGAGCTTTCCCTGCGGCTTTTCTGGCACGTGCCAAGGCTGCAGGCCACCCCTTGGGGTCTCCACAGAGGAAACTGCCTGGCATAATCTTCCTGTCACTGTCTGGGTAGTTATCACCTGTGTCCAAAATTTGGACTGTGTCAGTAGAGCTGGGAGCTAAGCCAGCAACATCAGCTGGAATTAGCCCTGGCCCTGCAGGAGTGGAGCCAGGGCAGTGGCTCTGGGGCAGCCCTGCCCAGCCCCAGCTCCCAGCACTGTGTCCCCACATGCAGGTCTGGGGTTTCTTTGCGGTCATAAGGACCTCGCTGGACTTTGAATGCACTGACATTTGCTCTGAGAACAGATGAAAAAAAAAACCTACACGTAAAGTTCCCAGAGATCTAAAAGCAGAAACATGTGTTGGAATATGAGCACAGGCTTTTTCTTCTTAACTAAATTGAGCAGTAGGAGATAGGAGTTTGGGTGACCCCTTCCTCACAGTGGGTGTTACGCAGACTCAGGCTTTAAGCACTTCCTTAAGGACTGACAGGAGACTGGGATATAATTCAGTCAAAGAGGGCAGCACAAGCAACAATGTCAAGGGAAGGATTTTATATTTCAATTTAAGTGAATCCATTTGTTTTCTTTTTAATGGGAACAGCACTGTGACTCTGCAAGAGTCAGAAATGAGATCAGCAACTCGAAACTGAAAAGCAGAAATCCTTTTGCTCCTCGGGCTGAGGTTTGTGCCTCGCTGTTGTAATGGTGAATTCAGGGATCCAAGGCACAGCTCTGATGAGCCTTGCCTTGGTGTCACTGTACCTATGCAATCACTTTAAATCCATCATCCCTAAAGAAGCGTGTGATGCTGCTTGCATTCATATTTGAGGGGTTTTAGGGCATATAAAGATCTACAGATACTGTTAGTCATAATTCAGTGTAGAGGTGCTTCCATTCTCTGTGCTTTGTAAACTTTCTAAAAGTGCCAACAGAACTGGAAGGAGTCACATTTTTGCTTTCTGCTCCTGGCATTGCCTCTGTAGCCAACAACGTTGTGCTGGTTCATGGCTCACTCACTTCTCCTGGCTGAGTACAGGCTTGTACCAACCAGAGCTCCAAGAGCTCCTCATTTCCACCTAGAAACTTTACAAACCTCATGGACAAAGGGGTCTCCACTGATAAAAGGGCCTCCAGTATTCAAATTTAATCAAGGAGCCCTGATTTCATGTAATAGCTAATATTCTATTTGATTTTTCTGCTTTCCTCTCTACGATTTCTGAAGGTTTGCATTTTAGAAAGAGTGATGCTCCTTTTTTTCTAGGACATGCACAGTTTCATTGTTTTCCTGTTCAGTCTCTGTATCCTCTGGTGGCAAGACTTGGAGAGCCAGCAAACCAAGCTGGGAGTGGTTTCCAGGGTACTGTCAAGTGGATTATTTATGTCCATTACAAAAATAACCGGGTTTCTAAGTATCCATCTTGTGGGGCACTCTTAGCTCACTGTAACATTTTCGTGATGAATAACCAATTAAAAATCTTATTTTCCAAAGCTATGTTAAAGTGCCCATTTGGGGAAACTGCAAGCACTGGCACTGTTGGCCAAATACAGCCAAGAAATGAACTTTACAACACACTTCAGAAAGTCGTGTGTTTTTACACTTTCTAAGAGTTCTATCATTTTTTAGCTGGACTTGTTCCAGGGTTTGGCTTGACTGGATTCCTGGCAGAGGTGCCAGGCAAATGCTGCTGCACGATTGTCCAGGCTGTCTCAAAATGAACTGTCTGGACTCGGGGCCCAGATGTGTCCGTGCTGCTGCAGCCTCTGACCACAGGAGGATGGAGCAAATGTGACCTTGCTCAAGTGCCTGGATGTGGATCTGTGGGACAGGAAGGTCCCTCCCTGTCCGAGTGAAGGGATTGGATTCGACACCCACCCACTGAAGCCCAGGCTGTTGAGAGCAGGCAGAGAGCATGGCCAGGGTGCTTTGAAGGGGATAATGTGCTTCAGCTGCTCAATGCCTGTTAAAGTCAGGACACTGCTTTTGGTGCTGGAATAGCTGTAGGGTTTTGAGGTCAAAAACCAGCATGGAGTTCAGTAAGGAAGGTTTTCCTTAAAAACTGCATGGCTGTGAACATATGAGGTCAAGACTGAAAGCGCAAGGCATTGGACCAGTTTCTCTTTTGACAGATATTTGCCCTTTACTGATCCTTGTGCCCTCCTTACCTACGATATGAAGGCAAGAGGGAATTTTGGAAGCATAGCAACTATCCCCCCATGACAGCACATGGGCTGGGGGTGTGGGCCAGGTCAGCCCCTTCCCTTGCACCTCACTGGGATTTGCTCACATGCTTTTCCACAGAGACTCTGCTGGGCAAAGGCTTGCTTTCAAAAAAGCCCTGCAGAGCCTGAGTAAATTTGTAATTCCTGTTACTGGGAGACTCGGGAGTTTAAATGAAGCCCAGAATTGCATGGAGTGTTCCAGTCAACACATTTTTGATTTTCCTTCTTAAAACATTCATAAAAGCATTCTGTAGTCAGCTGTGTGGCAGCCAACAGCCGTTGCTTCCTTCCACATCAGAACAAGTAGGAGCATCTATTTTAGTTGGGAGAAAACAAAAAAAATCACACTAACTTGATTTTCCCTTTGATCCCTCATATTCCCTACATGCTTTCCTCTCTGTTTATAGCATCTGACATAATTCCTTTGGTCAGATTTTATGCCTGAAGTCATTTAGGCCAATTTTAGCTTCTTTTTTTTTTCAGGGCTTTGACGTCTCAAGCAACTTAATCTAGGTCAGTAAAGTACCTGCTGTTGAAAGGAATTTTCTTGAGTAATGTTTTGATGTCAGAAGGGCCTTCCTTGGCATGTGCAGATCGGAGGTCACCAAGCCCATACAGTACAGAAAGGGCAAGCCACTAGGTGTTAATATTGCTCAAAAAGCAGTCTGCAGTGATATGTAGATTTCAATTTTAAATGAAGGATTTTGTGGTTTTGAAACAGCTGAAGTGATGTAGTGTAAAAATCCCAGCAATGCTTCCTTTGGGGGAGAATGTGCATGTGAAATGTTTGGGTTCAGGATCGCAGCAGTAGCAATTACGCCAACTTCAAATAATTCCCAGACCAAACCGAAGCGCTGAGTTTACAACTGGGAGAGCCATGGGATGTGGCAGCTCATGGCAGGAGCAGAGCTGATGGCGTTTATACTGCAGTATAAATTAAAATTCCTGCGGTTTTGCTACTTTGAGGCACAATTTTGAGGACTCTTATCACAACCCCCTTTATCACAACCAAGGATAAAGGGCAGGTCTCCCTTCTGGCTTCCCCTGTCTCCTGCAGACACCCACTGAAGGCACTGGGGACAAGGAATCATCACAATAGCCAAGGCAGAAAATTGGGAGAAAATGGAAGAAAAAGACAAGATATGGCATGAGCACCAGGACTAACAAAGATTTTCTTTTCTGGGTTCGTATTTCATGATTGATTTAATTTTGTATCTGTAAAAGGGAAGCTCCAAATGAAGCTTTTCCTTTTGTCGGGCTTGGGTATTTGCAGAGGCCTCTCTTCTGTACCTACCCAACTGTTTTCACAAAAACTGGAGGAATTTAAATTACTATTTATCTGACCTTCTGTCAGGTTTGATTAAGAAGGGTTCAAGCATAACTGAGGTGGGTCACAGGTAAATCGGCAAAAACTCAGCAAAATGTATAATTGCTCTTCATTTCCAAATGACAAAAAAATTTTAAAAAGCGTGGCTCAGTCTTCTCCCTAAATCTTTAGAAAAAATATTGTGAACTACATTCATCTGTTTCTCCAGTCATTTCAAAAGCAGCAGCACAAGCCAATGCTTCAGCACTGGTTTAGAGCATCCCCTGAACAATCTAATTTGAATGACATTACTGGAAACTAAAGTGATTGTGTGTGTGCTTATTCAGCTCATCACTGAGTGGTCTATCAGTACTACACTAACAAGGAGTGATATTTTTGCCCTTCTAAATTGACTTGCCTTAATTTGTTACATTTGGTTAGCTGGTTTCTAGTGGATTCAAGTATGATACAATGGTTCTCAAATTATGCTCTGCAGAGCATTTTTTGGTGGGCTTGATCAAACCCATGGTCATGAGACGCATTTTCCCCTCATTTCCAGTTGAGAAGTTGTATTATGAGGCTCTAAAAATATATTCACATGTTTTCATTAAATTGTTTCTCCATGGCAGCAATTGTTAGAGTTGCTGCATTCATGCCTTTGATCGTTATTGGGAGGAGTGGTGGCTTTTGTGATTGGAAATGGATGAAGGACAGAGCCAATCCAAATATGTGTTGCATGAGGGATGTGTTTCTGTGGGGGAGAGAGAAATCTATTTACATGTGCACTAAGGAGAACAGGCCTCACAAATTGGTTTTTTGCCTTTTCATCCTTTTATGAACTTTTAAAGTAGAAAGATTTACTTAAGTAATTTATTTTTTTTAACTTATGAAAATGAAAGGTGTGGGATTTATCTCTGGGAAGGTCTTACACGTCTGCATAAAATGTTTTGGTAGGCAAAGAACAACTTCAATGTAACTGGTGCTTCTCAGCAAAGGTCTCTCTTATTCAAACATTTCTTCAGGCACCTGAGTTTTACAGGAGGCTGCCAAAACAAAGCTTTGAAAACACAGAGTGAAACACCTTTTCTTCTGCTTGTTCAGCTTTCCTCTTTTAAAAAGTGAGATTATGAGAGGTCACCATTCAGTGAGTTTCTCTTTTACCATTTTCTTTCAAGTTAGGATCCAAGGAAACAAAAAGAAACTAAGGAAACTAAGAAGTCAAGGAAAATGTACATTCAATATATATATACACATGTAAATACAGAAAGGTTTTATATCACAATTTTAATA
Source organism: Corvus hawaiiensis (assembly GCF_020740725.1). Classification (NCBI taxonomy): domain Eukaryota; kingdom Metazoa; phylum Chordata; class Aves; order Passeriformes; family Corvidae; genus Corvus; species Corvus hawaiiensis. Next base: position 13,932,058 of record NC_063229.1, on the reverse strand, counting down.
AATGAAAGAATAAAAGGTGATTTTTTCTTTTCCACTGCCCCCTTCAGAGATGAATTTTAAGCTATAAATTCAGTCCTGGATGTTTCTCAAAAGGTCTTTTTTAACTAGGACTGGTCAAAAACTGATTTCCCTACCCTGAAATCTTTCTGAGATACGTTAAGCAAAATCCCACTCCAAATAGCCTGAAAAGTTCAAACTCTGTCCCCCAAAATTTTGCATCTTAGAACAGAACATAAACCTATAAATAGAAGTAAATTAAAATATTTTCATACATGAATGTTTTAAATTGAGTAATTTTAATAGTGTAGTTCAATTAAATACCTAAATTAGAAGAATTTAATTTTAAAACAGATCTTTTCATTTTATTCTAAGTGCAAGAATACCCCACTTAGGTTTCACAGGGAATTTTTGATGTTATTTGGTGTTCCCTGGAGAAGGTCACCTGAGCTGAAATCTTTGCTAATGGAGCAAGAAAAGGAATTCTGCAGGATTTATTTCTTAGCCTTGTTCTTTTGCAGGGGTTAAAAGTGAGCCTTCCTCCTCTTTACAGCTATAAACACTGCAGTCCACATGAAGAGAAATCTATTTGAAAGTGGCTGAATAAAGTCAAGAAGGTAAATTAGAATCATCTGCTTCCCAAAGCCTTTCTTGTCTCCGTAAAACAATGCCCTCTCCTGCCTCCCAGGCTGTGACTAATTCTCTAACAGTCCTTTTGTTCCAAATAAAACTCTCATGTAGGCTGACCATATTTTAATGAACAAATGCAGGGAAGATTGACTTCACAGGATTTTTTTTCCTCCTCTTTACTTCAGTGGCAGTGAGCAGAGGGGACTGAAGTCCAGGACACAAGTCTCAGTGGAGATGACGATGGATGGTCAGATGTTTGGGTTTTTTGGCTGCTATGTGTTTTTGACACAGTTGTGGGTCATGGTATGGATACAGTTAATTGGGTTTATAATTAGGAGTGTTTAGTACCAGCTTATCTGTCAGAGACCTCTCTGAGGAAGCAGACGCTGAGATTCCCCGGAAAACCATCATGTCCCTACTTTGGGGAGAAGCAGGATGGTGGGAGTGGCTCCAGAAGGCTGTAAATGGGGGGTCTGTCACATTCCTCCCTTTGGAGGCCAAGGGACCAGGAGTGTCCCCAGAGGGCTGCAGGTCTGCCCTGGGAAAGGCACAGGGAAACAATTGCAGGTTTGAGCTTCCTGAAGCTCAAAATTAGGTGGATTTCTCCCTGGTTGGAACAGCCTGCTCAGAGGAAAGGGTTAAGAGGAGGACACTGTGGTCAACCCTGCAAAGAACCTGTGTCATTTAAATCCTTGTCATGAAAAGTCTGATATCCTCACATAGTTCAACAGGGAGCTCTACTTTGATGTTTGAAAGCGTTAATCTCCCTTTGGAAGCGCTCATCAGGCTCTGTCAGACCTTCTCCCAGACAGTTTTTAGAGGGAAACCAGCTCTTGTGACACCTGAACCAGCTGGTGAAAGGCAAGTAACACTCATTGGAAAGAACTGAGGCACTTTGACCACCCCAAATTCTCACAGATTTGACACTCTTTTACACTGATTTAGCCCTAAGTAACTGAACCTGTTTTTCTAGTGACTCCACTTGCAGCTCCAAGACTTATTCTTCCAATTTGCCTTTGTGAAAATTAGGGAATCCCTTGAATCACTGGTGGTCACGAAGAACTATGTCTTCTGTATGACTTCTTTTACTGTTAAAAATCAGAAATCAGCTTCAAACTGAGCTCCAGAAATAAATCTAGAATAGCTCCTTTAATGTCAGCAGTTACCTAAAATAGTGTCAGATGAGAAAGACCAGAAAATAGCAACTCCATTTATTTATTTTAGTCAAATATTTGTTGTTGTTGATGTTGTTGTTCATAGGAGATCTTGTTACTTTGCAATCCTCTGAACAATGTCCATAATTTCAAGAAAATAGATCCTGTTTATGACAGCAAAACCCATCATTTTTTTCCCTGAAAAACTTAGGTAACTAAAGCTGCAACCTGAATTCAAATGATTGTAAAGGACTACATAAATTTAAGAGGGATTTCAATCAACTCAGGCTAATTCCTCTGATCTTCTTCAATTGAAAATGCCTGACTTAATTCCAGTGAACAGGATCCAAGATCTCTTGGATGAAGAAAGGGTTTTGGAGGTGAAGAACAAAACCTGAAATTTTCATATAATCTTACACCATTAGAAATCCCCACAAAGAAGATTATTCCAGTGGCAATTACATTTGTATGTGAGCAATGATCCTCCAGAACTTTTTTCTCCTAGTCACTTCTGGATTCAGCTTGAGCTGATTGTTGTGTGTTAGCTCAGGAATGTCAAAGATGAGAGAAGAACCTGCACACATCTTCCACTCCCCCACACACTTTGTCTTCATGTTCCCCAGCAAACTCCTCAAGCTTTGTGTTCGTTTGTTTATTTTCATTAGCTATTTGCTCTTGTATCTCTTACTGCCTTAAAACTATGCAGGCTAAAGGTCTGAATACTCAGATGGTTTAAGCATCCTTGATTTGCTGGTTGTTTTATTGCAGTTGTGAGAGCATTACAGCAGTAAATGTGCTGGCAGCCCATCAAACTCGGGATGCAGAACCTTGTAATGCCAGCACTGCCATTGGCTCTGCAAACCCAGACAGCTTCATCAAGAAAATTCTGTCAAAAAAAAATCACTGACACAGACCTGGCTGATATGCTTAGAATTCAGCATCTTGTCCCTTGGACATAGTGCCCAAGGCTCCAAACGCAAGCAAGTAAGCCCTTTATAAGGAGATGCTTATGTGTTAAATCCTTCTTTTCCTTGGCTTTGGCAAGCATCAATAAACATCTTGGCAATAAAGAGCAAGAGATTACATGTTATAGATGGGCGGCAGGCATCTAATGCAGCAGAGGGAGGGACCATATCTGCTCCTGATGAAAGCAGCATGCTGAGTGTTATGCAATCAGTCATGTGAAATGCACCCGGCAGCAGCCTGGTGGTCAAAACCCATGCTGGTGCTCAGAGGTGCCTTGTCAGGGCTTGGTGGACAGATGTTAAACCTTGACTGGCTCATTTTCTGAGAGATGATCTCCTCATTTCGGTATTTCTTCGCTTCCCCTTCCCTTCTTCTCAGACACTCATGACTCAGGCAGACAAAATATTGCTTGAAAGTGGCAAATGTTTATTTGAGAAAAAATACTGAATTGAAAATAATGTCTTATTTTTACATTCTGCAATTATCTCTGTGGGGACAGTAATTGCTGTTTATTTTAGTGGCTAATGTATACGCTTAGATTTTTTTTTCACATTACGAGTAGAACATCACTTACATTTAAGTTGCTTGTCATACCTTTCAGACCAATAAAACTCTCACAGATGAAAGCTTGCTTCACGTAAAAAAACTGTTGAAAAAGTGTTTCCATGGACATAAAATCTGACATGATGATAATCTGAAACTGCTCACTCCCCAAGGATGACAAAACTCTAACAACTTCAAAGCAAAGAAAGACTTGCCATAGGGGAAATTGTAATTAAAATTAGATAACCTGTATGAAAAGCATCCAATTTGTAGTCTATAAAAGCGTTTTAGAAGCACAGTTCTTCAGCCCCGGGACCATAGCTGTAACAATTATCTCAAGACTTTCACAGTGGAATCAAAACATGTTAATTTGTTAATGAGTCAATATGTAGCAGTAAGGAAAAACTCTACAGAGGGGATACAAGCTTTATAAAGACTGTGTTTCTGTTTTTAAGGGAATGCACTGTTTAAGTTCATGCTTTGGTTTCTGTAAGTTTCCCATCTCCTCCTGAAAAAGTGGTTTTGAACTGAGTGAATGCATCTCTTCCCCCCTTGGTCTTAGCCAAAACTCCAAGTGGGTCACTGAGCCTTTCACATGGAGCCGTTTCATCTCAAGCCTTTTCTGCAGGAATATTGGGATTCTGTAGTGCCTGTGCCTGGCTGGGAGCAGTGGTCACCCCACACACCCCCTGTCCCAGCTGAGACTCCTTGAGCCATCTCTGAGCCCCACCACTCCACTTCCAAGTGCTAAAAGATGTAAAATAAGCACAACAACCTCTTTTGGCTGTGCTCTGAGTAACAGCCTTGCTCACCTTTATCTACCTGGAGTGTGGATGGAGGCAGCACCTGGACCAAGGATTGCATTGAGCCCTTCTGGCCTGACAGTGTGGCAGATCTCAAAAAGCAAAGAAGAACCTTGAACCCAGCTGAGAAGGAAGATTGCCTCTTGTTTCCCCACCTCCCAGCAGAGCTTTCCATCCACCCTGCATTTTGCAGCAGCTAATCCATAAATCTGACGCTTCTCCAAAGTGGCTGCACTGTAGTGGCTGCTCCCCCAGCAGGGCAGAGATGGAGGTTTCCCTGTTACTGTGCCAGCACAGAGCAGCAAAAATATTAATTTTCAGCTAATTGTTTTATGCCTCAGATTAGGAGAGGATTAGGGACTTCTTTGAGAGTTTGGGTTGTTTGAGGTTGCAGGGCAGAAGTGCAGTGGGGTGAAACAGGCAATGGAAAGAAAAGCCTGAAGAGAAATATGAAAAGGAAGAAGAAAGGAGTCAAGAGGGATGGAAAGGGAGGGAGGAAAGAGAAAACTGCATGTGAGGAGGAAAGGTAAAGTAGTGGAAAAATCAGAAAACCCATGATATTTTACATTGATTGGGACTTGTTAGAAGAAAAGAGCTTGAGCCTCAGGTCAGATCTTATTTGTTTCTTCCTCCACTCCACTACAGCAGTCACTCTTAAAGAAAGAAGAGTTTAAGGCCTGGTGATATCAATACTGTCAGTGAGTGCAGAACTAGGGGAAATTTTAAGGCCAAAATAGTCCTTTCCATTACTTGGCTGCCAAGTGCACTATCACTACATCTGGGAAAACCTGGCTAGAATTCTTCAGGTGGCATGTTGGTAGGCACAAGGAAACGCTGTGGTGTGATGGCAGGATGGCTTACCTGGGAATTAGGGACTCTGGGAGAACAAACTGGTCTGTCAATACCCAACAGGATTTGAGTGTCTTTCAATCAATTTGTTCAGTCTCTTTTTTCTCTTTTCTATGGTCAGTAAAATTTAGGATGCAAAAGTGATCCAAACCCACCTGCACCTCACTCATCTTCTCTCTTTCCAGGTCCATCCTTTAGATGGAATCTAAGAATCCTGTTTGCTGTTCCATCCTCATTCAGCAGCTTGCAATTTTGGTTCCTGAATGAGCCACAGAGCACAATAAATACACAGTGTTCCCACACTAAATTTGTGCCACATCATTGCAAGTGACAGCAGTAAAGCTGCCCAGCATCATCACCTCCCTTCAGTAAGGAGCTCAAAGACCAGAGAAGTTGAGAGAAGGAGGGCTTGGAGGGAAAAATGAGAATAACCTGGGTGTAATAGTGATCTTCTGGGAGTGAATCTCATAATTAGCCAGGGCAGACTTCTCTTTGATGTAGGATTAATATAGAAAAAGAAGATTAATGCACAATGCTACTTCCTGAGTGAGCTGTTTCATTATCTTTGGTAGCTTCACAATGTGATAATAATCATAGGACTGGATCTGATCTTTTCCAGTTGAGACAATAGGGAGGAGGTGAGTGTTATCTCTGCCTTCCTCCACATGACACAGTAATCCACTGTGTTTGTTCCTGACAGCTGGAAAAGCTGCACATCTTCCTAAACACCTTACACATGGCCTACGCTTGCAAGCATTGATAATGATAAAATATGCATTATATCATTTTTGCTCAAGGCAAATATACATTCTGGTGATCTGATGTAAATGCATGGAGTTATCTCCTGCTGGTCTCTATTTATGGGAGCAGTGACTCCAGGTACTGCTATTATTAGCACTCTTATGAACACTGTTTGCTTTGTTGCAACACTTCTCATTTAATCCAACATCCCAAGGCACTTGGAGAGAAAGTTGTCCTATAACAGTAGTGCCAGTTTTAAGTAAATATTCTCCCAGTCAAACATTTACCTTTACCTGAGAACTGCAGGCTGCTGGCTACTGGACGGACCTAAAATTCAGCAGGCCTGGATCCCATTTTCAGATGTAAAGGAAGAAATGTTGCCCAAGGATTAAAACTTTTGGGAGAATAGAGAGATGGTGAAGCAAAGCAGCAAACTGCCAGGTTCTTTGCCTCTCTGAATCTTTTCATATAAGGAAGAGGCTTCGTGCCTTCCATGAGGTCCCTCCCCAGTGTTAGGCTGTGAGTGATTCAGAACCTGTGTGTGCCAGAAACTTAAATACCCTGGTGAAGATTTTCATTCAGGAAACAGGGACAGCAAAGTGTACGTGCCTCAAATAGGGTGGGTTTAAATCTGCCTAACCATGGAAAAATATGTTTTCTCTGTTTATTTTTTGTGATTCTGCTCTGGCCTGGGAAGAGGTATTCCACTGCACTTCATCACCAGCCTTCCCACTGCTCCACACAAAATGTGGGGGGTTGTACCAATGCCTTGAATCATTCACTCAGCAGCATTGTTTGGGTTTGGTTTGGGATGTTTCTCAAATTCAAGTTGAGGCTGGTTTGATGTTGCGCTCTTCAAAGTTATTCAGCACCCAGCCCTTTTGTGGCTCCATTGAGTTCAGCAGTTGGCTGGAGCCTTGTGCTGTATCGGAGCTCTCACAACAGCAGCCAAGCCAATTAATCTTCTCCAAAGATGCGACGTGGAAGACTATTGAACCTTCTATTTTTATGGCAGTGTTTTTGCTTTATTTCTCACTTGGATTCTAGGCTTCATTCTGTGCCATTTCCTCGCCCTGGATACTGAATAACTCCTTACATGCTGAAGCTGTAACACTTCCTAACTGCAGATCCTATAAACCAGGGAAATATGCCAGTCTAGGATTGTCTGTGAGCAAATCTAAACCGACCTGCAGCTTTAGCAGCATTCTCCTTCATGGCACCTTTCATTTGATGGGAAGACTGTAGATTCCTGACCTTGAAATTAAGAGATTAGGAATAGAACCAGGGATCTGTCTCATGTCTCAGATTGTTTGGGTCAGCTGCTCCAGGTTGGACCATTGGGACTAGAGAGAGGTAATAAATAGCACTGAGCTCTTGAGGGCTTCATGTTGGACATGAGGAGGAATTTCTTCACTGAAAGGGTGGTCAGGCATTGCAAGGGGCTGTCCAGGGAGGTTTGGAGTCCCCATCACTGGAGGTGTCCAAGGAACAATTGGATGTGGCCCTCAGTGCTCTGGGCTGGTGACAAGGTGGGAACAAGGCACAGGTTGGACTCAATGGTCTGAGTGGTCTTTTTCAGCCTCAGTGGCCCCATGAGTCTGTGCTTCTGTGATTCTTTTGTGGCGGTGTCCATTTGCCAGCACTCATTAACCACCACACTCACTGCACAAGTGTTTACACCACTACTTCCATTTGTATTTGCAGTGAGTACAGGAAAATAAAAATGTTGCATGAAGCTTTCTAATTCCACTAAGTGAGAACACAAAAACTTTTCCCTTTTCTTTGCCATGGCAGGGCTCCTAATTTAAAATTAGATACTAATCATATTTTGTAACTAACACATGGTGCAGCTCAAGTCCACTGTCAGCTGCTGCATTGCCTGTGGACCACAACCTCAGGAGAAGCTAAAATGAGAAAGTTGCTTTAATAGTGAGTTTGCTCATGGCCTGGAGCATCACTGGAGCACCACTGGTGGGAAGTTTGGCTCCCTGCTCCACAGCAGGTCATCCCTGCAACAGGGATTTGTGTAATGTCAGGAGAGATCTAGCAGGCCCAGGGCTGCCCAGTCGGAGAGCTGCCAACAATCCTTGCACCTCTCCAGGTGGGCATCCCCCCAAAACAGCTCCAGAGGTCACCTGGACCCTTCCACTCCTGACCCACCACCTCCCCATGGTCTCCAGGGGCAGCTGGAATTGCTCTTCCTGATGACTCGTGCAGTACAAACAGTGAGGGAATCTCTCCCCTTGTGAATCATCAAAAATGGAAAATAATCATCTTAAATTAAAGATATAATCAGTCTGCAAGCAGCAAAACTTTGTCAGCACAAGAATAAGACATTCTCCTTAATCCTGTCCGTGCTGAAAGAAGTTTATTCAAGTATTTATCTAACCTTGTATTTAACCAGGAAATCCAGCTGAGCTAATCACTTTCTGCCAAGTAAGTATTTGGGCGCTGGTCTGCCATGACATTTCTGAGTGATTCTGTACACTGCGGCCATTTTTTAATGGTTTCATCACACGCAGGAGGAACCACACTTTTTTTGATGATGCTTCCTTCAGAAAATCAAAGAGCCTTGTCATCAGGGAAGACATAAGAAAATGTTGTGCATTATTTGTAGAAGTGAAGCCTTGAGATGAGAGCCAAGGGATTCTGCCTCATGTGCTCTATATGGGCCTGTCCAAGTTCACCCCACTTCAGTCTGCACTTTACATCTTTAACCTGCACTAAAGCTTTTTTCTTCTGCGATTTCAAACAAGAGGCTCCTTTTTTTATGCCAAAACACCCAAGAGTTTGATGGCTTTGTTATCTCTACCTCTTAACTAATACAGCAAGGTACATTGCTTCTCGTAAATAACAAGATATTCTCTGTACGCAGAAACATCTCTGCTCCCATACTCAGTTTGTGATGATTTTATAGGCAGAAAGACAAAAGAGAGAAAGAAGACGTTATGTTTTTTGCCGATATGAAGTTATCTGGCTGACAGCAACACCAGATTTGTAGTTATTCTGGGCAGAGACTTGCACACTAAAAGTCTCCAGGACAGTTTCTTAGGGAAGTTCCACCTCCAGGTCTGTAACACCAAAGAAGGCATCATGTGCCTCAGTTTCCCTGCAGGAAGGATTGGTCATTGCACCGACCTCATCCAAGGCCTTTAGGTGAACAGTGCTATGGACATCTGCCCCAAATGTTCATCTGCTCTCCTACCATGGCAGCGCCAATGGGAGAAAAACAACTCCCCTTGGCCCTTGGATTTCACCACAGCATCCCACCTCTCTCTGTGCGAGACTCACATGTTAAGATCATGAAAAAAGAATAAAAAAGAAAGGGAAAAAAAAAAAGGCAGGCACTTGAGACTCATCCCTCTCCTTGCCCCTTGGAAGATTTATTCAACAGAAATAATTGTCAAATAATTAGCTGCCACCACCCCCTCCATTGTCCCCTTCAAATCACTGCTTTGCTGAGTCACGCTGTCCCCAAAGCATCCTGCGAGGTCTGCATGGACCTCTCTGACCCAGCCGGGAGCCACCCATCCCGAGGGGCACAGAACTGTCTTCGTGTCCCCTTGGACATCTGCAGGAGCCCTCTGTGCCCTCAGCACCTTCCAGGATCAGGCCTTGCATTAGAAAGTCGCGCAGCACAGCCACAGCCAAATGTGAACCAGCTGAAAATCCTGCACATTGTCTTCAGATCAGGCTCTGGAAGAATTAAAACCAAGTGTGTGATCTGGGCATGCTGAAACGAACTCCAAATGGAACTGGAGTTAGGTCTCTTTAGCAGGGAGTATGGGATTGGATTGTTAGGTTTTAATAAAGTGTGGCCAGTGCTTTAATAAAGTGTGGCCAGTACATTATCCAACATGCTGTCACAATTACTGAGAAACAAGGACAGGAACTTCATTAACGCTTTACAGGGGAAAGAAAGCTGTGCTACAGGCAAGTGATATATTGCTATTGTGACTGTAGGTGTCCTGCATTTAAGAAAACAAGGAAAATATCTAGTGAAGGGAGTAATTACACTGTCAGCAAATGTGTTTGTGTTTGCAATGTTCTCTTCCAAGTCCCACAGCTGCCGGGAGCCTGCGTCTCAACATGGCAAATTTCTAGGACAGAAGGTGACTCCATAAACACAGCAAGAGCTGTAATGTGAGAGACAAAACTCCTGGAGGAAAAAAAATTAAAAAGCACATGCAGAATCATTTACAAAATGTGTTTTCCAGTGCTGCAACAACCCTGGGCAGGGTTACACTCACCACTCTTGAAGCAGAGGGGAACTGCTTTGATAAAGCACAGGTGAGGTGTATCTTGTGAGCTGCATGTCAGGCAGGATTAACTCCCTGGCAAATTATCAAAGCCAACTGATAGCAAAACAAGTTGGGACTCTCCTAGAGTGGCAGTTTAAAACTAGGTGTTACTTCACCTAAAACAAATGAATACAGCGGGGGTGTAAGGGGACTACCTAACTAATTAACTCCTTGATTAAATCCCAGGCAGATTACAGCATTTTGTGGAAATCAAGGAGGTCTCAAGAAACTTAAGACGGTGTTGGATAAGTTTAGAGTAAAATTCTGGTTACTGGGAGAGTTCTTTCTGTGTGGTTTGGGGATTCAGAGAGGATGGGAGGAGACCATGAGGTGAAATGCTTTACTGGGTTTCCTCCTGCCTGTTGCTGCTCAGCTCTGCACGGATTCCTATGTTGCAGGAGCAAACTCACGCTAAAACAGCATTCCTCAGAGCAGGGCAAACTGCTCAGCAGCTTGGAAAGAAGAGTTCTAAGTAACCCCTGAAAGTGTAAAACCACCCCTTGAATTGCCATATGGAGCTCTGGAACAGTTTTCATACTGTTTTGTATTAGAACAGCTGAAGCACACACACACACACACGAGGAATTATTAATTCCTCCCATTAGGATACAGGAGGGGTCTATAATCCCTGTGGTAGCACAAACCATCACACACAGGCTCAGAAATGCTGCCCTTCATGTTTACTAACAATTTCCTACTTTTGCATTTCTGTGCCCCTGCAGCAGGAAATACAAACCATTGTTGCACGTTCCCAGGGAGCACAGGGCTCCACCTGGCATCCCTGCTACCCCAACGAGATCCTACAGCTGGGGAAACTGGGGAGTAACCAGTTCTGTAGCACTGCAGATGGGAAAACCAGGCATGCAAAGTGGGATGTTGGGCTGAAAATGTGGCTTGTCAGGGATAATGAAGGAGACGGGAGGCAATTAAAAAGGAGAAAAGTGACAATCTGACAACACGCTCAATTAATGTAATCAGATTTCACATTCACTTCATCAGTAGTAAATCAAAGCGTAGTAGGAATGATATGAACTTTTTAATATTAAAAACTACTCCCATAATATGCAAAGTCAGGGAATACCAGTAAATTTCTATCTGTTGCCGATCATTAACTGATTTAGGATAGACCTTGTTGACTAATTATGTTTAATAAGAGCTTGTCCATACAAGCTGCTATCAGATGTCATTTTATACAGTTTCAAGCCAAATATAATGGGCGAGATGCACATATTAACTTTCTGTAATACTGCACTGGCTTTTTATTGGAGAAGGGTGGGAAAATTCAAAACTGATTATTGTGTGGCTTCCTTTCAGACAGTTCTATTTGATCTAATTTGATTTATCGCTGCACATTTTGAATGAGCAGAAATGTCTGGAGGGGAGAAAAGAGACTTGTTACAGTAAATACTCATGTTAATGTATTTTCACCTGCTTGCTTGGTGGGCTCCAGAGCTGGCTGTATTTATTACTGTTTGGAGTCTTGTGGATTAAAAAACCTCCTCTCTATCTTTTTGCTCTCTGTTGTAGGGGAGTAATGAGCTTCCCACACCCTCCACAAGTGGTGGTTGTGTAACTAATCTGTGCTGGCGTAACAATGTCTTCACCTAGATTACAATATTGCTAAAGAGAAATGCAGGACAAAGGCTGGTGTCTATTTTCCTGAGGAAAGTACAGCTGTACCTGGTAGGCAATTTTTTCCAGGTGGTCCTGGAGCATAAATGTCTTGAACCTTGTAGAGAAGTGAGCCCAGAGGTTTGGAGTTCCACTTCTTTTTAGAGAAGTGTATAAAAGTTTTGGTGCTAGTATTACTTGAAGGCACAAAACCACAAACAGTTTTCCTGATTGCTTAAGGGTTTCTGGGTCCCCAGTGCAGCTCAGCTTAGTCTTTAATGTACTGCCACTGTTTTTCTTCAGCAGTGAGGCATGGGGAGATGAACCAGTGCCTTTTCCATCGTGCTCTTTCTAAGAAAGGCACACACACTTTAAAAAGCTTAAGGAAATGCATAAATATCTGTGGGTCTGAGCCACCCACCCTGCAGCATGAGGACTCAAGGTTCTTCTGCAGTTTAAGCACAGAACTAGAAAATAAGACCTCTTTGGGCTGATTTGTGTGTGATGGTTGGAAAGGGCCGTATCTTTGCAGTGACCTGTTACATAAACCCGTGCTCAAGGAGCAGTTTGAGTTTAGAATTTATTAGCATCTACACTTCACAGACTACTGGGCTCTGTAATTCAGGCCAAAACAGGTCAGTCCCACACCCCAGATGACTTGTGCCTGTATCTGCACCCATATGTTGTGTGTCTGTAGGGCCACGGGCTGTTTCTAGTGCCAGTGGGACAGCAGGATGTGTGTCCCACTCCTGAGAGATTCCATTTACCATTGGCGGGCTCCTGCTCACAGCATCGCTGATGGGCACCGAGGAGTCTCTGTGCTGCTGGGAAACTCAGTCACCTGAGCTCTCCTGAAAGCAGGGAGAGGGACAGGACATACATCTCTGCACCTGGAAACAGCAGTCAAAACACTCACTACAAACTCATCCTTTTTTGAGTTCAAGTTAGGCTTTCCTGCCTTATTTACCTCAAGTAAGTCTTAGTCACTGGCATTGCAAAAGCTTGTTATGGCTTTATTTGGCAGCGTCTCTTCACGCGTTCCTGCGTGTGGATTGCAGGGACACGTGTTTGCTTTGCTGAGGGAGATCTCACACATGAGCAGTGATTACACTGTGAAATTTTGATTGTCTACAAATGTTTTCTGGGTTTGTTTTGGTGCTGATGTGCTTGGGTCAGCCCTGACTTTGCTCTGTAGGTTACATGGACGGGGCTCCTCTCAACACACAAAATACTCTTCTGTGGTTGTTGCTGGTGGTCTGAAGAAACCCTCCTGAAATAGGTGTTGACCTGTTAGGCGTCGGTCAGGGAGGTAATTTGTACTGCTGACACTGATTTGGGCATTTTAATTGTGCTTGTTATTCGCTATGAACTCGTTATGAAGGAAAAAGAAAAGCAGAATTTACATAAATCTAGAGGAATAGGCATTTATTTCAACATAAAAGGTGGGCGAGGACGAGGAAAAGAAGGCATTGTAGCCTCATGTTCTCTTGATGTGTTTGGTAAGGGTTCTGCTGATGTTTCTCCTCTTACAGCATAAGTCTATGGGTATTTCAATATATCTCCAGAACGACCTGAATGAGAGCACCTCTAAGTCTGTGGGAACCTCAGATTTCAATCTCCATCTAGATGCAAAGTGCAATTTTCTCAACCGTATTTGCATTCCAAGATATACAAAATACAGAAAACACAAACGTTTGGCACTCAGGGAAGTCTCTGTCATTTGCACTCTCATCTCCAGCCCTGCACGTGCCATCATGGGCTGGGCTGCCCCTGCATGGGGTGACAGCACTCCCAAATCCAACATCCTGCACACAGACTCTGCTTTTTCTCACATGCATACTCCTCAGAGGATTTCTCTTATTACCTGGACTATAATCCCTCCCTGGGGGGAGGCCTTGTGCACAAAATTAGTTTCATTTGGCCACAGAAACTCCCTGTGCCTTTGGCATCTCAGTCTTTATTCGCAGAGGAAGAGCTGTTTGAGGCAAAGCTGCTGCATTTACAAGACCCTGTAGAAAATGTCTCACACCAAGCTGGACTGGAGGTCATTGCTGAGCTAAACTCTGCAAACTCTTGTTTGAAAAGAGAGCAGCTTGGGGTTTTTCCTCTCCTTTCAGAAGCCTGTTTGGGGCTTGATCTTCCTTTATTGACTGAGCTGAGTAATGTGCAGGAGGGACGAGCTGGGTGTGCCCAGATTTGGAGAGGGACTAAAGGCAAGGCTACACCTGGCGTCTCCTCTGCATCATTCTTTACAGCTCAAATAGGGAGAAAATTTTCCACATTTCCTTATTTTTTTTACCGTTTCTTTCCTTTCTTCTGTCTATTCCTCTCCTTTCTTTCAATTATATCTGACATTTTAAGAGGTAAATGTTTTTGGGGTTTTTTCAATGACAAAAATAATTCTGCAAAAAGTACCTACCTTTTTTTTTGCAAAAGCATTTTTTTCATGGAAAACGTGAAAATTAAACAATTCAGTTGAAAATAAAAGCATTATTCAGTCCAAAAGCCTCTGAGCTTTGAGTGTAACTGAAATGTTTGAACAGTTGAAATTCCTGCAGAGCATGGAGGAAAACAAACGGGTTTTCACTGTTTTAAGTAATTACAGTATTTCACTGGAAATATTTCAAGGGAGAAGTTTGTTTTACCACAGCAGCTGCTACTTGAGTCCTCTAATTTCTTCTTTTTATTGCTTTTCCCACATTTTACAACAAATTCTAATATTTCTTATCTTCCTCTTGTCTTTCTGGCTGTGAAACACCCAAATCTTGCTGTCATTTTGTTATTCATGAAGGGGGTGGAAGAAGGAGACACAGTTGAAAAGTATAATTTCTAGCAATGATAACAAAAATTAGAGCCATAGATTTTATTTTTGGGGGGAAAAATTCTGACAAAAATATTGTCTCCACTCTCTGCCAAAACTTGATAGGCTCTACTTGAGCGTTTCTTAGATGGCGTGTGGATTCAAGGGCTTCACATTTCATCAGCATCCTTAATGAGCTTGAGGAGCCTCTAATAAATCTCAGCCCTTTTAATGAATTCTTTACAGCTCTTAACTGCTCCAGATAGAGATTGACGAGTGTAACCGGTAGCACAAAATCTTGGCAGGCAATAAGAGGAGCGGCCCCATCCTTTCCCTCTGGCATCCCATCTGAATTTCTGCAGCAGAGATAACCAAGAGTCTGTCACTGCTATGAAGTTTGTGAAATTTAATTAGGAAACTAATAAAACAGCTCTCATCTAGTGCTGCAGTTACCTAGGAGATCTGGTGTGTTGTTTAAGAGCTTCTCCCAAGGCAGCGTGCGGTGGATCTGTTATCTGAGCAGAGGGTTTGATTGACCACTTCTCTGTTGTAAACCCCTTTCTAGTAGGGTTAATACTTTACTAAAAGACACATTTTCACTACTCGAGTGAGCCATTTACACACTACTGATGAGCAGAGGCTGATGGTTTATATTTAAACATCGTTCACTTTGGAGAGACACGTGGGGGGTTCTTTTTCTTTCTCACAATTTCTGTTCTTGGTCACATTCTCAGTCAAAAAGGGCCCATTTTCCAGTTCTAACTCCAGTGCTTTGGAAATCATCCTAGCACAATTGAAGATTTTCTCTTTGGGCTTTTTAGAGGCAAAGTTGTCTCAGCTGGAGTGGAGGAGCCATAGATGATGGTAAGAATAGAACGAGATCAGATTCATCCCAGTGACTCTTTCTGCAAGATCTGCTCCTGAGCAAACACTGTGTGTGATATGTCCAGACTGATCTTTTCATCTCAGTGGATGTTTTGGTGCTAATTTCAATCAAGGAAATTTCACTTTAATCCTATTATTGTCAATATGTCTCATAGTAGATTAGATTTTGTTTTGGTGGTATATTCTAGAAAACATAGTTCTGTCAGTTAATCCACAGGTATGTACAGTTTAGAGCTAGTCTTAGAATTCAGCAAAAAATGGGTTCATTTTACCTTGAGACCTTTTAAGATTTCAAATATTTTTCCCATACCACAGCAGAAAACTACTCCTCTCCATCTTTAGATTTTTTTTGTGATAAGTCAACTTATATTTGAAAACGAAAAGCTGCTTCAAATAAAGAAGATTTTGTTCAGTTCTGAAGATGTCAAACAAAGCTTCTTTGACCATTTCAAAGCCATTGTTTATAGAATAATTGAAATGAAAAAAATCTACTGAAGCCATCCCACCCCTCCCAACTATATCTGTTTGGGCAAAGCAGCATATTCCAGCAATAAAAAGAAACCACAATAAAAAGTATTGACCAAGTCTACTCAGTATTTATTGCTCTGTGATAACTGAAGAGAATAGAAAAGTCTTCTCAGCAAGGCACCATGAGAAGGATTTCTTGGAGAGCAGTTTTACTGAGAAAACCACGGCTCCATTATGAATTTCTCAGATGCAGATCTGGCCATTTGGCCCGTCAGGAAAAGAGCACTGAGGAGGTTTCTGCACTTCCTGGAAGCTCCTGGTCCGGGGATTCTGTTGTCAAAGGCTGTAGATAGCATAGTGAGCTGAAATTGGGGCGGTAGTGTCCCTAAAACGCTTGGACTGAGAGGGTGGAACATGTGCTTGTGCAATAGCGGGTTTGTCGGAGCCTTCCAGGGACAAAGTTGTTAAAGTGATTTATTATCAACTTAAAGGGTGTTCAATAATAATAAAACAATGACCAATCCTCACTTTCTGCTAAAAGGCAGCAGCTCATGGCCCGTGGCAGGCAGATGGCCGAACTTGTAGGATGAATTTTACAGAGCTCAGAACAGCAAACTTTAATTGTTTGTCCTTTAAAAATGAGAAAGCTTTAGTATTCCAGTGCCCCAGAATACAATACCTCAAAAAGAACTGTATTTTCATAGCAGCTCCCAGCCTTGTCCTAATGACTGCTAAGAGGTTTCTCAGCTGTGGTGTGTTGTGGTGCAGAAAGTGCCTTTATCTGGTTGCATCAAGGGAGCCGGGACTGGGTTCTATTGCTCCATCTCCTGCTGTCTTGCAGAGGTGTGAAGTGACTCATTTTACCCTGATGAACAATATTGAGGTGCTGTGAGTGGCTCCTGAGTAATGAACGTGGCACTGAGCTCACTGAGCCCTGAGCCAGGTTTATGAAATTATGCCTGTGTTTGACCTATCAAACCTTGTGCTGAGCTGATGACAGTGTTTGACCAACACATCATTAAGATTTTCTCATGGTTAGGGAGGAATTGAGTGAAATTAAATTATTTTCCTGCAGGCCCTTGGGAATGTTCTTTATGGAGCTTCCTGGCTCTCAGGTATGAGTTCAAATCCAGCTTTACTAAGCCTTCCTCAGAAATTACTTTTCCAAGTCCTTGTTGCTCCTGGAGGGGCCCTGCTCCGAAGAGATGTCCATAACAGGACATCTTTGTCCTAAGGAATATTGGGTGGAATATATGGAGGAGCATATGGATGTGCCACAGGCATCACCTAGTAGTGGAACATCTCAGAGTAAGGATGGAGTTAAACTTCCATCTCCGTGGTGTAATTACTGGGAGTAATGGGCTGTTTGTAATTATGATGATATTAAACCTGATAAAATTTTCGGGCCAGATTCTTTCCTCGTTTATAGTGGTATGAACCAGGAGACTGTGAAAAGAGATCTTGGCCCAAGACAGTTCTTCAGATAAACCTCAGGCTAAACAAGATTGAAATCTCCCACACCCATGATACCCCTCCAAACATCTCTTTTATTCTTGGGTTAAAGGCCAGGTATATTTATGGTGCAAACTATATTAAGATTATCACCATTAATTAACTATGTTCTGAAGTTTTCTATCTCAACCTTTTTGGGAGCACTGAAATAATTTACATACCAAAACAGTAGTGTTGAAAAAGTTTCCATCTGTTTTCCATCTTTTTCCAAGAAATTTTTAAATGCTGGCCATTTTCCCAAGAGGCCATGTCCCCGAGGAAGCGTATCCTGACCAGCACTCCTTTCCAACTTCACTAATTAAGGTGTTTCTATGAGTCACGGGGACTTTCCTCTTCTTTCATAAGATATGAGTGATGCTCTTTGGGGAGAATAAATAAATAAACGAACCCAAAGAGTCTTACTAATGGGCTGGAAGAATGATAGCCTGTAAATTCACCTGATTTTAGCTGATACAGGCAGAACCCTGTAAGGGTTAGACTTTCAGATGATCTCAATAAATTAATCCCCCTGACTTTCTGATGAGCTGTTCTTTCATACATTCAATGTATAAAGCAAATAAATGACATCAGTAAATCTGGTGTAGCAACATGGCTTAGGATGTGAACCATTTTAAACACTGAACAGATTTAAAAGCAAAATGAAAAGGTATTTATGAAAAAAAAATTATCAGAAGAAAAATCTAAATAAGCAAAACCATATTTATTTGCAATGCATAATTTCAGCAGTTTTATTTATACCAAAACCTTAGTTCTCTTAGAGATAAAAGCTGTTATACAGTATGTTTTCTCAGTGACTATCTAGTAATCAGTTTTAATTCTATTTACTTAAACACTTGCAACTTTTCTTAGCACATACAAAGTGAGGAGAAGATCTTGATTGCCAAGTGCAATTTCTCTAAATGTCTGCTCTCGTAACACAAGTTCAAAAGAAGAAATGAAAATAGGAAGCTCTCTTACAGCAGGCCTCTCCACTCCTAAACCTTCAACTAAAAAAATATAATAAATTCCCACCTTTGTACATTCTGTACACTGTGTACATGACCAGAGGTGTCAAAAAAAGTTTGCAATGTAATTAGTGGTGTTGAATTTGTGACAAAAACACGACAAAAAATTGGTCTGTGCCAAGTAGAATAAAGTTTCTAAAAGTTGTGTGTTACAAAGAAAAGAGGAAGAAGCTGTGTAGAGAAGAGGGTAAATCCTTTCGTGGGGAAAGCAATGGAACATGGAATCATAGCAAGAAGTACCAAAACTGTTATAGTGACCCCAAGTTCCTGTGGTTTTCCCAAGTTCAGAACTGTCCATACACCTGTGGTCCAGTTCAGGTCAAAACTGGAAAGGAAGTGTCTCCAAAGCCCGACTTTATGCCTAAGGGCATGGAAATATCACAAGGGGAGCTGATATTGCAAAATTTTTGTTATTTGGGGTAGGTTCTGTACGCACTTCACTCTTCAGCCAAAAGAGAATTGGGCACAACAAAGTGGGAATTGGTTCTGCCAAGTGTAAGAGTGGTTTGGTTTTGTTTGTTCTGGTGCCACTCAGGTTTATTTCCAGACTGTGCTGGACTGGGCCATGATCTCAACTGGCCCCTGTGTTAAAGAGGAGCAAAGCAGCAGCCAAAACTGCAGCTAAACCTCCTTGTCCTCCTTGTGCCTGGAGCTGAGGAGGGTGGGTCAGAAAGCAGCACCTGCCTCCTGCCCGAGGGAGCCTCTGGCCAGCAATGGGAACTGTCCTGGGAAATGGGTATTTCTCTTTCCTCCACCTGGGGAGTTACATGACCCAGACGTGGACCAGGGCAGCAGCAAGAAGGAAAGGACTTCGTTCCTTGACTCCCTTTGAACTGGCAACTCACATCGTCCTTCTGTTTTCACACAAAAGGGTATTTGGTAGTTTTGTATTCTATAACAATGAGTCTGGTATTTCCGTAGTGATGCATATTGTTATAATCTCTCTGCTTTGTTTCCTCGACATATTTTTTTATTAAAAAGTCTTCCCAGCCTTAAATAAGTACAGAATAAGTGTGGTCATTCTGGGAACATGAGAGGCCTGATTATCTGACCATCAAAGACTATGCTGTAAACAGGATACTAGTAAACAGGAACTGAACCCCATATGGAGAGTTTGTGGTTTTCTTCAGCCTCTGTTTGTTATGTCTTACATCCTGTTAATTATAGAAAAAGAGCTGGAAAGTTGGAAATAATCTTTTCTACAGATTATTTCCAGCTTCCCTCCGACAGAACAAAACGCTGTATAGTACTGCCTTACCTTGCTGCCTTCAGATGTAAAGCATTAAGACAATTCATTCCAAGGGGATCACTTTTCAAGAGGATTACAAGCAGTTTTTTTTTTCCTTCTAATTACAAAATGAAAGTTTAGATCTTAGCATCTTATGCAGGGAATCCTCTCAATTGTTAGCACAGCATTTCAGTGTCTTCTTTGGTGTGTTTGAGAGCCTTTGATACCTTTTAAATACCATTTATTTAGTATACTTATTTGACTGGTATAAATCATTTCTGAGTAGGTGGGTTCTTAGAATGAAGATTTTGTTGCACAAAACAAATGGCAGAATTTAAAGTCACAGTTTTTGAGTTATCTGTGTTGTTAGGTGTCTTTCCAGGTTGTCCATGCATGCAGGAGGTTTCTCCAGCGCTGGCCAAAGAGGTGGGCAGAGCAGAGAGTCACTCCTGCATTCCTACTGCTTATCCTTGACCTTTGTTTCACACAGATAATTGTCCATCTTTCCAACATGGTTCAGTCCATGCTTCCAGTGTCAGCAAACAGATTCCTGAGTAAAATACTGGGAATTGTTCAAATCTGGAGTTTTGTGTTTTGAGGTACATTTCCACTCTTCCTCAGGGACCTGCTTTGGAGTTTTGGTGCTCGAAGGAGACACATCAGAGGAACAGTGAGGAGGTCATGCTTTGTTTAGGCCTATTCTTACCAGATCAGACTTTGGTTTTGCAAAACAGAAAGCCAAAATCTGTTTGGTTCGAGGTCCCACGTTAGCTGTGACGAGCGGAAAGTACCAACCACCACTTACATTTCTTAGACAGACCAGAGACCACAAATAAATCTCATGTTATTTTTCAGCTCTCCACTCTCAGCACTGTCTCTTTAAGCTGCTCTCTGATGCCAGCCATCTGCTCCCAATTGCTGTGTTACTCTTGAGATCTGTAAGGCCAAGTCTGTGCACTCTGCCCCCAGCAGCAAACTCGGGCCAAATCCCTTCATCTGCAAAGCTCCTACCGGTTCTCATCCTCGTGGAGAGGAATGGGAGGAGATCTTCTGCCTCATATTCCCCCAGGCTCAAGGTATTGCAGCACCTCCATTCCTGGGGCTGCCATTGGGACAGGAAAATAATGCCAGGATTATGGGATCACCAGAAAGTATTAAAGAAATTCCGAGAGAATTGGCTGCTTATGAGCAATAAGGTTTGGATGCTATAAAAATGCCCTGTTCTGGCATAATTCTGCTCCCATTAAACTCAAGGAATAGAATTCCTACCAACTTTACTAGGAGCAGAGTGTGGCTAGTGCTGAGAGCTTTTGAAAATCCCACTGTATAGCTACACCCACTTTATGTGTCCATTTTAATGACATGATTAATAAAATACCAATGGAGCTCCAAACAGTTCTGTGTTCGTTTTCCAAAGCACTTTGACTCACCCGTAATCATAACCAGACTTCCAATTACACTGGATTTTAATTGTTCTCCTTTAAGGATAATTACTAGTACTCTGAAAAAAATTACTATGAGTAGCTGGTGATGAGTAGGAATAGGCATCCTCACTTCTCTCCGTCTGTTCTGTCATTTGAGTTACGAGGAATGTAATTGGATATGTGACACCCAGACAGAGAGTGGTTTCCAAGATCTGAGAGGGCTCTGTTGCAGTTAATGTGTTAATTTGGGTTCCATCTTCTCATTTGTTCTGCTTTGATCTATCATTTCGTAAAGCCAAAGCACCAAATTATTAAGTGTGTGTGCTTGATTTATGTGCAAGACTCCATTTGCATACACATTAATATTTTTAAAATTTTGGTCCAAATTTCTGCAAGCCATGGTATGGAGTAATATGAGCTGTAATTTCACACTGCGTGGCAATGACTGGTGGGAATAAAATTATCCTGTGATTTGGCCCTACTCACATACCAGGAGCTATTTTCCATTTGGAAATTTCGAATACTGCCAATTGAAATATATCTGTAAGCAAGCTGTAAAGAGAAGCATTGCATGATCTGAAGGGCCTGGGCAGGAGGCTGAATCTCATGCTCAATGTATTGAGATTATCAAGAACATGGCATTAAAACCTCAGCAAGTGGGAGTGATATTTCTACTTGCCTGACAATGGACAACCAGGGACTCTCTCCCCTGACTGGGAGAAGAATTGGGGCTGAGTTTGCTGAAGTGCTGCCCAAGAGGTCGGATTTGTGACTGTTCCCACCCAGCACAAGGCTGATTTTTGGCATCGTTGTTTTTATGCTCACCCAGTTAAAGTGCCTGTAGCGGAATTCTGCTGCCATTTATCCATAAACCCAGATTATACAAATGCAAGGAGGGTGTCATTGTGAAAAACTCTGAGTCTTTACACTTTTGGGCCTCTGGGAAGTTAAAGATTTATTTTCAATCTGACACTTAGCCCGAAGAGGTTAACAGAGCTGCTAAGATCCAGAAGTTACTGTACTTCTCTAGTACTTTCTTTTTCAAATTTGTGTAGGACACCTTCAGACATAAAGTATAGAATAATATAAATATAATCATCTATTCTTTGATGTTTTATTATATTTGTTTATTTGTATTAGATTAGTATTGTTTTAATAAAGCTCTTTTTCTTCAAAATATTCCACAAAATTCATATTATAATTAATTTTATTATTAAAAAAGTCTCCACTGGGAAATACTGATCCTTAGAAATGTGTAGTTTTCCTTGTAAAATATTTGCTCCACTGACACTTCTCTCCATCACGGTGACATTTTGGAAAATTTCTGGAAAAAAATTGGGATACAGATCCCAGCCAGTACAGCTGAGGGGTGGGTGAAGGTTTCTGGTTCAACCTCTGCCCACAGCCTTCAGCTGAGGCTCTGGGACTTGGCACTCTGTAAAATAAGCTGTTTCTTGAGCTATCAGATGAGTTGGATCTGCTTGGGAATTCTTGACTTTTTTCTCTGCTAGAATTCAAAGCTCTGCCTCAGTTACTTTGATTTCTGGTTGACTGGTTGGTGTCAGAGATGCTGGTTTGTATTTTCTCTGAGGTAAATCTGTCCCATCGCTGCTGTGGCTTTGCAGTTATGGTGGAGACGTTTGTGGAATTTGAAGATCTTTGCATTTCCTAGGGGTGGTCCACGGCTGTGTTTGCCTCCCAATGGCCGAGACATTATTCAGTGGGAAGATCATCTTAAATATGATCTGCTGGATAATGGTTGGGGTCTCCCACAGAGGGATATGGTTGTCCTGCTGGTTCACGGCCTGGGCCATCACTGACTCTGAATTCTGAAGGTCCATGGTTTGCTTGGAGCTGCTAAACATTATCAGATCTGGGTTAAAATCCAGAATTAGATGGTTTTGTGAGTTGCCCTCTCACTTTGAAGCCATTGCTTCCCCTCCATTTCATTTCTGCTTCATAAATGCACAGCAAAATTTTGCCTCCTTTTAGCATGTCAGGATAATTTAATCCAGACCCTTCTGGTTTAAATTATAGCCTTTTCCAACTCACAGACTTTCAGGACAGGCTTTCCTTTTAATCCCTTTTTATTTATTTATTTATTTGTATGTATCTTGTCTCAGCAAATTATGTTGCTTCATGTCATCTTAAACGATGTGGTGTAAAATTAAAAGAAAAGCCACTTTGTAATGTATTAAAATGTTATTTAAAAAACCCCCCAAAATGTTTGTCATTTGTTTTGCTCACAAGTAATCCCAAGCGGCAGCGCACTGTGAGGTTTTCTGTGAATGCATTTACAATAGGAGCCAACCACACATTTCACTGAATCAACAGGCTTGTCTCGAGATATTTATGACATGAATGTTCAGACTTCTGTTTAGTCAGCCATCCCCAGGGGAGGCAGCATTTTTGATAGCGCCTAAAGGAATTAGGCACATGTTGTCAAAAGGGTCTTTGAAACTCCTGAAAAATCACTGAAAACACGACTTTGATGGCTGAGTCACTTGGGGTCTTGCAAATGCTGTGCTGAGTGCCTAATTCCCAGCGCAAAGAGAATGGGAATGCAGCGCTCCCAGCAGCTGGAGCCAGCGGCAGCACAGCTCTCCTCACCATCCCAGCAAGACAGAGCGGTGACGAGCAGGAGCTCAGAAACTGCCATTAGCTCTGGATGTGTCACCTATAAAAACATCATTGTCTGTCTGCACAGCTCACAGGCTGACTTTGTGTCAGTCCCAGCGAGGATGCTGCCCTTCCCTCGCCCAGGCGAGCTGGATGCCCCCGAGCTGGCTCTGCTGCTGCAGCTCTGTGCTCCTTACCGAGCTCCTCGTTACTCCCGGTAATCTCTGCAGTCCCAGTTAACTCCAGCGCAAACAGGAGTTTTTCCCACGTTTGGGGCTTCATCCACAAAATCCCTACGAAGCATTAGCAGCAGACCCTGGGGCTGGAACGCAGAGGCATGTTCTGCAGGGGTGTGAGGGCAGAGGAGGCTGATGCCAACCTCGGTCCCAGCTCTCCAGCCGCCTCCTCTCACCACAGCCCCTTGAGTGCCATCTGAACTATTTTTCCAGTTAGAGCCAGACTACTCCATCATGTCCTCGGTATGAAAAAACTTGCGAAGGGGGCAACCTTTGATCCCTAAAAGCTTTCAGAAGTGTTAATTCCATGTCTGGAATATTGTCACGGAGCAGCTGAATTCCAGCGCGTCCAAGAGCACAGGCGGCACCCGGGGGGTGAGCGCAGCCTGCTCAGAGCTGGGCCATGTGGAGAAGGGCAGCTCTGGCTAGGCTTTGTGCTCGGGCTTTTATGATGCTTTTAATATGAGAGACTCTTATCATGGTTCATTTACTTCTATGCTTGTGGTTTTGCCACTTGGGAGCAATTATAGGGTTCTCTGATTCGTGCGAAGGGAAGAGCTGACGTTTAGATGGTGAATTATGTGGCTATTTTTTGGTGGACTTTTGCTTGTATTGAACTAGAAGACATTAAAGCACTTTGGTCCAGTTAAGATGGCATTTATCTTGCGTGTGGCCACACTTTATTTTGTTACCTACACTCCCAGACTGTTTGAGAAGGAAGTATTGATAGAAGTTTGAAGACAAGCTGTTGATGATTTGCCTTTGCCATAGTAAAGGCAGGCTCTTAATTAAGATCCACTATGGGTTTTTTTCCAGTGCATTTTTTAATTTATTATTTGCTTTGATTTTCCAGAACATCTATGCTCTAACCAGCTCATTTTGTTTCTGTTTTTGTCCCACCAGTATCGATGTCACTTGAAGATCTGATTGCCAACATCATAAAAACAGTGCTAGGAAAAACCACAAAATATTGCACAAGACCCAGGAGGACTGAAAGTTGAAGGATTTCTTTCAGAGGATATATTGTTTTCACTGGTGAGTAGGTGGAGCCATTCCATTTTTCCTGATTACAGTCTAGAGCAGCTCAAGTTGCTGTGACTGGAATTCTATTTCTATGGATCATCTTGCTGAAAGAATTTGACAGCAGCAGAGTTTTTCCCCAGTGCCCTTGTTGTAAATTGTATGTGTTTCATATCTATTATTAATTAAAAACAGGTTTTTTCCCATTTAAACAATGTAATTTCTTGAGGTGGGAAGAGGCTTTCTTTGGCTGATGGTTGTTCATTAAATTGGGAGTAGAAATGGTTTGTATCTTCTGAAGTTGAATGTAAATCTGGAAAAACTTTTATTGTAAAGTCTGAAATTGGGCAAAACCCTGGAGCCCTGAGATTCAGATGAAGTCCAGAGTGGTGGTCAGAAGAGTCCTAAAAGGAGCCAAAGGCAGGAATATGGAGGAGAAAAAAAAAAAAAAAGTTGAATATTTGTTCTCCTCTCAAGCATTCAAGGGGATTAAAAATTGCACCCAAATTGGAATGTTAAATACAAGCTCAAATGGGGAGACCTGCTGGACACATGGTTGCAAACCATTACAGAGGCAGCAGAATGATGGGGTTTGAGCAGGAGAGATTATCCCCAAATAAATTATCCATTCTAAACATTTGTACATTCACTATTTTACTCACAGTGTCTCACACTGATAATATTCTTCCCCCAAATTTACATGATCCAGGGAGAGAAGAAAAATAGAAGTATGTGCTTCTTTTTCTGATTTTGTGGTCTCCAGAGCTGAAAAGAGTTTATTTATTTTCCAAGAAATTCAACCTCACCCTTACTCCAACTGTATGGCACACAATCATTGAAGTCCTGCTCCTTGAAGTAGCTCTGGAATCTTAAAAATCACAGGAAACCTCTCTTTTGTTTGATGTTTTAACCACTACAGAGGAAGACTGTTCCAAAGCTCCACTAGGATCCATGTGGGCTGGGTCACTGTGGGTTTCCTGCCTGACCTGGGAAGCTGCAGCCCTCAAGGTGTGATGGGCATTCCTGTCTCCTCCAGGTGTTGGATCCTGGGAGAAGTTCTGGGAATGTGCACCAGGTACAACACAGGATGCTCTCAAACCTGTTCTGTTGGTCTGCCTTTGCTTCATGGGCTATGTGAGCAAACAAGAGATCAGAGGGCACAAGAGGCTGATCTGGCTCTGGCTTCTGATTCGAGTAAATAGATAAATCAAAGGATAAAGTGACCACAGCAAAATATGTTACAAAAATCCAAACTTATTTAAGTAATGAAAAGTCATGGATAGCTAGTTTAAGATTGAGAGCAGGAGAGGAGCAGAAGGCAGTGTAGTGGTGTCCCTTGGATGATAAAGACCATCTTAATGTTTTCTGATTACACTTACTAATACACTTTCTAAGTACTGGAATCAGTCTTTGCTGCCTGACATCCTGCTAACAAAGCAAGGGCATTTGACTTCTACCAAAGCAACTCAGAAGTACTAAGAGAATTTCCTACTACAGGATTTTAAATAGGATTTCTTAAAAACAGATCACTGTTTAAAAGTGAGAAGCTGGACTCTTGCCCTGGCATTTTGTGGGGCAGCAGCAGGGACACAGGGCTCTTGGAGGGGGAAAAATGAGTCGTGGACCTTCAGCTCATCCAGGATCTCCTACTTTTCACCAGCCTTGGCTTAGTCTTTCCCTGCCTTAGCTTCATCCAGATATGTGTGCCAGAAGAGCTTTAAAAGAGCAAAGCGGAAAGTCTGTCATTTGTGTTTAATACAGAACAGTTTCACCAGGTATCCTCCTTGTGCTTACCCTGAAACTCTATAAAACATCCTGTCAGTTGCAGAATATATACAAATAACATACGCTCATGGGGCTTGGGAGGATGAAATCCAGATGGAAGGGTTTTTTCTCCACAGAAAACACGGGCCAAACCTTAATGTGCTGCAGACTGGCATGGCCACCCCAGGACAGTGCCAGTTTGCTGTGGGAGAGCCCAGACACATTTTCCTGCACATTTTCCTGCTGAGGCTTCCCTCCTGCTGCCTGAGCTGCATCCACAGCACACAACAGTGTCTCTCTTACAGTTACCTGCCACGGCTGCAGAGAGCTCTCAGGGACTGTGCTTTTCATTCAGCCGAGCGTGATCCTGGGGATGTGAGCTGGGGCAGCAGCAGCATGAACAGAACTTGTGTTTATCCCCTGGGCTGTGCAGCCAGCAGCTGCTCCTATTAGCACAATTTGCATATGGCCTTGGCAAGGCTCGGAGTAAATCAACTGTTCTTCATGGGTGGGGACAGAAAATCTGTCTCCTTTGGACTTGCAGCCGTTGCTGTAACATCAAACCTGTGTTTGGGGATCCAAGAAAAAGATTGGTTAAAAAATAATGATCTTTTAAAATCTTTTAAACTTTAATTTTAAAGTAATTAAAGCCAGAAAATAAGCGGTGAAAGAAGGTGAGCAAGGAGTACCTGTGAATATTCACAGTCAACTAAATAGAAACCTCTTCTATTTTTGGATGCTGATCTCTGCCTCTCCCCATCCTTCCATGTCCCCTGGCAATAGGGCAGTGTAGGCCCAGAGAAGCAACAAATCTAGCAATTAGTGTCAGCCTTATTAATTCATATCACACAACCTGAATAGATTATTGCTGTGCCATATAAGATCTGACTTCTGTGCAGGTGTGTGTTGGTCAAAGCAGGAAGGAGAGCTGGGATAAATGAATGGTGAGTGTTGGATGTGAGACCCTTTTGAGTCAGTTCTGCAAAGATTTTTAGGTCCTTGACTTTGGATTCAGTGGCAGTTTGGCATCTACACAGCAACCAGGTATTTAAGCACCTCCAAGTGCTTTCTGTTTTGAGTAAAAAGAATGGGAAAAAACCAGATGTCTCCAAAGCCTGAGTAGCATAGAGGGATGAGCAGGGAATGTCTCTTCCAAGAAAGCAACAAGAGGGTATCAAAATGAAATGAGCAGGTGGCAGATTCAAAGTAAGGAAAAAGAGCTTCTTCTTAACATGTTCTGTATTTAATCTATAAAACTGCTAGGGGACACTCTGAACACTGAAACTTGAGGTAGGTTCAAAATTCAGCAAATTAAAACCACACAACAGCATTCCCATGCTTCCCACCAGGCAGGACACCTGTCACTGCCCACTGCCAGGGACTGCTCCACAGACCTTCAGCTGGGATCCCTACATCCATTCCTGATGCTCTTAGGGAGCCTAAACAGGTATTTCACAGGGCAGCTTGGAGACTTGATTAACATGGACAAATCACTTTAAAAATTTTGGATGAAAGGGGCTCCTAAGCCCAGCCCAAAACTCGCTTTGCACGACGTGCAAACGATAACCGAGCTGACAAAACTCATTAAATGCAGCACCTTTATCATAGGGGATAATCTGTGAAAATGTTGCAACACCAGCTGTTGGCGAGCTACCAGCACACCATCCTCCCATTGCAGTTACAGAGCAGTGACCTGGTGATAGGCTCCTACTTGCTCAGCACCAGGCTCTCCTGGGATGATGTATTAGGAAATCCCCCACTGGCTACCTGAGGTTTTATCCCAAGGGCTTTGTGCTGGACAGGAGGGATGGGGCACTGCCCCCACAGTGGCTCTGCTGCTGTTGGGGCAAAGGCTCCAGCAGAGCTCCAACAAACACCAACAGACGTGGGCAGCACAATCGAAAAGCTGCTCTAGACACGCTGTTCAGATTACACGATTAGGACAGATGTCAGTCTTTTGAGGATTAAGGTGAGCCTGGTTGGTCTCATGCAGCTGATCTCCACTTGAAGGACATAAGGTTTGTTTTTCAGGTTTTGTTGTTACAAGCAGACATCATCAAGGTCTGGATCATCAACATTTTGTCATGGGGGGCAAGGAGATTGAAGAGGCATTTGGCATGGTGATAGCATTTTGGAAAGATTTTGTGAAAATCCAGATTTCTTGCTGCCATATGGAATAGAGGAAAACTAGGTAGATATCCCAGATTTTCTTAGAGTGAATTAAATTTTAAGTAAAGAGCCCAGTGTTTTAGCAAAATGGTCTGCATAGTCTTGTTGTTGAGCTCATAGGGAAATGTAACAAACAGCATTTTCAAGTGGTTTTCAAGACAATTTCACAAGCTTGTTCTGAGCACTTATGGAACCCTTTCTGTTTTCAGAGCTCCCAAAAACAACAAGCTTGCTAAAAAAACCCTACAGGCACTATTTTTAGTGCTGCAATGTCTAAAATAACAGCACATTGACAGGAACTCCATCAGTTCCAACAGGAAGCCACAGTGCTTGGTGGTTTATGGTCCCCCTCCAGTTCCCAACTGGCTGAGCCCAGACAGATGAGTCCAGCAGATCGTGGGTGGGCAGGAGCAGCCCCTGCCACCATGCCAGGAGGGCTGGAGCAATCCTTCCCCACTGCTGGAGTGCAGCTGCCTCTGGGCTAAAACCTGACCTCTTTGACCACCACCAGGTCTTCAGCTCCAGCTTTCTGCTGTGAAGCCTGAGCTTGGAAAAGGAGTGTTTTCAACTGGAGTGCTCTGCCCATTTTACTCCTTTTTGACCCTCTCCTTGATTTCTCAGTGAAATGTCTCTCTGTTCTTTCTCCCATTCCTGAATTATTTTCCCAGCATTTTTTGGCAGAGAGCAGAGCCTCCCTCCAAGCACCTACTGTGGCATAAAGATATCTGCACGGGGAGTAGGACTGACACACCATTCCCATCCTGTGGCTCCCCGAGCTGCCATCCGAGCTGCCTCTGGGCAGCATATCCATTCTCACTGTAACCCTGGTGTTCCTCCCAAAATGTAACATGAATCCAGGAGCAGCTTTGTTGAACTATAATCTGGGTCAACTGTGCCTGGTAGGTTGAAAGGTCATGCTGAAACCCCATCTGTTTTAGCTCTCCGTTGGAACCATGAAAGTACTTTAAACTTGAGATGTTCTGTAGCATTCCTAAATTATCAGTAATGTGTAGTGACACCAAGAACTGTGGTCTAGAAATGCCATGTTTCTCTCTTTTTTTTTTTTTTTTTTGATCTAACTGGCTGAAGCATCAGATTTAGGAAGTAAATTCAAATCAGCTGGACATAGGTCAGTGGCTGTGTGTGGAGAGGACGGTATGGTAGGTGCCTCTGGCCCATAAAAAGCCTGTCCTACTGAGATCTGGCTCCAGGGCTTATTAAATACCAGCCATTTTTGACTAGTAAAAGACCAAACAAAATGTGCTTTTTCTCCTTTGATGATTAAAATCAGCCTGAAGTGAGTGGCATCATTTATATAAACACTTGCTTTAATGCAAGTGCTGTCCTAAGAGATTACAGCATTGCGTGCTTCCTTGTAAGGCTTTTTTGCTTTCAGGTGAAAGCAAACATAACCTGCAGACTGAGGGACAGCTTCACTCGACCAGGTTGCTCAAAGCCCTGTCCAACCTGACCTTGAAAACTTCCGAGGATGGGACAGCCAAATTTCCCTGGGCAACTGTTTCTTGGGATGTGTCCTCCTCCTGACAGCCCCTGTCAGATCTGCCTTGGGGCAGGGCAGCTCTCTGTGCCCGTGTTCCCAGCACCTCCCTGGCAGTGAGGGTTTAAAGCTGCACTATAAACCAAAGACCACACTGGTTCCTATTATTTATGGCTAACTCAGAGACGGTGACACCCTTGGCGACCTCCTCCTGCCACCTTTAACCTCTCAGCTCTGTCTGCTGCCTCCCCATCCTCACGTAACACAAAGATGAGAACCAAGCCCCTCGCTCTGGACTACGGCGCGGTAATTGAGTGGAGTCACGCTAACGACGCGGAGACGAGTCTGCAACTCATTATGAGGTTTTCTTCTCAATTAATTGTCAGAAGCAAAGGGATGTTTGATGTTTAATGTCGTCTTCTTCTTGTTAAATGCCTTCCCTTTGCCACCCATCCTCAGACACTGGGAATAGGCAGAGCTGAACAAGGCAAAGCTGCGGAGCTGTCGGTGTGTTCGTGTAAAATCCATCTCCAGCGTCCCTCTGTAACACACAGGTCTGTAGGGGACCTTGGGTTTCGGTTTGTTGACAAAATAACACTGACATCTTACTTTGAGGCACCAAATGAATCCTAAACCAGGGTTCAGGGTGGGGGATTTAGATGCTGTGTGTGTTCTCTGGGCCGGGAGAGGGATGCATCTCTTCTGATTGTGAACGTGTCCTCACAGATCTGTCTTTGGACACAGGAAGACAATTCCTCTGTCTGAAAATCTTCCTTGGAGCTGAGGTTTCCTCATGTGGTCTGAGCCCAGGAACAGCCCTTTGGCTGTCAGGAGTTTATGCAGGGGGAAAAAACCAAAAACAAAGAAGGGAAACAGCAATGGTAAGGAGATTAGTGAGACTTTTAAAAGGGAGAGGAGTCAAGATGTGCCCTGTGTGACCAAATGGCAGAGATGTCATTTAAAGTGGACCAAAGGGACAGTTTGTCTGTGAAATCTTCTGCTTTTGGACTTAATTAATTTTTATTGTAAAAAATTGTGAAAACATCAGCAGTTTGTGCACTTTTTGCATCTTACAAAATCACAGATTCCTCCGGTGTTTTATAAACTCAGAGGCTTCACAAAGTGCAGGGGAACGGCTGTTAATTTTGGAGACAGGAGGATGAAGCTCAGTTCTTCATCTCAGTTCTTCATCCCTCAGTGCTGCTGAGGTCACTGCAGGAGCATCCTTTTTGTTTCCAAAACTGCACATCTCCAGGCCAGTCCTGTGGGGGAAATCCTGATCCCAGTCAGGTCAGTAACAAATCTGTGCCTGTTCCACCTGAGCTTGGATTCAGCCTTGGTGTCCTCCATAAGGCTGCTCAGGGCTGTTGGGACTCAAAATCGAGCACAACTTCAAAGACTTAAACCAATTGTGATTCAGCAAATTACTGGCAAAGCTCTGATTAAGACTTTAGGTATTTGTGGCTCCCAGCCCACTGCTGTGTCCACAGGTGGAATTGAATTGATTACAAAAAAATCTTTGGAAGGTTCATTATTTTAGATCCGGTATTTTGAACTTTTAGGAAGATCTAATGTAGATGAGGAAGTAAATAACAATTTTATGAAAAGGTAAAATACAGATTGGGCTCTTGTAATGTGGAAATTACCAGAGACAAAAAGTAGATAATTCTGCACTAGGCTGCATTTTAAGTTACCGATTGCACCAATTATGTAAGACAAATCTCTTAATTTGTTCTGATTTAGAAACAACAGAGATGCCATATTTCACTCAAAAAACCTAATAAAAATATGTTTGAGGTATCCTTTCCCAGGTTTTTATAGAGAATCCCATGTTATGTTAATGACAGTTTACATTCTGCTTAACCATTTTACTGCAGCTAGAGGAGAGGTTTCTATGTGTATGTTAATACATATATATCTATCTCTAGAAAGTGAATAATTTGACAATTTTTGATGTGTTGAACGGGATGGGGAGAAGCACTGATCCAGAGGAAAAGCCAGCCCTGCACATGAACCTGCCTCACTGATGGTTTTGGTGCAGTCAATAATTTCCCTCGGATGCGCTGCAGAAGTTGAGTCAGTACTGATTTGTTCAGGCCAGATGCACAAGGCAGTGGTGCTGCTGCAGCATCCAGCTGGCAGAGCTCCTGACTGCTCTGTGCTGCTCAGCACAGAAGTGCACACATCCCTGAC
The DNA here is from genome assembly GCF_020740725.1 of Corvus hawaiiensis. Taxonomy (NCBI): domain Eukaryota; kingdom Metazoa; phylum Chordata; class Aves; order Passeriformes; family Corvidae; genus Corvus; species Corvus hawaiiensis. The sequence goes on along the minus strand of NC_063229.1, from coordinate 13,899,643 downwards.
TGTCAGAGGTGAAGGTTTAACCATCACACAGCTCAACGTCAGCTTTGCTGGGACGGTTTGGTTCTCCCTCGTGCCCAGGGAAGAGATCACACTAATGTGGATTTTCGTTTTGCTTTTTTTCTCTCTTCTAAATTAATAGAATGTTTAAATGTGCTGTCAGGTTTGATTTCAGTTGCTGTGAAAGTTGAAGTCACTTCTTGTCTTGTCCCAAACGGTGCATCCTGTCTCTGCCTTATTGCACCAAGAGCCTCTTTTGGATGTGTCAGACCGAGCCCCCGAACTTGTGAGTGACTTTTGTTAAAACTGGGCAGCACAAACACCCTGTGCCCCATTCCAGCAACCTCCCTCTGCTTTCCTAAAGTCTCTCCCCATCCTTCAAGCACAGAAGATGCCAGAGAGCAGCAGCAAAAAGCAGGGAAGAATTTCACATGAAAAAAACACCACTGCAAGAGGTGTGCAGACCAACCCATCCCAGAATGTTGTTCTTCTTTCAGGTTTATCAGACAGATAAACCATTACTTCCCGGATCCCAGGGATGTAAGGACAAGTTCAACTTGCATCATCCTTCTCAATTTCATTAGCTGGCATTTAACTTCCAGTTGGATGCATCATGTAAATAGACAAAAAACTGTGCAAGAGACTTCCTACAAAGTCCTTATGAATTCCTGTGGGCATTCTAACATATAAGGAACTATTGCTTCAGTTTTATAATGTTTTATTCATGTTACAAGCAGCAATTAAAACCTGTGGGAGAACAAGGGAGAAAGAAGGGTTTTTCAGATAAAACCAGGGTAAACACATTTATTTTCTCACTGGAACCAGGAATTTGATATTTCTGTTCTTGCTGAAACTTGTTAGCACTTTGAGACAAGATTTTTCATGCAGAATCTTATAATAAGAAAAGAAATGTAAGCCCAGCATCAGGAATCGGTAACCCACAGCTGGAGGTGCCAATGTGTTCTTGTCTGCTCCAAAATTCAGGGTAAGAGAGATGTTGGAAAGCTGCATTCAGGTCTATCTCTGCTGTTCTCTTCTGAAAACAAATTAATGAGAAAACAAAATGCTGGACCTCTGAAATCACCTCTATCATCAGATTATTTCTGTCTTTTCCAGGAGTCCCAACAGCTCCTGTTGGAACTCTTCCACTAAATCACTTCCTTAAATGGTCACTGAATCAGGGGGAGACAATAAAAGATGGGTTTCTGTAGGTTATGGGTGTGGGTTCGGCAATCACGTTGGGCGCCAGACTGTAGGTTACGGGGGTTCTGGGGTCCTGTCGGGACGGCCGGACGTAGACGGTGACGGATGGAGACGAGAGATCTCTATAGGCAGGTCTTGGGACACAGCCGGTTTATTGTAAAGGGCGTGGGTATTGGGGCACTGCTCAGAGCTGGTAGACTCAGCTCTGAGCAGGCCCAAGAGAGCAAGAGAGTGAACGGGTGAGAGAGAGAGTGTAAGAGCAAGAGTGGAAGAGAGAGCAGGAGAATAGAATGGAAGAGAGAATGAGAATGTGAATGAGAATGAGAATGAGAATGAGAATGTGTGAAGTCCTGGTTACAATACAATAAATCATCTTCTGCACTGAATATTCTAATTGTCACTAACCAATCTAATACAAGATACAAATCCTATAGCATTTACATACAGCCTATAAGAGTTCTTATATTACCATAGAGTGTTACATCTTAACTTCTAAAAACTACTCTTTGGACCCCTTCTGCTGAGCTAGTAGGGTCTGCTCTGACCCTTGGACCTGTTTGCAAGCAGAGGGTATTGTTCCATCAAGAGGGGATTACTTCAGTCGGCCATACCATTGTTTTCTAGTTGTTCAGTAACTAAGACCTGGTATTTCAAAAGTGGCTTTCATTTCGATGTTGCCTGTAGTTTTCATATTCCCAAAATCTTTTGTCAGGCAATCATATTTCCAAGGCTTTCCTGTTTCATCTTCCCCAACAGGTTTCAACATCCCCCCCAGCACTCCGAGGCTGGATCTGCCCCCTGCCTTGTGCCTGCTCCAACCACTGACCTCCAGGAAAAGGGAATCATCTCCCTGGGTGGGGGACACACATCTTGGAAAGACTTCTTCTGTTTGAAATTGCAGAAATGGCATTTTTAGTGAAAAAAGGGGGGCTTTGCCTGGATCTAGTTCTTAGCACATCAAATCAGCTGCCGGGTTTGGTGTCAGGGTTGAAGAAAAGTCCAGACCACAGCTCTTGCACTGCAGACAGACTCCCACACTGAGAGGTCTCCCATCACCACCAGTAACAGATGGTGAGGGTGGGATGTGTTTTGCCCACCTTCTCTCTCTCAGGACATGGTTCCGGGTTGAATTTTCTGTCTTTGCCCTTCGTGCTGGTCCATTTGTGGCTGGAGAAGTTCACAGTGTGGCTGTGCTGCCACACTCACGCCGTCATTTCAACTCCTCTGGCTGTCAGGGAGGCTCATGAGGTTTGTTGGGCTCTGTTAACTCCATTATCTCTTAGCCTGGGCAGGGAGCACTGCAGGCCACGCACTGAGGGGCTTCCAAAACTAAGCCTCAAATCAAACACAGCAAATTAAGCCACGGCATATGCAACACATCATTTCAGTATTTATGTTTGCAGCCTCCAGCTCCGGTATCGGAAAGCCTGGGAGATGAGTGCAATAAATAGCCCGTTCACAGAGGAGCTGGCAAGCTTTATTATGTTTATGGTTCTGCACAAATAGTGTTGACAGAGTTCTTTTGATACAGAGATAGTTTGTGTGCTCAGATCACTGAGGAGAGCTGCACTTGGGAGGATTTGTCCCCAGCTGAGTCTGGATCTTTAGGTGCCTCTAACTCCTTGTGTGGTGTGTTTTAAACCCTGCCCTGTGGAGGGGCTTTATATAAATCAGTTTATAGTGATTTTGTGCTGCTCCTCTGAGATGGCAAACCCAGCCATACCTCTTTGCCTGGCATTAAATCACTACAATTAAGTGATAAACATTGCTGACTATTCTGAATCCTAAATGTGCCCGGTGTGCTGCAGGAAGTAAAACACGAGGAAAGCATCCCATGGAATTTCCGATCTGAGGCTTTGGTACAAGAGCCATGGAATCAATGGGAATTTTTTCCTTAATTTCAGTAGGAGCTGGATCTTGCCCAAATCGCACAAAGCAGTCTCCCACGCTCCAGAACAAATCCAGAGGCATATGGTTACTGTCAGAACAGGTGGATGTTCATATGGTTTGTAAAGGAGCTGGAGACTGCTTGTTGCATTCTGATAAGAAGGTTACTCCAGGCAACTGGAATAGAGTAAAAACAGGGAGAAGTGCAGCATGGGCAGCAGAGGCAGCAGCAGCAGGCACAGATGAGACTGGGATATGAGGGAGAGGAGAAGCCTGGCACGAAGTTATGCAGAGCTTTGCAAACAAGGAGGGAAAGCTCAGCTAAATATGAGCAAGATTTGGAGGGAAAACTCAGCACCTTTGAGAGCAAAGGGGTTTGTGGTGCTATTTTGACAGGGATGGAAGTATTTGTGGGGGATGGGGAGACCAGGATGGTCCACAGCTGAGGGCATGTTGTCATGCAGTAGATAAGAGATCTATCTAAAGGCTATCCCAAAATATTCAGTGTAGCAAACTCCAGTGCATAACTTCATAATGGGAGCCATTGTCTTCTTGCCATTTGCAAAATGAAGGCAATAAAATACAATTTTAAAAAATGAAGAATCTTGTGAGTATGAGATAATTTTTTAACTGGAACTCATTGTTTATGCATGCTCAGCAATTAAGGTTCTGTGCTGCTAAAATAGAAATGGTAATAATTTGGGAATGCTAAATCAGCACCACAGCAGTTACTCTCCGAAAGGATGTGTTTGGGAAGGTATCAGGAGAGATAACCGAGTCTTGTTGCTGTTATTTTATTAACTCAGGAGTAGTTTGAAGAGTCCTCTGAAGTATTTATCTGATAGAATTGCCAACCCCAAGGAATGATTTCTGCGTGAGCAAGGCCGTGTTTCTCCCACAGAAGGTGCTAACCAGGCACTCTTGTTAAAAACTCAGAGAGAAAACCCAGCAAAGAATCCTTTCACAGTGGTGCTGAGATGGCTCAGACGTCACTGTGTGGATATTCTTCTGTGCCCCAAGAAAAGTTTGGGATGCTTGCCTTTGAAACTAAATTTTCATTTCATTCCGGAACCGAAAGCTGCGAGCGAAGTGCAAAAGCGGATCAGCCGCGGGACTTCTCGCTGGAAGGGAACCCTGGGCTGGGCTGTCGGGGTTTGCGCGTCCCGTTCTCTCGGGGTTTGCGGGTGTCGCGGGTGGCGGGGCAGCGGCGCTGGGGACCGGGATCCGCATCCCAGCGCCATTCCCGGCTCCCGGCGCGGCGCCAGCGCCCCCTCCCGGCATCCCGCGGCACCCCCTGCCCTCCCACGGGGAGCCTCGGGAAAACCCCGGGTGTTGGAGCCTTTCTTAGGTCCAGCGAGCGCAGATCGCTCCGAGGAGGGGACAGGTGGGGGAGGACAATCCTTTCCGAGTGCCCACAGCACAGCGGTGCCTCCCGAAGCCACTTCTGCCCCTCGCTCCCTCACCAGCAATGACGCCATCAGAAAGAGAGCTGGGCAGCTGGAGCATCTTGCATGATAGACACAGAAAACACACACCCATGGATGGCATTTCAGTGAGGGGAAAGGTTTGTGGGTTCCCACGGGAAAGGGGCTGAGGACAAAGCCACAGCTCAGGAGTGGCTCGGGGATCCTCTTGCGGGGAGGTGAGGAGGGGGCTGACAGCATATTCTCAACAGAAAAATCGTATCTATAAATATTGAGATATATATATATATAGGTAAATGGAAACATAATGTACCTGGAATGACAAGCAGCCTAAAAGAGAGGACCTATGGACCAGAGTGGTGCCCTGAGCGATGTGAAATACTGTGTTGGATGGCAAGGTGAAAGAAATTCAGCACCCACATAAAATGTGATTAAATATGTATTTTTAAATTAAAGCAGGACCATTTATGGTGAGGATAGCTAAGTTTTTGGTTCTGTAATTCTTTCAGGCTATCCTCTGTCAGTGCAGGGGCATTTCCATGGGGTACAACCGGCAAGTGCTGCTCCCATCCAGTTTAGGAGCGCAGCCATAGTTTGCACTCCAGTGTTGTGTGCAATATAGAAATGTCACAGAACTGAACTCGGACTGACAAAGTGGAGTAGTTGGGAAATGTTCTTGTAAGGAAAGTAATAAACACACCTGGCTCAAAGCTGCCAGTGTGGCAGCGCTGGTGCAGTTTCCCCCCCGGCAATTCTGGGCATTGCTTTGTGTGCACCGAAGCAGAGAGCAGCGATCCCACGCTCAGGCCCGGTGCAGAGGGTGTGCAAAGGCCGTTTTCAGTGCCTGCACCTTGTGTGTTCACAGAGATTTGTCTTCTAGGAGCAGGGCTGATCCTGCACAGCTGATCCATGCTCAGCCACACAGCTGGGGTCTGTACCCACCCAAGATTCATCTCCTTGAGTGGCCTCAGTCCACACCTGACAGAGCATGTTTTGGGGTGACTTTATACTTGTAGGGTGACTTACAGAGACCTGCTGGTGCACACAGACCCAGCCTGATGCCACAGAGGAGCTCGGTGAGCACTTGTTACAGGAATCCAGACCTTTGCTTTTTCACAAAGCCTTTCCGAGAGCAGCGTGAGAGGGCTGAGCCGGGGGGGACGGAGGAGTCCGGAGCCCGGCAGTGCTCCGGTCGGTGTGGCAGGCACCGGAGAGGTGCCTCGATTTGTCGGTGCTTCAGACCCCTGCGTTTCTCACCCTTCCTGTTAACACCTATTCCTGCCACCTTGCTTGTTCTCCCCAAGATCTCTCGGCTTTCCAGCTGCTCCCGCAGAGCAGGAACAAGGAGCCGAGCAGCCCCACCTCGATCCTGGTCCCTTTCGGAGCCGTTTCCCACTGTCCGTCTCACCGGCTCTCGGGGACGGCATTTTCCATCCCGGGAATGCGGCGGCGCTGCTGTTCCGCTGCTCTGCCGCCAGAGGGCGGGCGGGGACTTCCAGCGCCGCCGGGGCTCCGGGGACGTCCCGGTACCGTCCGGGACATCCCGGTACCTTCTGGTACATCCCGGTACCTTCTGGTACATCCCGGTACCGTCCGTGACATCCCGGTACCTTCTGGGACATCCCGGTACCTTCTGGGACATCCCGGTACCGTCCGTGACATCCCGGTACCTTGTGGGACATCCCGGTACCTTCTGGGACATCCCGGTACCGTCCGTGACATCCCGGTACCTTGTGAGACATCCCGGTACCTTCTGGTACATCCCGGTACCGTCCGGGACATCCCGGTACCGTCCGTGACATCCCGGTACCTTCTGGGACATCCCGGTACCTTCTGGGACATCTCGGTACCGTCCGTGACATCCCGGTACCTTCTGGTACATCCCGGTACCGTCCGTGACATCCCGGTACCGTCCGGGACATCCGGGTACCTTCTGGTACATCCCGGTACCGTCCGTGACATCCCGGTACCTTCTGGTACATCCCCGTACCTTCTGGAACATCCTGGTACCGTCCGGGACATCCCGGTACCGTCCGTGACATCCCGGTACCTTCTGGGACATCCCGGTACCGTCCGGGACATCCCGGTACCGTCCGTGACATCCCAGTACCTTCTGGTACATCCCGGTACCGTCCGGGACATCCCGGTACCGTCCGGGACGTCCCGGTACCTTCTGGTACATCCCGGTACCGTCCGGGACATCCCGGTACCGTCCATGACATCCCGGTACCTTCTGGTACATCCCGGTACCGTCCGTGACATCCCGGTACCTTGTGGGACATCCCGGTACCTTCTGGGACATCCCGGTACCTTGTGGGACATCCCGGTACCTTGTGGGACATCCCGGTACCGTCCGTGACATCCCGGTACCGGCCAGGACATCCCGGTACCTTGTGGGACATCCCGGTACCGTCCGTGACATCCCAGTACCTTGTGGAACATCCCGGTACCTTGTGGGACATCCCGGTACCTTCTGGGACATCCCGGTACTGCCGGGACCCCCGAGGACCCCTCTGGGACATCCCCGGTACTGCCGGGAACCCCCCGGTACCGTTCCTTCTAGAGCATATGTAATGCCCTCTTCCTCTTGCTCTACATTTAATTTATAGTTTTTACCCGACATAAAATTCTCATCCATTCCAGAGGACTTTATTCCTGTCCATAGGACACAAATTCTTCTCATCAGGACTTCAATTGTTCATCAATATAGATAATTTTAAAGTTACTTAAAATTCGATTAATATTATGTATCTTTAATTCCTGCAGCCTCACTCCGTGAGCAATGTGAAATGATTCCACTGCAGTCACATGTCCAGGCGGTAAGAACAGTTTGGCTCAATTCAATTTGTTAAGACAATCAGTAAAAACCTGCTTAGCCTAATGGGTGAGATGATTTTACCTCAGCAGAACAACGACTTCTGGCATTACCCAGTGAGATGGTGCATGTGAGTGGCAGAAAGAGCAGATTTTTCCTCCTTTCACCCACAATGATTCCTTAGTGAAGAGAGGAATGCTCATGCTGATGCCCCAAGTTTGCTCCGTCTCTAATTTAGGTCTAACCCTGGCAATCAGAATAAGCAATTTTGGTTTGGAAATGTTCAACAGAGATACTTTTACTGCGAGGAAGAAATTTAAATCACAAAAACAAGGGGGTCTGAACACTTACTCCTCCTTGATTTCTGAAATGAAAGGTGACATAAGGAGGAGCAGGAGTGGGAGCTGTGTGAGGTTCTCCTCAGCCCTCTGGGATGCTGCTCACCAGCCACTCCGTTTGGAATAACAAATAACAGCATCCCTTGATTCTCCTCCAACAGTTTTGGACTGATTGCAGCGGGATTACCCATCATCCCTGGGTTACAAACATCCCCACAGAAAAACAGGATTATGTGGTACTCTCACTTTAACCCATGGGGAAGGACTGGCCCATAAGATGAAAGAGACTTTTATTCCTGGAAATCAGGATTTCCCCAGGCCAGGGCTTAGCAGAGCTCTTGCAGTGGCGCTGGTGTAAGCTGTCCCCGGCCTGCCCCCCTGGCACAGGGCTGTGCTGGCCACGAGGGCATTCCACAGCCTGTTCCCTGCTCCCAGCCATAAAGAATATCCACAGGAGTCCTTCCCTCATGTGCAGTGGGGTGCAGGTGTGGTGGGCTTTGCACCAGACCCCACCTGGTCCCACAGCTCCTGCCTGGACAGGGCTGTGTATGAGGGGCACGAGGCTGTGTGTTGGCACCTGTATGGAGGCAAGGCTGATGCCTTCAGAGAAATTAAAGCCACATTTACAAATTAATGATCTTCTCTTCTCAAGCCACGTGTGCTGCTGCATCTCTCCTGGCCCCAGGGCAGGAACAGGCATTGCCCATCTCCAGGCAAAGTGAGGAAACACCATGTGATGGATAAATCACAAAAGCAGCACTGAGCATCTTTTCCGGTTTCCTCCCTGTCCTGTAACATTGGCCAAGTGTTTCAATCAATGCTCATTCTCAAGGGATATGAGCCCAGCTCAGCTGCCTCCTGGGTAAGGCATTTATTTCCTGGGAATCTGGTACTGTGTCTTAGGTCCTTTTTTTTAGCAGGGGATACAATTACTTTTTGTGGAAGGATATTGAAATGTATTATTTTTGTTACTAATTTGATATTATCCAATTATAAGATATTATAAAATTTGCAGATTCTGCCTTAAAGGTTTTAATCTCAGATTTGTGTGTTACTTTGATACATTTAGATAAATATTGTAACAAAACACTCATTTACTCTCTCAGAAATGTTTTTATAATGGCTGTAGCTCTGTGTCGCGTGTTAGTATTTTAAATTCTATGTTAAAGAGTTTGTCATAACTAGAGTAGGGAATATATTTTTCATTTGTAACTTAGGTTCTCTTTGCATTGCAAGCTACCAATTAGACTCAGCATACCAAAAATAGCACGGGCAAAGACGGGCTACTTAAAAAAGCCGTGAGAGATTAACAAAGTATACCTAGACACAAACCATATGCAGACAAGAAAGAACCAGGACAAATCAAAACAGTTTCAGCAGGTAAGCAGCCACACAGCAGCTTGTGTCATATATCAAAGAGGCACAGACAGTAAAACAGCATCCTGCAGCTGGCAGCGGGTAGAAAGCCCCCCAATAAAAGCTGGATCGTCCCTCTTTGGTTTCACAAGCTGTCCTGGGTAGTGACTGCAAAATTGAGTTGTAAGCATCAAAAGGAGACTGGAGTCATCCTAAACCACGTCTGTGAGGGTCCCTGGGATCCAGGAGGCTGAGAGTGAGGAGTGCTTGGCAAAGGAGGGATTCCTGCTCTCCTGGGAAGTCCCTCTGTGCTTCCCATCCAGAGCTCATATACACACTGCAAGGTAAAGCCAGACAGCACCAGGGCAGTTCTGCTTTCTTCTCAGCATCCATAACATGGGTGACACTCCTAATTTCCTAAATAATACTAATTCCCAAAATAATACCAAAAAAATAAGCCAATTCCTAACTGATTAACACCCGAGAGGGAAAAACTGTAAACCCCATTTTTGTTTATGTACACACACTGTAGTAAGATAACAGGAAGGAAAAACGCTATTTATTGTTGATGTATTTATCTAGCTTTCAATTGTTTTGACTTGTTTTCAGGATCCTGCACAGTTTAATTCCTGATGTAGGTGAGCAGCAATGCTGGGAGCCAACTCCATACAGGCAGGAAGAACATGCAGTGTGTCTGTTATGGAGACATCCCTTGCTTGGTGGGTTTCCCAAACTGGAATGGGGGTCTCTGACTGTCCATGTGCAGGATGGTCTCCGTTTAGGGAGGGCAGGGTTTTCGTTACTGTGTGAAATTCAGTGGAGGTTACAGAGTTATTTTTTAAGGTCAAATTTATTCCTCTGCCTCCCAGTATCTGTGAGAATCCATGGGTGCCTGAGGGCAGCATTTCTGTGTTTAGGAAAGGCACAGCAGGGAAAAAGTCAGGTGACTTTCAAGGTACTTGGAATAACTCTGCTGACCCTGGTGGAAAGACCAGGGCCAAAAGGTGGAAGAACCTGATGCACCTCAGGCTACTCTGACAAAGAGTTGGATCACAGCTTGCATAAATTAAGGTCAGCACAGCTGGAAATTCTGCAAAGGGTTGAGCAGCTTGGGCTGATGTTGCTCCAGCTCCGAGACAGGAGCAGGTCCCCAGTGCCTGTGGAGATCGGGGACAGCCAGGACCACTCAGCTTCCCAAGGAATATCCAAACCCAGCACCTCCCTGGAGACAAGAAGAGCTCTTTAAATGCAATTAGGACTTGGGTTAGAGGCTGGCTTTGCTGTGTAATTATCAGCATTACCTCAGCATTATCAGTCCAGGATTTCACTGCTGATCCCGTGGATAATCCTTACCTGTGTGCAAGCAAAGGCTGCTGCTCCTCCCCGACCCCAGCCATCCCCTCCCACCCCTGCAGAGCACAGCACCTCCCACCCCACTGGTGCTGGCACTATCTGCTGTTTGCTGAATTATCTGCTCTGGTGAGCACAGGGTGTGAGAATGGGCAAAGGAGGAGCCTCTTAGTTCAGCCCCAAACCAGGGTAGAAGAATACCAGCAAAAATTAGCCAAAAATGTTTGTCTTCCCTGCCAATCCCTCTCAGTGATTTATTTCTTTTCCCTTCTTTTTTTCCCTCCAAGTTTCACACAAAGCTCTGTCTTTAGGATTAGCTGTCTACAGGCAGCTCTTTGTATTCAGCTGAATTTAAGATTATGGCTGAGCCATAAAAGGGGAGAAAGGTGACACTGGAGAGTTTCTGCAGCTGTAAATCCTGAAATATTCAGGCCCATGACATTTTTGTAGCTGGAAAACGCTGAGTGAGGCGTATCTGGTCAACACTGGGGCCCAAAGCTGGTTGGATTTCACAGAAGAACCTGCTGTGAGTCTCAGGTTTGGGTGGCATCTGATGCATTTAAAGAGATCTTTCAGGTCAGATGCTGAAACGCTGTTTTTATGTGCTGCTGTCTGCAGTGATTGCCAAGAGGTTTCACACTGGTCTCCAGTCCTGAGCTGGTGATGGCTCTGGAGTACTCGGGTGTGCTTTGACTGAGCTGTGAGGACGTGTGTGATGAGTTAAATCTGTCTGAAAAGGTCAGTGGGTCAGGGCTATGCAAACCCAAGCAGCCTGATTCAAGTTCCAGTTCACCACTGGATTGGTATTAAATCAAACATGTCTGTCTATTTACAGACACATGTCCAAGTCACTGAGTTGTGGTTAACAGACCTTGAGGTGAAGGGGATCTTAGGGATTATTACCCTACCACAGGCTTCCCCCCTGGAATTTTGCACTGGAAATCATATTCATGCATGTGAGTCTCATATAGGCGATGAATTTTAACTCCAAAGTTCGTGTCTTTAGTGTTCAGAGACAGGAAGGCAGCTTGAGGTGTGGTTTCTCCCCATATCTAATGAGTGTTATTACGAGGAAATCTTCTACTGGATCAGATGCTTCCAATGAGTCTTTAAAAGGCTTTGAAAGTATTTAACAGGGTACCAGAGCTCACCACAAACGGGAAGAGGAAAAAATTTATGAAGTCTGAGGCTTTGTCACCATGGTGACATCTATTTGAGTTTGGAAGTTGCATTAGTTTGAGCTCACAGATTTTTTTTTTCCTGTCATTAAAGGCACGCCTCTTATCCTCTCTCAGTTCCCTCCTCCTTCTCTTCTTACCCCACAATGACTGCATTTAAAAACTAAATTTCCTTTCAGGGGAAAAAAACCACACAGGATAAATTAGCTCCATCCATTACTGCCTCCAGCAAGCTGCAGCTGCTGAGGTCCATTTCCAAGTGGACCTTATGTATAAAATGAGAGAAAAAAAATTTCTTTTCTGTGACATGCAGTTGAACAGCTGTGATCAGATATGTCCAAGTGGGAGAGGCCTTTAATGATCACAGGGATGACCACATTCACCCCTCCAGTCACTCCCCAGGCTTAGGTGGAGTTCACAGCAGAGATGGATTTGACCCAGTGAAGAACATCAGTGGTCTTCTGGGTTTGCTTTGCAGAGCACGCAAAGAAGCTCTTCAAAGGTTTGTGGTACAACATAACCTTGACTTCAACTCTGGTTTTAATGGCTACTTGGAAGATGACAAAGACCACACTCTTTGGGAATCTGTCATGGGGTGAGAAGCCTCAAAACCTCAGGGCCAAATCTAAGCAGAGATGAAATCTCTGCAGCCCACACAACTGCAGTGGCAGCTGTCAGAAGGATGCCAGAGCAAGCCCTGCTCCTGGGCTGACAACTGCAGGACAGAGAGGCTGAAGCACAGCTTAAAGGAGAAATGCTCCTTTGATGGATATCCAGAACGGGTGACTGCTTCCCTTCAGGATGAGCATGCTGTGCCTGGGAGATGCTGATCAGCTCTCACAACAGCCCTGCCATGGATGGATGGCATGGCAGGAGCCCTGATCCACAGGCAATGGCACTTAGAGGACTTGGAATAGATGAATTTGGGCATTTGTTTGACTTGTCAGAGGGAGAAGTCAAGCTGTGGTTGATGGGTAGAGCAGGACTGGGCTTATTCACAGTCATGGGCTAATGGTTTTCTGGCCACTGGGAATCTTGGTCTTAAAGAGCAGGAATTCTGTCCTAGCACTTAGTTTTAGGAGGAGTTTTCTCCCCTGCACTGACCAGCATCACACATCATCCCTCCCCGCCTCCATCTGTGCTCACAGTCTAGTTCACTCTCAGTAACACATATTTTATTAAATTTGGCTGAGAGAATGTCACCAATTATGAAGGGGAAAGCAAGAGTGAAGGTTAGGGGGGAAAGGTGAAGGTTAAATTCAGACATTCATGAGTTTATGGGGCAGTTTGTCCTCAAATCAAAGCCAGGCATTCATGTTGAGCTACGTAAACAGGAACAAACACTCATGTGAAAGTCACTTAAGAAGCAAAAACCCATAAGAATGTTTGCTGCAAAATATGTGCTTTCTTCTGCCTCCCTTCCCCTCCTCTTGGCCCCACTGAAGGAGATTGCTCAGAGTGTGTTTCCAGCCTGGACAATGTGATGCCTCCAAAGATAAAGACAAAACCATCCCTGCCCACAGACACATTTCATGCTCTGAAGGCTGAGCCACTGCTGCCAGCACAGCCTCAAAAAACAGCACAGGATTCCAGAGCCCTGGGGTTAGGACACATCCCAGTCCTTCTTGAGGTGCCCAGTGGTGTTTTTCCTCAATG